>NC_053449.1:51778153-52124412 GCF_007990345.1 Gossypium hirsutum | reverse complement strand
TTTTTGATGAAACTGCTATCCTACCTAATTTTTTTCTTAAAGACTCTTCCAATAAAGAAAATCAAAAGCAGGTGGAGTATTAGATTAATCCAAAATCTACAATAGAGTCAACTTTTCAAGCCAATACAAAAATTTAGAATAGAGTTGCTTATTCACTACAATACTCTATCACTAAAAACAAAACTAGAAGAGAAATTAAACCTTTAAAGAAGTATGTTGGAGCTGATCTAGTTGCTTATACTTTAAATGTGGCTGAAGATATAAATGCAAACCAAGAGCAATCTAATTATTTTGAGGCGGTTAGTTGTGAAGACTCAGAAAAGCGGATGTTTGCTATGCAAGAGGAGATGGAATCACTCTATAAAAACAAAACATGGAATCTTGTGAAACTTCCTAAAGGTAAAAAGATTGTTCGTTGTAAATGGGTGTTTAAAAAGAAAAAAAGGACTCCAAGAGTAGAAGAATCCAAATATAAAGCAAGGCTTGTTGCATAGGGTTACAGTCAAATTCTAGAACTGGACTTCACAGATGCGTTCTCTCCAGTTGTGAAGCATAGTCTGATTCAAGCTTTGCTTGGTATTGTGGTCATGCATGATTTGGAGCTTGATCAATTAAATGTAAAAATTGTATTTTTGCATGGACAATTTGAGGAGGGTATTTACATGCAACAACCAGAGGGTTTTACAGTCTCAGAAAAAAAGGACTACGTTTGTTTGCTGAAAAAGTCCCTTTACGGTTTGAAATAGTCACCAAGATAGTGGTACAAGAGGTTTGATTCATTTATGACTACTTAAAAGAAGTAGCTTTGACAGTCGTGTTTACTTTAAGAAAAATAGTGAAGGTTCTTTTGTGTATCTACTTCGTTATATTGATGACATGTTGATAGCAGTGAAAGATAAAAGAGAGATAAGAAAGGTCAAAGCCCAACTAAATGAAGAATTTGAGATGAAAGATTTTGGACCAGCAAAGAAGATACTTGGTATGGATATTCTTAGAGATAAAAAAGCAAGTAAATTGTACCTAAGTCAGAAGGGGTACATTAAGAAAGTTCTTTGTAGATTCAATATATAGAATGCTAAGTCTGTTAGTACTCCTTTAGCAGCTCATTTCAGACTTTCATTGGCTTTGTCTCTACAATCAAATGATAAGATTGAGTACATGTCACATGTTTCATACTCTAGTGCAGTGGGATCTCTAATGTATGTTACGGTTTGTTCACGTCCAGATTTATCATATGCAATCATTGTAGTTAGCAGATACATGGTGAATCTCGATAAAGAACATTGGAAAGCAATTCAGTGGATTTTAATATACTTACGAGGTACTATTGATGTTTGCTTACAGTTTGAAAAAACTAGAGATAGAGTCATTGGGTATGTTGATGTTGATTTTGCTGGAGACCTTGATAGAAGAAGATCTCTCACAGGTTATGTTTTTACAATCAGAGGTTGTGAAATCATTTGGAAAGCCACTTTACAAACTACAGTTGCTTTGTCTACCACTGAAGCTAAGTACATGACGATTACTGAGGTTTGTATATAAGCTATTTGGTTGAAGAGACTCTTTAGTTAACTCAATAAAGACCTTCAAATCAATACAGTATTTTGTGACTGTTAGAGTGCCATCTTCCTTACAAAAGATCAAATGTTTCATGAGAGAACAAAACACATTGATGTTTGGTATCATTTTGTTCGTGATATTATTGTTCATGGTGATATTGTTGTAAACAAAATTAGTGCTCATGAAAATCCTGCATATATGATGACTAAGTCACTTCCTATAACCAAGTTTGAGCATTGCTTCGACTTGATTAGTGTTCATTATTGAAGTTAAACCCTTAAGGGGTTTTATGGTAGAGGTGGAGAACTCATTCGTTGAGAGTTTGCGATGAAAAACTTGTTCATTGAGAATTTGTGTCAAGGTGAAGATTGTTCGAATTAAGTGACCCGAATCCTTATTTAAATAAAATACAGTGGTAAAATAAAATAAAAGTAAAATCCCTATAGAACTATATTTTTTTATTTTAGAATAAGGTTTTTTAAACCTTATTAAACTCCATCTATTTGATATTGATTAGAATAAGGTGTTTCAATCTTACTATACTCCTATTAGAATATGGTTTTACAAGCTTATAAATAGACAGTCTACTCCTTTTGTAATTAATCGAATTCGATATAGTGAATTATCTTTTCCTCTGCTCATGGTTTTTTTCCCAAAAAGGTTTTCACGTAAAATCTGTGTGCTTTATTTCTCTCTTTTTCTTTGCGATAAATTGTCATTACCGATGTTCTATTTTATTACATAGTGTTATGTGATGGACAATAGAATCTATATCCTTTGGATCATTCGGCATATCTAATAAAATACCCACTAATGGTCCTTGGGTCTAGTTTCTTTTCTTGTTGGTTATAAATTCTCACTTTAAATTGGCATCCCTATACGTGTATATATCACAAACTCGGTTTCCAACCTTTGAACAACTCAAAAGGTGTCTTTGGGACAGCCTTGGTTGGAACTCGGTTTAATATATACATAGTTTTTTTTTTAAAGCTTAAACCCATAAGGACTTAGGTAGTTTAGAGATACTAAGCATACTTCGCACCATATCCATTAAAGTTTGGTTTCTTCTTTTTGTAGCACCATTCTGATCAAGTGAGCCTGGCATGGTGTGTTGATCAACTATACCATTATCTTAAAAAAACTTTGCAAATGGACCAGGTGTTTTCCTCGGTGTATGTACCATAATACTCGCCATATCTATTAGTTCTCACAATATTGATTTGTTTATTGCATTGTTTCTCTACTTTAGCTTTGCAAACTTTAAAGGCTTCTAATGCATCGCTCTTGTGATGAAGCATGTAGTGATACATGTATCATGAGTAATCCTCTATGAAAGCAATGAAGTATTTCTGACCTTGCACATTTATATCTGGGCAACATATATCAGAATAGATGGTTTCCAACATAGTCAAACTCCTCTTGGCACCTTTCGTGGACTTGTTAGTCTGATTGCCCTTAATGCAGTCTATACAAGTATTGAAATTAGTAAAATCCAAAATATTGAGTACCCTATTATTTACTAATCTCTCAATCCTTTCAATGGAGATGTGTCCTAATCTCTAGTGTCATAAAATAAAGGAATATTCATTTATAGCACAACGTTTAGTACCAGTTTGAACGTGCGTGACATTATGAGTGGCATTATTTTGCAAATTAAGAAAGTAAAGACCATTAGATAAAAAATCATTTCCAACAAGTTCAAATTTATAAAATAAACTAAATCCGGTATTTGAAAAACTAAAACAATACCTAAAATGTGCAAGTCTTGAAATAGAAATAAAATTTTTAGAAAAACTGGGAATTAAAAAGTCTTTTCTAAAATTAAAATACACTCCTAAGCACTAATTCACATGTTCCAATTGCTTCTACATGCGACTCCATCTTATTTCCTGAATAGATGTGTCGAGCTCCCAATGGTTACCTCATGTTTCTTAATCTCTGTAAGGAATTTGATATATGGATTGTAGAACCAGAATCAATCCACCATGTGTTATAATTAACATCAGCCACATTTGAATCAAAGCAAACAAGTGATATTGATTTACCTTTTTTTTCAAGCCAGCTCTTAAACTTGACACAGTCCTTTTTTAAATGTCTCTTCTTTTATCAAAACAAACACTTGGACTCTTTATTTATGTTAACTTAAGGTTACGTTCTAGTCTTCCCCTTTTGCTTAGCTTGGATCGTCTTCTTTCCTTAAGTAACTGTCAATGCGCTATCTCCCATCTCCAGTATGACTCTAGCCTTTTCCTGATCAAATATGGTCAAAAGCTCATCGATAAACCATTTATCCTTATGTGTGTTATAGGAGATCTTAAATGGCCTATACTAAGGTGGAAGAGTGTCCAATATAAAGTGCACAAGGAAAGATTCAAACATTTCAACCTCAAATGCTCTCAATCGAGTTACTAAATCTCTCATCTTGTTGATGTGATCACATACACCTTTCACGGTAATGAGCTTCATTGATGTGAACTTCATGATTAGGGTGTTGGCTAATGACTTTTGAGAAGTTTTGAATTGTTTTTCAATAGTCGTTAATAATTTTTGGACATTCTCATAATGTTCAATTGAGTCACAAACATCAACAGGAACCTTACTCTTTATGAACATGATACTTAAGTGATTAGATCAACCCAAGTGCTGGTTTAAGTAATATGTGGCTCAGATTTCCTTATCGCATAGTCAATATCCAAGTACCCCAATTAGAGAAGAATACTCTCCTTTCAGAACTTAAAGTTCTCACTAGTTAATTCAGGGATATATACTTTATTATCAGACATATTCAAAAGCTGTAAAATTGCAAAATGAATGAACATACATGCTTAACAAAAATTTGAGGTAAGCATAAATCATAATTTACCAATGCAAATTATGTAAATAATGAATCTAGTGACATAAAAATTGCTTGTGGGCTGAATTTTTAATTCAATTAGATCCATTTTATGATAAAATTATTTACTATCTTTTTGATAAAAATTATTAAATTCATTTTTATAATTCCTGTCGGTAAATGTGAAAAGTCATATAATAATTTTATCTTAATAAATTATGCAATAGGATTTAATACCTATGATTTTCATATGTGATTTTTAATTTTAATAATTTTATTTAACTAAAGATGTTTGCATCTTCAACTAAATAAAATTATGAAAATCACTTAGCTAGATATTAATCCTTAAATTTTATTCAAGATTGTTGCTAAGTCATTATGAGATCCTTAGTGCAATAAATAATTTCATTTAATTAAAATTGTTGTGGCTAATTCTTTAATTAAATAAAATTATTTGGATCTCTAGACATATATTGTCAAGCTTTATTACTAAATACATTATGCAATAAATCTAAAAAAAATTATGAACCTAAAAATTTATGTAACTAATAACCAAATAATTCACATACAATCATTTACTTTAGGCACAAAAAAACATTCAAACAACAAATTTCTTAAATTTTCACTAAATTATTTATAACATAATTAATTTTAGAAATTTTACTTTAACAAAATTCAACGATTTTGCACAAAAGTTTGTAATGAAAATTTTCAAAACATGTTTTAAAAATAATTCAAAGAAACATGGCATCGTTATTTTGAGAAATTTACAAACTTTTAAAATCAAATAAGGCAGAGGTAAACCATGCTCTGATACCAAATGTAAGCATAAATAACGGTTTACAATATAAAACACCGGAAAAGATCGAATATAAATACCTCTAGCCATTGTCTGAACCAAATGTCAAAATTCAAATGTTGTTACACCACTATCGAGCACGTTAAACCACTAATGAGGTCGTCGAATTTAACTGTACGAAAAATTGAAAACCATCAAAATCTTCTAAACACTCGAAAACCTTAATAGATAGAATATTTTTATAAATTTGTTTTTGGTGCTTAAGAACCTTTAAGCTAGTTAGTATTTATAGTGATGATTCCCCATAAAAAATCATCAATCCCATTATCACACATATACCCACTACCATATAAATAAAGTAGTGGACAATAAAAGTGGGGGCATGGAAACGTGGGAATGAACCCACCAACCATAAGAAGTTCCAACATTCAAATCTATATTACTAGGATTTGAGAATATAGATATATGTTCAACACCAAGATGTTTAAATTTTTTTTCTAATTTCCATGTATATGGATAACATGGATATCTAATATGAATAATTTAAGGAAAATGAAGGGTTAATAAATACTCACCAAATCATTGCTGCAGAAGTAAGGGCTAATTTGGAGTTCCGTGTGATGTAACGAAATGATTCAAAAGAGAATACGTTTCATGTGTTATAAAATTTGTTGGCGAAAAGGACATATAGGGCTAATAAAAGAAATGATACCCATATTGAAATTGAAGCCGCCATGGGAGCACCTTTGTAATCAACACTTTTCTTGTTTACCAAACTGTAAACAATCCCGAAATGATACGATCTCGGTTTAGTAGTTGAATCCGAGTCGTTTAGTTCCCGATCGAAAACGAAGAAGTATATTTGAATTTAACGATTCAAGGAAAAGAAAATATGATTGGGTTCAAAAAAGTCAAGTAGGTTCGAACAAAGATGGATATGGATTTGGTTTAGGCTAGAAAAGATGTGGAATAGGTTTGGCCAAATTCGGTTTAGGTTTAATTAGAAAATGGTTTTGGTTTTGGTACGAATTAGAATTGGGTATAGGTACGAAATGGTATGGGATTTTTGGTACGAAATGGCTCAAAAAGGTCAAGATTGAACCAACACTAAAGAAGAGTGTTGACCCGGAACTTATAGGACCTAAAAAAATTTGAAATGGTTAATTGAAAACTTGACCCGATACTTAGGTATGAACCAAAGGTATAAAGGTGAATGTCACACTCGGGTTTAAGGAGTGATAAGTTCAGAAAAAAAAGACTCGAAAAGACGCCACTAGAAGCTAGATAAGTCTTACGGGTCTCGAACAAAATTTGAGAGAAAATGACTCACAAATTCGGCAGCAATTCATTAACAATATGCCAAAAGTTCTTTTTACAATGAAAATGAACAACTATTTATAGTGTTCAACTAGGTAGTCGAATGGTCTTCTTCATAGCTAAGTAAATGGAGCTAGAATGAGCTGGAAAATTCCAGAATTAAACATTGAATTACTGTAGCTAAATTCAGCTAATTGAAGTCCAATGGGCAGCTTCTAAACTAAGCAAATGAACTTGGAATGCTTGGTAAAGTGCATGGCAGTAGCTAGGTTCGTCCAATGAGCTTAAATGAGCTCATTAAAATGCAACTCTTGGCTGAAAAAATACCAGCATTAAAGGAGAACGTGAATGCAACTAAGTGTGAAAAGTCAGCCTTGAAGAATCCTTTAGGTGTGAACACTATGAACCGAACAGCCAAGATGTATCCAGCAATGTAAAAGAAATAAATGGGCAGCTTTGCAGAAGGAAACATCAGCTCCCTTGGTCGAATAGTCACATAGAAAACTTCAAAAATCAGCACACCATTTTGATTGCATCCTATGCATGTATCGCCAAATACATTGAATCCAACATGCATGTATCTTGTTTAAATGCACTCCCACATTTGGCCAACCTACAAAAGGAACAAATGAACTTAAATTAATTTTTTATTCAGCTGAACATAATTAATAACATAATCTGGACAAGTTAAATTCACATAAATAGAACAAGACACAATTAATTAAGTTAAGACCCAATTAATTCGGTTAAGACAAGACACATTGAAATCATGCAATAAAAACATATTTATAAGCTGTAGGAATTAAGATGACTTAATAACATGTAAGAAAAACACAATTAACATGCACACTTAAATTCGTCCAGATTTTAGACCAATTAAACAACGAAAATTAATTGAGCTGTGTATAACTAATTAACTAACTCAAATAATTATTTCAGCAATCAAATTAATGTCTACATGATATTGAGCTGAATCAAAATTATTGAGCTGAAATTGAGCTAAGTTCAGCTCGCAACAAGGTGCATGAAAGACTCTTAGGGCTGGTTCGAGTCTCCTCGAGGTGTCCAACTAGGGTATCGTCCCACACTTTGTCTATCAAAGCCGTTAGTGCCGCTTTGAATTGCTTAGCGTGCGATCGGGTAATAGGACCTCGGGGCAGCTCTAAAGGATCCTTGCTCGAGCTAGTTGTGACTTGAGGCGTGGCCGTATCATCCTCCCCCTCTTCAAAGCGATTTTCCCTCAAATAGGAATCTGCATCAAAATGGGATAAGTCAGACACATTAAAGCTCGCACTTATGTTATAATCACCTAGTAGGTCAAGTCGATAAGAATTCTCGTTGATCCTTTCTAATACTTGAAAGGGTCCATCACCACGCGGTAATAGTTTTGACTGATGTTGGGCTGGAAACCATTCCTTTCTCATGTGAACCCAAACCCAATTGCTAGGTTCGAAGATAACTCTTCTGCGACCCTTATTCGCCTTTTTTGTGTAACTCTCGGTCTTTGCTTCAATGTTGGCTCGAACTTTTTGATGTAACTCCTTCACATATTCGGCCTTTTTCCTAGCATCTGCATGAATTATCTGATCGTTAGGCAAAGGTACCAAGTCTAAGGGGGTTAAAGGATTAAATCCATAAACGATTTCAAAAGGGGAGTATTTAGTTCCCGAGTGAACGGATCGATTATATGCAAATTCGATATGCGGTAAGCACTCATCCCATGACTTTAGATTTTTTCGTATAATGGCCCGCAATAGAGTAGATAGCACACGATTAACTACTTTCGTTTGGCCATCCGTTTGGGGGTGGCAAGTGGTTGAAAACAGCAATTTAGTTTCGAGCTTTCCCCACAACGACCTCCAGAAATGACTCAAAAACTTCGCAACCCGATCGAAAAAGATCATTCTTGGGATGCCATGCAGATGATCAATTTCCCTAAAGAAAAGAGTAGCAATATGAACAGCATCATCAGTTTTTGTACAAGCAATGAAATGAGACATTTTTGAAAATCGATCTACAACAACAAAAATTAAATCCTTTCCCGTTTTAGTCCTTGGCAATCCAAGGACAAAATCCATGGAAATGTCCTCTCAAGGTGCGTCGGGTATAGGGAGTGGCGTATATAGCCTGTGCGGGTTAACCTTAGATTTAGCTTTCTTGCACGTCACACAACGCGCACAAACCTGTTCAACGTCTCGCTTCATTTTCAGCCAATAAAAATGCTCTTGAAGAGTTGCTAAGGTCTTTCCAACACCAAAATTGCCCATGAGGCCTCCGCTATGCGCCTCATTTACTAGCAATTTCGGTACGGAACTTCGCGGCATACACAATTTTCCTTCTTTAAAAAGAAAACCATCGCACCTATAAAACTTATCAACAGCCACATTTTCACATGCAACGAATATTTCTCCAAAATCATCATCAGTAGCATATAAATCTTTCAACAATGCAAAACCAAGCAGTTTAGAGTCCAAATATGACAAGAGTGTATACCTCCTCGAAAGAGCATCAGCCACTATGTTATCCTTACCTTTCTTGTATTTGATGACATGGGGAAATGATTCCAAATACTTTACCCATTTAGCATGGCGTTTGTTTAGTTTGTGCTGGCCTTTAATGTGCTTTAATGCCTCATGATCGGAATGGATCACAAATTCCTTCGGCCATAAATAATTTTGCCAAGTCTCGAGAGCTCGAATGACTGAGTACATCTCCTTGTCATAGATTAGATAGTTCAATGCGGCTCCATTCAATTTTTCGCTAAAATAGGCGATAGGTCTTCCGTCTTGCGTTAATACGGCTCCGATTCCTACACCTGAGGCATCACATTCAATCTCAAATGTTTTAGTGAAATCAGGCAATGCTAATAATGGAGCTTTAGTAAGACAATCTTTAATCATATTAAAAGAGTTTTCTTGCTCTTCACCCCAATGGAATGTTGAATTCTTCTTGATGGTGCTTGTCAACGGTGCGGCCAACATGCTGAAATTGGGTACAAAGCGCCTATAGAAGCTTGCCAAGCCATGGAAGCTTCGCACTTGGCTTATACTCGTTGGTCTCAGCCATTCTTGAACAGCTTTAACCTTTTCGCGATCTACCTCAAGGCCTTCCGAGCTAACCACAAAACCTAAAAAAATCACTTTGTAAGAACAAAATGTGTGCTTCTTAAGGTTAGCATACAAAGTCTCCTTTCGAAGGACTTCCAAAACAGATCAAAGATGCTTTACATGCTCATCCAACGATTTACTATATATGAGTATATCATCAAAGTACACAACACAAAACTTACCAATAAATGATCGCAAAACATAATTCATAAGTCTCATAAAAGTGCTAGGGGCGTTGGTTAAGCCGAATGGCATGACCAACCGTTCATACAAACCATGTTTCGTTTTAAAAGCGGTCTTCCATTCATCACCTTCTCGCATTCGAATCTGATGGTACCCACTTTTGAGATCAATTTTCGAAAATAGTTTGGCACCACTTAACTCGTCGAGCATGTCATCTAAACGCGGTATGGGATGCCTATACTTAATGGTAATTTTGTTTACAGCGCGGCAATCGACACACATGCGCCAAGTCCCGTCCTTCTTTGGTACCAACAAAACTCGAACAGCGCAAGGGCTAAGGCTCTCTCGAATGTAGCCCTTTTCCATGAGTTCATTGACTTGTCGTTGCAGTTCTTTAGTTTCTTCGAGATTGGTTTGGTATGTTGGTCGGTTCGGAATAACGGCTCTGGGCACAAAATCGATTTAGTGCTCAATCCCAAGAAGGGGTGGCAACCCACTTGGCACATCATCTGGAAACACGTCTTTGAAATCCTGCAAGAGAGACAAAACAGAAGAATGAGGATTTTCGGTTAAGTCATTAGTGTTAAAAAAGTTTTCCTTATACATAAGTACAAGGATCGGTTGCCTCATCAAAAATGTCTTCCGTACATCACTAATTCTCGCAAATACATTCAATTTTTCACTTGCTTTTTCTTTTTCATAACTCTCTTTTCTCACATTCTTTTCACTCTTTTTTTTAATTTTCTTTCTTCTTCTCATTTTTCTTTTCTTTTGTGTTTTCACTCTTTTCTTTTCCCTCATTTGCTCTACAGAATTTTTCAACTTAAGTTGGTCCTCGTAAATTTACTTTTGTGTAAACGGAGCTAATGTCACATTCCTTCCCATGTGCTTGAACGAATAGCGATTGGAGTAGCCATCGTGCAAAACTCGTCGATCAAATTACCACGGGCGACCAAGTAGAAAATGGCCCGCATGCATTGGAACGAAGTCGCAAAGTACTTTGTCGCAATATTTTTCAATGGAAAACGATACACGTACTTGCTTCGTCACTTTTAGCTCTCCTCCATCATTGAGCCATTGGAGTTTGTATGGACTTGGATGTTTGGTGGTTGGAAAATTTAACTTCTCTACCATGAGAGTGCTTGCCACATTCGTACAACTTCCGCCGTCGATGATAACGCTACAAAGTTTTCCTTGGACTTGGCAACGAGTATGGAAGATGTTTTCTCGTTGTTGCTCATCTTCCACGCTTTGAATGCTTAGGCTCCTTTTAACTACAATGAGTTCTCCATCAAGGGCATGTTCAACTTCTTCTTCGTTGTCAGAAACCGCTTCGGGTTCATCTTCAAGTTCTTCTTCCTCCGATTCGATTTCTCCGTTCGCACGAACCATCATATTGTTATGATTGGGACATTGGCTAGCGATATGCCCCCTTCGAGGCACTTAAAGCACTTGATATCCCTCGTTCGGTTGGAAAATGAATCGGTCGCCTTGCCTTTACTCGTGTCGCCCATAGGTTTACTAGTCTTAGCAGGCACCATTGGCTCTTTGGCACGACTTGGTAGATTGGTTTTACTCGTGCTTTGACCCCATTTCGTTGTGCTCGTGGTGGAATAGCTTCGAGCGGTGCCCTTTCGTTTGAGTTGCTTTTCCACCTTAATGGCCATATGCACCATGTCCACGATCTCAATATAGTGTTGAAGTTCCACAACGTTGGTGATGTCTTAGTTGAGACCAGCAAGGAAACGCGCCATCGTTGTTTCACGATCTTCTTAGACATCGACTCGAATAATTGCAATCTCCATCTCTTTAAAGTAGTCTTCAACACTCCTTGAACCTTGAGTGAGATTTTGTAGTTTTTGATAAAGTTCCCGGTGATAGTAGGATGGGATAAATCGTCGTCGTATCACAGCCTTCATTTCGGCCCAAATGGATATTGGCCGTTCCCCATTCCTTCTCCGACTCGTGGTGAGTTGGCCCCACCAAATCATTGCATAGTCAGAGAACTCAATGGCTGCCAACTTTACCTTCTTGATCTCGGAAAAATTATGGCAGTCAAAAACCAATTCAATCTTCTTCTCCCATTCCAAGTAGGCTTCTGGATCAGATTTACCTTGAAAGGTTGGAATGGAGTGTTTAATATTTTTCAAGTCATCATCCATTCGTCCTCGTCCCCAATTGCCTCGATTCCTTGGACTTCTTTGTCTTTCGCTTTGGTTCGACCCTTGATCACTTGCAGCTTCACTTGGGTCATAGAGGTCTTCTTGATTAATTTCTAGTTGACCTTGTTCTCTTCGTGGCCCTTGGGGAGTCCGTTCTCGTTGAGTCCTCTCCTCGACTCGTTCTAATCGCTCGTTGAATGATTCTATCTCGTTCCGGAGTATGCGTTGGAATTCTCGCAACATTGCTTGTTGAGCCAAATCCGGCACCCCACCTCCTCCGGGTGCAACATTTTGGATTGGTTGTCTTCCACCTCCTTCTTTAATGTTTTGTTCAGGACTTTGAGATATGAAAATAAAGACCTCACAACAAAAACCTCAGAAACCTCTCGAAAAGAAAAGTTGGTGTCACTCACACTTGTATTTGCGCTCGTTTTCGGCTTTTACCTCCACTTTAATGCACTCACACACTCGTGCCTTTTTCCACTCAATTTCTTCTCGTGATTTCGTAAGCGACTCGTTGTGACGTTACCTTAGTCCAGAGGGTCGATTTCAAAAGGGTTTACAAGGGATTGATGTTAGGTTTTAGGTAGGCTAAAAGAAACAAAGAAGGCTTTAAAACTAAGCGTGGTGTGAAAAGAATAGAAGATGAGTAGGGAAATGACCAGATTTACAAAAATCGAAACAACTTTCTCAACTTACAGCACTTGAAACACAAACACTTTCTTTTTTTTTCTTTTTTTTAATTCACGAATTTTTTTTTCAACTCACTTTTTTTTTAAATTTTGTATGTATATATATTTTAAATTTTAGATTTTTTTTCGATTTTTTTACGTACCTATTTCAGAATGACTTCGAGCACTTGTACTTCTCGTTTTAACCAGCTTTTATACCAAATGATACGATCTCGATTTAGTAGTTTAATCTGAGTCGTTTAGTTCCCGATAAAAAACGAAGAAGTATATTTGAATTTAACGATTCAAGGAAAAAAATATGATTGGGTTCAAAGAAGTCATGTAGGTTCGAACAAAAATGGATATGGATTTGGTTTAGGCTAGAAAAGATGTGGAATAGGTTTGGCCAAATTCGGTTTAGGTTTAATTAGAAAATGGTTTTGGTTTTGGTACGAATTAGAATTGGGTATAGGTACGAAATGGTATGGGATTTTTGGTACGAAATGGCTCAAAAAGGTCAAGATTGAACCAACACTAAAGAAGAGTGTTGACCCGAAACTTATAGGACCTAAAAAAATTTGAAATGGTTAATTGAAAACTTGACCCGATACTTAGGTATGAACCAAAGGTATGAAGGTGAACGCCACACTCGGGTTTAAGGAGTGATAAGTTCAGAAAAAAAGACTCGAAAAGACGCCACTAGAAGCTAGATAAGTCTTACGGGTCTCGAACAAAATTTGAGAGAAAATGACTCACAAATTCGTCAGCAATTCATTAACAATATGCCAAAAGTTCTTTTTACAATGAAAATGAACAACTATTTATAGTGTTCAACTAGGTAGCCGAATGGTCTTCTTCATAGCTAAGTAAATGGAGCTAGAATGAGCTGGAAAATTCCAAAATTAAACATTGAATTGTTGTAGCTAAATTCAGCTAATTGAAGTCCAATGGGCAGCTTCTAAACTAAGCAAATGAACTTAGAATGCTTGGAAAGGTGCATGGCAACAGCTAGGTTCGTCCAATGAGCTCATTAAAATGCAACTCTTGGCTGAAAAAACATCAGCATTAAATGAGAACGTGAATAGCCAACTAAGTGTGAAAAGTCAGCCTTGAAGAGTCCTTTAGGTGTGGACACTATGAACCGAACAGCCAAGATGTATCCAGCAATGTAAAAGAAATAAATGGGCAGCTTTGGAGAAGGAAACATCAGCTCCCTTGGCCGAATAGTCACATAGGAAACTTCAAAAATCAGCACACCATTTTGATTGCAGCCCATGCATGTATCGCCAAATACATTGAATCCAACATGCATGTATCTTGTTTAAATGCACTCGCATATTCAGCCAACCTACAAAAGGAATAAATGAACTTAAATTAATTTTTTATTCAGCTGAACATAATTAATAACATAATCTGGACAAGTTAAATTCACATAAATAGAACAAGACCCAATTAATTCGATTAAGACAAGACACATTGAAATCATGCAATAAAAACATATTTATAAGCTGTAGGAATTAAGATGACTTAATAACATGTAAGAAAAACACAATTAACATGCACACTTAAATTCGTCCGAATTTTAGACCAATTAAACAACGAAAATTAATTGAGTTGTGTATAACTAATTAACTAACTCAAATAATTATTTCAGTAATCAAATTAATGTCTATATGATATTGAGCTGAATCAAAATTATTGAGCTAAAATTGAGCTAAGTTCAGCTTGCAACAAGGTGCATGGAAGACTCTTAGGGCTGGTTCGAGTCTCCTCGAGGTGTCCAACTAGGGTATCGTCCCACACTTTGTCTATCAAAGCCGTTAGTGCCCCTTTGAATTGCTTGGCGCGCGATCGGGTAATAGGACATCGGGGCAGCTCCAAAGGATCCTTGCTCGAGCTAGTTGTGACTTGGGGCGTGGCTGTATCAGGTATAGCAATGCTTTGTGTCTGAATAAACCTCAATATATTTTGTGTCGAAACCATTTTTAAATTTGAAAAACGGGGATCGACTTCTAAAATGAAAACTGGAGTCGCCACCGATGTTTTATTGTGGTGTGATCGGATCACCTTGAAAATAATTTTAGGTCTGCGAATTTTGAGAAATTAGGTTCGGGAGTCGGTTACGCACGAGGAAGGGTTAGCACCCTCGTGATGTCCAAAATTGGTACCGAATTGATTGTTTAATGTCTTAATGTCGAAATTTTAAAAAGATTTTAAAATACGATCTTTTTATTTTGAATTAATTGGAAGATAAGGCTCATTTATTTTAAAGAAATAAATTGTTACACTCAGTAAGTTAGAGTGCAACATTTCAAATCCTCCAAATTAAGCTTGTCCTTTGAGTTTTAAAACCTATGCGTTTTGAGAAGGATATCCGATTATTTGGGTCCAATGAGAAAATCAAAACCCAATAAGTTAGGGTTCGATTTCACAAAATTCCTAAATATCGAACATTGCCTTTTATTTTTAAAATCCTCATCTCGAGAAAATAACATGTCATATCCAATGCGTTAGGACACAACGTGTCGAATTCCCGAGAATGGGTTTTTATTTGAAATTTGTATGTTTTCAAAAAATCTTGATTATTTAGATTCAACGAGAAAAATAAAAACCCAATACGTTAGGGCTCAATTCTCTCGAGGATTCCAAATTTCGGGTATTGCCTTTATTTTAAAAACGAGATAACAAAATGTCGTATCCAGTAAGTTAGGATCCAACATTTCGGAATCTTAAGAATTTTATTCTTAAAAACATATGGTTTAAATAAAATGAACACTTGATTATCTAAATGAATCGAAAAAAATTGAAGCCGAGTAAGTTAGGGCACAATTTTCTCGGGAAATATGAATACCAAGCCTTTTTAGAAATTATGAAATAGAACGATTATAATGCTTTAATGAAATGCGATTTTTACAAACAATATAATAAAATATCAATATACAAATCAAATGGTGAATAGCAGGCTAAATTTACAATTTGGAGCAACCAAACATATAATACATCAACATTGATAATCAAATAAACTAATAATCAATCTTACAAAAAACGAAATGAGAATAATTAATATAAAGATAATTTAATCATAAGTAAACCACTTAAAATAATCGAAATGAATAAAAAATATGAAAACAAAAATAACATTTTGTAAATTACAAGTTATGATGCATTTTATACACATATACCTGTATTAAAATAATTCCATATAAACTATACATATAAGTATAATAATCACAAGATATCATGGTGAAAATAAAATTTGGGACTATATTCTAAAATACATTATTGAGAAATATAAAGTAATATATCAAATTCTAGAAATATATTAAGTGTGATAAAATAAATAATAATGTATCAAATTTTAAAAAAATGAGTATATGTAAAGAATTTAAAATCGATGTCAATGAATTTAAAACATATTGATAATAATAATTAGTAAGAATAAAGTATTATATTTTAGAAATCATATTAATAATAAGTTTAAAAATACTAAGTCAATGTTAAAATAATATTAATAATTAAAATAACAATAAAATTTTAATAAACATACAGTAGTTTCAAAATATTAGTATATAATAAATTTAAAATACAAAATACAACCCAAAATAATAACTTATTACATTAAAATAATATAATAATAACTTAAAATACTATCAAAAATAAATATTATAAAGAATATTAGATATTATAATACATGAAAATAGAATTAATCATAATTTAAAAAAACATTGAATTTAAAAAAAATAAATCAGTATTTAATTAAAACCTGTTTCAAAATTAAAGGACTAAATCCGCAATTAAACACAAACAACGAAATAATCCCAAACAATAACAAAAACGGCACCGTTTGAACTTGGATCTAAATGAATACAGAATTAAATAGGCGGTACAAATTAAGGAAAATGGAAAGAAATCCGATTGAAACTAAGCAAAACATGAAAGGACTCTAAGCGCAAATAATCCAAAAAGTCAGAACGCGCGGATCCTCCCCGGGTCGGGTCACCGCGCGGGTTGCTGAAACTAAGTGGCTTAAACGGCAACGTTTTAAGTTTTACAGAACTAAAAAAAATAAATAAATGAAACCTAAAAAAACGAACTAAAAGAAACCCTAGCCCTCATTTACATAGAAACGCGCCGCAATCCCTCGTCGGTTCCGATCTCCGACTACCAAGAAGCGGACTAGGGTTCGATGACTCGATGGTTTCGACACACAGGTGAGCCTTTTCCCTCATCGCCACCTTGAAAGCCAGAACACTGCTCTCTCTCATTCCGATTCAGACAGAGTAGAGGATGGCTCCAAAGGCCCGCGAAGGTATCATTATACCTTTAACTCTTTTCTTTTTTTATATCTGAATGTATACAAAAAATAAAAAAATGAAAGAACAGAAAAACGCAAAGAAAAAGAATCACCTTAATATCGATCTTTTTATTTCTCTTTTTTTTCATCATTTTACAGATTTCGTTATGGCTTTATATAGCCAAAAGAAAAATACAAAAATCGCCCCTCTTTCTGTTTTTTCTTCGCTATTACAATTTTTTTTCTCCTTTTGTTGTGCTGTTTCTGCTTGTCTTTTGCTCGTTTGTTGCGCTCTTTGCGTGTTGATTTTCTGCAGGTGTACGGAGGCCGTACGGTGACGTGGAGGGCGGCGTACGTGCGGAGGTGCGCGTGGGAGGAGGCCACGCATGGGAGCTTGCGGCGCCAGGGGATTTAGGGTTTGCTGCTGATTTTTTGTGTTGAAATTGTTTTGGGCTATCGGACTAGGGTTAGGTGTTTTTGGACTGACGTTTAGTGGGCTTGTAATACTGGACTGTTATAATTTTATATTTGGGTTTTTATTATTTGGTTTATTTTTTGTTTGTGCTTTTGGGCCCGGGCAAAATTTGGGCCCTACATTTTGCAGAAAACCGTAAGCAAATATGACCATAAAACAAGGATTGGCTCAGTGAAAAACCATAAAACCGATATGATAATTAAGAAAAAGAAGGAAATAATGCATGAAGCTTGAAGGTAAATCCCCAACATTTTATACATTTTTGCCCCAAATCCTTGACCACAAAGGGTCTTCAATGCTCCACTTAAGCTTGTCTGAATTTACAAAAACTTTCAGATGAAAACATGAAAAAGCAGATTAAGGTTTAAACTAGGAGGTTACCATGAAAGCAAAACCAGTAACAGTGGCCCATGAATGGGCAAGCGTTGAACCAGCAAGCTTTATCTCACCAAGGTGGCCAGCAAACATGACAAAAACCATAGTAATTGAGAAGTAAAAAACATTGGATAACACCAGTGGCACTGCAAACATTATTTACGTCTCCCAAATCCATGACTTTTTTCCAACACCTTCCATTGGGAACCTATACATTCAATGGACATCCCATTATTGTGTTTAAAGGAAAGTCTCATCTTACTTCTGAGATGATGCTTTTCATTACATATCTAATATATATACATTATATTAATTTAAAAAAAAAACATTTACTTTAGCACAATTAAATTTATGACAATGGATCCTATTTGTTCTTTTTAATATAATACCTAAAATTACCCATAATCCTTCCTCGATCCATAAATAAGAGGATAATGTACTTCAGCACACTCAAACCTACATCCTCCATGCACTGAAAATAAGAAAACTTGCTTTGATGTCATACTTCTTCTTCCTCCATGTGTACATGTTTCAAAATTGTGTTTTCTTTTTCTGTCAAGAAGATTCAATTTTATATGTATTGTAGTATACTGCTAATTGTGCAGCCAATATATTTCTTAAAATTATCCAATATATTTGTTGCCCAGCTCAATGCTTTTTTCCCCCTTTGACCTGTAAAACGCGTCTAGGTCACTACGTTTTATTAAAGTGCTTCCAAGTCAGTACTCTTTTGCTCATGCTCCAACAATTAAATTTCCAAAAAAATTATTTTAAAAAAAGTACAAAAATAGACTAATTTTTTAAAAATTTATAAAAATGAACCTTTATATGGACCTAAAGTGGCAGCACTACTTTTGTTAAAATTTTTTGGTGCCATCAATTAATGTGAAAATAAAACTTACAAAATAGGCCTTTATATAGACCCAAAGTCTCGTTTCCCTTATTTTCTTAAGTAATATGGGATGTGAGATATGTGTATATATAGACTCATGAATAGGTTTAGCTTGTTCCTAGACAATGTGAGATTCCTTCCTCTTTTAACTAACAACATAAGATTAAAGGCTACACTATATTTTATAATTTTTTTACAAAATAACTTCTATTTTTTATATTTTGTTAACTTTTTCTCATATTATAAAATTACATTTTTGAGGTCTTTAATATTGTTGCATTTTAGAATTGTTAGCATATACAAAACTACCATAATAAATAAATAAAAATGGAAAAAGAACAACAAATTGCACATATGAAACTTGTACATACCATAATCTTCTATTCAATTTTAAATGTTTGAAGTTAATATCTATGTAATTTTATTTTTTAAAATAATTTTTTATTATTTCAATTTAGAAGTTATACTTTTAATTTTTTAATTTTTTATTTTATTTTATTTTATGTTATGAATGTTTGATTAATAAATAAATGGTGAGTATTTGGTACTAAGATGATATACTTTTTTTGTAATTTTAAAAATTGATCTCTTTTTTTTAAATGTTTATTTTTTTAATATTTTACTATACTCATTAATTTTTTAATTCTAATTCTAATTTAATTTTCATCACCTAATGAATGCGGATAAATTTATTTCACATGTATTTTGACTAGATAGATAATCCATTTAAAAATAGTATATAATTATGTTAAATAAGTTTGTTTTTATAGAAATATATAATATACATAAATATAATAATTATTTTTCATATTTTTATATCTAGATTAAATTACATTAGTAGTCACTTAACTATTATTTTTAGGCTATCGAATTATAAAAACTTACAAAGTGATCACTCAACTATAAGTATTTTTTTTGTCACCTAATTATCTTGAATTTTGAGGTATGTAACAAAAAAAAGAAGAAGAAGAAGAAGAAGAAGACAAATTTGAATAGTTGAATGATAATTTTGTAACTTTTCACAAATAGATGATTCAAAAAAAACATAATTAAATGACTATTTTATAACATTTTATAATTAAGTGATAAAAAAATTACCTTAAATACATAAGAATAGAAAACTTCATAATCAATGTTTTATATTACATATGTATAAAATTCTTTATATGTAAATGATATAACTTTCATTCGTTTGAAAAGAAAACAAATGTATATGAATCAATTCATTAATAGTTTCATACCTACACATTGTATTGATTGTTTGAATCTAAATTTAGTGTTCAGTAAATAAATTTATATAAATTTTTTAGTGAATATCTAATAAGATTGGTATTGAAGTATATAAAATGAAATTGCTTTAAAAAAAACAAATGCAACAAAACAAGACCGCATTAATGGCAATTACTATATAATCTTCAAACAAGAAGAGATCAAATCTCACATTATTTTATATTTTATAATTTTTTTATTTATAGAATTTAAAATTTTTATTTATAAAGTAACAAATGTTAACTTTTTGTAAAAAAGTTAAACTCTATAAGTAAAAAAAATTATAAAATATAGTGTAGCCTTTAATATTATGTTGTTAGTTAAAAGAGGTAGGAATCTCACATTGTCTAGGAACAAGCTGCAAACCTATTTATGAGTCTATATATACATATATCTCACATCCCACAATACTTAAGAAAACAAGGGAAATAAGACTGGGTTTATATAAATGCATGTTTTGTAAGTTTTATTTCTACGTTAATTGGTGGCACCAAAATTTAAAAAAAAAAAACAGTACTGCCACTTTAGGTATATACAAAAGCCCATTCTTGTAAATTTTTAAAAAAATTGGCCTATTTTTGTAATATTTTTAAATTTTTTTGCCTCTTTTGGAAATTTTTTTGTTGGAACACGGGTAAAAGAGTGCTGACCTGCCGCTTTAATAAAACATGTTGACTTGGACGCGTTTTACAGGTTAAAGGAGAAAAAAGCACTGAGTTGGATGCTCTTTTTTTACTTTCCCTTGAAAACGATGCCAATTCAGCACGTTTTAGTAAAATTTGGCCATTCCCGTTATTTTTTAAAGCGACCCATTTTCGTTTTTTTTTTTTTTGGAAATGAGCCTTTTCTAGTTAATTGGTCTACTTTTTTACTGAGTTTGTTTCAAGAATGGGGTGATTGAAAATTACATAAAAAGGGGTTTTTTATAAAAATAATACTTAAAAAATAATTAAATATAAAAATAGTATAAGAAACAGATTCATTATGAAAATTGAATGATTTAATAGAGAATTTTAAAGGTACTGTCATACTAGAGGTGATCATGGGGTGGGTCGGGTCGGTTCATAACAAAATTTTAGGCACATTTAATAGGCCCGAGCCCGGCCCAAAAAATTAGTCTAAAATTTTGTCTAAATCCAGTCAAAATTATAGATGCTAAACTCGAGTTTGACCCACCCGACCTGTATTACTATTTTTTTAAAAAGTATTTTATCATATAAAATAAATTTAAAAATATAATATATTAAATACACTAAAATTATTAAAATAAATATTGTCCAACAAATTAAAAAATACAATAAAAAGTTGGGGATTTTATATTTTTTATAACTTTATAAAACAACACTAAATACAAAGATGTACTGTAAAAGGGAAGAACATCTAAATTTACCCAAATTTAAAAAGAAAAAAACAATCTTCAATAGTTCTTGACCTTTTTTTTTTCCTTATCTATCTGCACTCGATTATAGATTGTCTTTAACCCACTTTATCCTGGACAAGACAAATTTGCATATGTTTCTAAGCTATACTAATATCCAACCACTTCAATCCATCTAACATTCAAAACTTCAGAAATTTTTCTATACTCTGATTTATGACATCTTTGTTGCCATATATATATACAATAACAGAGCCATCTCTTTCTGTGGCTATAATTCATGGCCCTAATTGTTAAGCTAACCTAGAGATTAGCCTACACAGATAAAACACTACTTTAAGTGTTTTTTTTTTTTTCATTTTCAATCTCCTGCAGAGATAAAACACTACTTTGAGTGGTTCAATGATGAAAGGAAAAGGAATATTGTTGAGTACAACCTGATTATGCAACGTACACGAAATAAAAATTGAGAAGATTTGATACAAATATTTACATGATAAAATTCTTTCGAAGAGGATAAAAAATTATGGGCAAAGAAAACTTCAACAAGATCGGCAAAAATCGAAAATGGGAGTATACGATGGAGAAATCAAATAAGTCCGAACCCGAAATTATAAAGTTCTCCTGAAATTCTCACAAACTCTCTCAAAATTTTGTTGTTATTCTAAACTATCTAGGTTTGCTAATAGACCTATTTATAAGTTGAATTTCGTGTGAAAGTATGACTAAAACATCCCTAAAATAATCAGAGTTTGGTGGGGAATAAGATTAGCTTGTCGGTTAAGTGGGAACATGTCGTCACATCGTGACGTTGCGTTTGGCTTGTCGGTACACCAGGGACATGGTGTGTCGTGTCATCGGGACATTGGCTTTTCCTCATCACGATGTCGGCTCTATTTCATCTGAAATGCAAGGCACACTCCACAAATCTCCACTTTGACTCGTATTTCTGAAACTCCTTTGTCGAGCCCCATCAAGGGCCTAATTTGATCTCCGTCAAATGTTTACCAGGTCAAAGCAATGCCTAAACTTGGAAATTAGAAGACTCTTTGTCATCATGTCTGTTGGGTTGTTCCTTGTGTCGATTGTGAGAATATAAACATCTCCTTGAACGATCACCTCCTAAAAAAATTGGTGTTGAATATCTATATGATTTGTTTCTTTTGTGATGCATTTGATCTTTGGTGAAATGTATGACACTTGACTGTCCCAAAATTGTCACTAGGTGTGATAGAGTGAGGCTCTCACTTGTTGTAAGTGTTGAAGATAGTGAATATTTATCACTAAGCTAGACTCTGCAAACATAGGGAAACCAAATTGGGTAAAAATTTTTATATCCCCTGTTTTTATTCTATGTTTAGTAGTGCTTGAAGAAGTATCAACTGCTTCAATCAACTCTACCAGAACATAGCTTGAAGAAGTGTCACTTTCCTCAATTAGTTCTGTCAGAACTTAGCTTGTTCTTAATAATTGCCTTCAAGTTAACAATACATTTTTTTTTTGAAATTTCATTAAAGTAAATTTAAATTCTAATTAGTTATATTTCAAATTTTAAATTATAAATACAAGGTTAGAGTTTACTTAATGATGTAAACAAAAACAATTTTAAGATTCTAATAAGGATAGTGTTCATACTCAAGAGCGGGCAACACTAAGATCCTAATTAGATGAGCTGAGATGACAAACAAAGTTAGTGACGAAAGAGAAAGAGAGGTCGAGTGTAACAACCCGATTTTTATCAATATCGTAAAAGTCAATTTCGAGATTGAATTTATTAAACTAAGCCATTCGAAAATTTTAAATCAAGAAGGCTACGAGACAAATACAGGACTAGAAATTTGAATTTGTAAATGATTAAACTAGATAAGTTATTAAACAATGATTAAATTGGGGAGTGATTAAAATAGAGAAAATTGATTGGAAATTAAGCAAGTCGTTATTGATTTATTTAGGGCCTTTTTAGTAGTTCTTAAAGAAAAGCACTTCTGGCTCCAAAAAGTACTTTTGGAAGAAGAGTTGTGCTAAACAAATTGATTTTGGCTGAAAATTTTTACTTTTCAGTAGTACTTTTTAAAAGCACTTTTGAAAAGAAGAAGCTAAATAGCTTTTCCTCTTTCAAAAGCACTTTTGGTGCTTAATTACTTTTTCACACCTCCAATAACATAGTCTTTTTCTTTTTCTTTTTTTGGTGCTTAATTACAAATGTGTTAAAATCATTAATTAAAAATAAAAAAATATTTTTTAAAATACTAATTGCAAATATTTAATGGTTATATTTAAATATTTAAAATATAGTTTATATATTCTAATTAAATTTTATAAATAATTAATATGTATTGCTTAAAAATATTTAAAATTTATATTTCATATATTAAAATATTAACAAGAAGTTATAATAATTTTTTTTATATTCTTACTAAAATATAATAATATTAACTAATTTAAATTTTATTTAAATACATATTTATTACTTAATAATAACATGTCTAAAATGAACATTTTATTTCTCAAAAGTACTTTTTGACAGAAATGCTAAACACTCAAATTTTAAACCAAACTTTTCCACGGCAATTTTCAAAATCATTGTCAAACTAGCCCTTAGCCATGACCTTGAATGCAATTAGACCTTAATTAAACATCACTTAGTGGATTGACATGATCCTATCCATTCACTTCCATTAAATTGTGTGATGAAAAACGATAGCCATTAGATTATACTAATATTAATGATTAAGGAAACATGAAGAAAAGAAGGAGAAATAATGCTTCCATTCTTCCATCTCAAACCTCCATTGTCTGTGAGCTCATTTGTGAAGGTACGTGACTTTTCCTTTTAAATTGTTGATAGATTATTGGTGTAAGATAGTAGATAATGACAAGCCAAGCAATAGATTTAGAAATTGCTTAATCATGTTTTAAGTTAAACCTTGATGAATGCTTGAAGGTTTTGAGAGAATGGTTATAACATTGGATGATAATTATGTTTTTAGATAGCTCCAACTTCCTAATATATAATTATGAAGTCGAATTTAAATTTAAAATTTAAAATTTTGAGTATTTTATAAAAAATATTAATATTTTTTTTTATTTTTTTTATTTTTATAAAATTTTATAAAAAAACATAAAAAAATCAATTTTATGTTTTTTTTTTATTTAGGTAAACTACACTTATGGTCACTCTAAAATAAGGTTTATTCTATTTTGTTCACTCTATTTTTTTCTCAATTTAGTCACTCTAAATAAAATAATTGTACAAATTAGTCACTGCCGTAAAAATTTCTATTTTCTTTTAACAGATTGCTGGCGTGGTATATTAGCCCATTGAGTGACTAACATGTTGCATTTTTTTTTACTTTTGACTAAAGTTTAGTATCTTTCTATGAAGTTTAGAAGGGAAAAGTTTTAGACTAATTATAGAGAGGTCCACAAACTTTAGTCAAAAGTCAATGAAAAATATCACATACCAACCATTCAATTTACTTATGTGCCACATCAGCAATTTGTTAAAAGAATATGAAAATTTTAACGGTAATGACTAATTCATATAATTATCTTATTTAGAATGACTAAATTAATAAAAAAAATACAAGTGACCAAAATAAGACAAACATTATTTTAGAGTGACCATAGGGGCTTTTTTTTAATTGGCCCAAAATTTTGTATTAATTATAAAAATGACCCACTTGTAAAATCATTGGTCAATTTAAAAAATAATAATTTCCTTGAGTGTTACCGTTGCCATTGGTGGCACCAGTAAAAATACACGTCATGCTAAATACTCGTATTATGAGGGAAAAAGAAAAAAAATATATTTTAACAAGTGTCACCGTTTACATTAGCGGCATTGGTGTTTTTATTAAAAATAGTATTTTTAATAGGTGTCATCATTCTCTTTTGCTGCACAAATGTGTTTTTTTAATTGATTTTTTTAATAGGTATTGCTAGCCTCTATAGCGGCATCAGGGAAATTTTAAAAAAAAAATTGCTATCCGTTCTCTAAAATGAAGACCTGGATCTGGTGCAGCAAAAAAAATTGGTGCAGCAAAGAAGAGAAAATGATATATACCTGGCTAAAAAGAGAAGCTCCAATAATGAGAAAGATGAGAAAGAAAATTGGAAAACTTTTGTTTATTATTTCAACTTTTCTTCAATCTCCCCCATAATTTTTTATTTTTCTCAAAAGTTTTTCAATTTTCTTTCTCATTTTTCTCACTATTGGAGCTTCTGTTTTTATCTAGATATATATACCATTTTTTTCCTTCTTTGTCCTCATTAAGGTTTCAATTTTTTTTTGTTGCTCTAGATCTAAGTCTTCATTTTAGAAAATGAATTACAACTTTTTTATGATTTCTCTGATGCCATCATAGAGGCTAACGACACCCATTAAAAAATTATTTTTTAAAAAAAGCACCGATATCGCTAAAGAGAACAATGACACCAAAAAAATATCTAACATGCTTTCTATTAATATTTTCCTTTTCTTTTTCCCTCAGAATATGAGTATTTTAGCATGACATGTACAGTTATTTTTACTAATACTGCCAATGGCAGCGGCAACACCCAAGGAAATTATTATTTTTAAATTGGCCAATGATTGAGTACTTATTAGAGGTCGTGCCGTCAATGGCAACGATGACATCAAAATTTATTGTAGCAAATAGGACTACAACAAAACAGGCTTTTAACAGCGTTGTCTATAGCAGTACTTTTTGCGGCGCTTTCACTAATACTTTTAATGGCGCTTAAAAGCACCGCTAAAGACTTTAAAAAAGGCCGCTAAAACTCTATTTTCCTGTAGTGATTTTTATACATAATTTTGCAAATGATTCATTTTCGTAATTAATAAAAAAATTTGGACCAATTCCAAAAGAAAAGGCCGACCATGGTATAGTTTACTTTTTTATTTTTTATAAATTTTACATACTTTTAGTAATGTTTAAATTTTAATGTATTTATTGATGTTTCAAATTTAATCAACTAATGATATAGCATGTGTACCACGTTTAAAATCTGGGGCACAATCATATCTTGAAGGATAAATCTGTAAAATTCCCGTCCTTTTAGGGGCACATCGATCAAAGCCTGACAGCGTTTAAGAGAAGTGAGGCTCCACCCTCCAGCCTGTCTATTTTACTTGCCAATTGAGTGTTCCTGCCCCGATCCATCCATATCTGCATTAGTCCCCATAAAATCTCTATATTTCAACTTTCATAACAAAGATCAAATTTCATAGTTCCTCATTTAACTCTACAAGTTTTTATTTTTGGTACGGAAAAAACTTATATTTTAGTCATTGTCATTAAAAATTGTTTTTATTTTGATTATTTCTAGTTATTTCACACTTGTTCTATGGTTTGCATTCGAAGGCATGAAAAGAGATATTTTTATATCAACAGCAGAAACCTAAGTTCATGAAATTACAGACTTTGTAGGGGTTAAATAAGTTTAATAGCAATAGCAATGATTTAACACTAATCTATAAGTTAATTAAGGATGATTTAATCTCCCCTCTTCCTTTCCTTCTATTTAAATAACAAATTGCAACCATATATTTGTTTTTGCATTGAGTACGACCAATCAAATTCCATCTACCAGACTACCACAATAAAGAATCCCATCCGTCATTCCAATTTCTTTGCCAATTTGGTAAGCAATAATAACGAACAAGAACATCCCAATAATCCTTCAAAAAGAAAAAAGTTCATCCCAAGAATATCTGAGTTATGGAGCCATCAAACTCAAGCTTAGATACTACAGTTCTCTTGAGTGAAGCTTCCCAAGGACAAGACCAAAGTACAGAAACAAGGTGTTTGAGTTTGAGGAATGTTTTAGATGTAGAAGAAGCGAAGACACAAATCTTATTTTCACTGCCCATGATCCTTACCAATGTCTTTTACTATGCCATTGCTTTGGTTTCTGTCATGTTTGCTGGTCACCTTGGAGAGCTTGACCTTGCTGGTGCTACACTTGCCAATTCATGGGCCAATGTCACTGGCTACGCTTTCATGGTAACTCTATATTTACTCTTATCCCATCTTTATAACACCATAGGTCATGACTCCGTCTTATTTGGAGAAAATAAAGCTCTTTAAAAGCTTATTGTATCCTCACATTTATAGACTGGTATACTGGGTTATAGCTTTGTGATTACTGTTGTCTTGACTGTTAGGTGAAGAAATTTGTTGGGAAGGGTTATAGAAGAAAATAAAAGATTGGGTCTCATTGATTATAGCTTCTTCTTTTTTTTTTTTTTGATGAGTATTTATTTATCCAAGAAAACCTTCAACCTACAACATCCTGCTCACCAATACTCAAACCTTTGAAACTGTCTTCTATTTCTTTCTCGCCAGACCAAGTAAATGAAAGAATTCCATGCTAACTTCAAATATAAACAACAAGAGCTTAGCCTTTAGTCTTGTGCAAAGTCAATGAATCTCCTGATTCCATCCCCCAGCTTCTCCTAAGGTCGTAAGACACTAACAAACATACAATTTGCAAAAGGACGATCTCTTGTTTCCTAGTTCCCTTGACATAGCGAACAATAGCCCTCAATGCTCATCCCCCTTCCAGTAAGTCTTTATCTTTTGTGGGAAGGACAACCGTTCAAGTTAGAAAGGAATGCTTTGGTATATGAACTGGAAACCAAATCATCTGACTTTCCTCTCCTTTTCTCTAATTTCATTCCAAATTGCAGAAATAGTTATTTTATTGTTACTGACGCCCAAGTTAGCCAACACAGATGCAGCTTCTTCCGAGTTTTAGAATCTTCCTCCAGCTCTAGCTAGAATTTCTTCTCAGTGAAACTTGCAAAAATATGGATTTTTTAGCATGTAATCCTTCGACCAGGCTATCCATAAAGAGCCTTAGACTTGCCAATATGCTTCTAATCAGTTGAATGATACAAGCTATCCAGACCTGTTTTTGGGTCGGTTCACTCAAAAAAATCGTTAAATTATTCAAAAATTAATAAAATATTAAAAATATATGTTTATTGATATTTTATATATTTTTATAATTTAATTTAAATTTAAATTTAAAATTTGTTACTATTTAAATTGAATTCGGACAAGGTCGAGATGCAAAAATACTTATTCAAGCTTGGCCAAGTCAAGTCGGACCGGGCTTAGACAGGTTTGGCTTTTTTATAAAAGTAACTTAAAAATTCTAATTAATGATTATATAAGTAAATGAATATAGTTGATGGAACTAAAGAGAATAACGCCATCAACTTGTTACATCAACTAATCATTAGCTGGTAAAATAAAAAAAATTAAATTTTTTAATAGAGCGAATTTATTTGGTGCCAACTATATAAATAGCAATGTAATACAACATCAATGTTCAGTTTATGAATTCTATTGACTACTTTCATCCTCTTAAAAGGGTTATTACACCCTCTAATATTCCTTACGGCAATTATCATCAAGGAATAGATGAAGTACTTCCAGTTAGAACTCCAAACACTTCAGATTAGGCTCCCATTTGCGTAGTATCACCTGCTTATTCTGAAAATGCCGTGGACCTTTTCTCTAGCTTCAGCATTTGTAAATTGTAGAAGAAACAAATTATCCCTTGCAATTTTAACACTAACGTCTCCTTTCTTACCCCAAAGAAGATTACCAACCTTCTGCTATCTTTTACCTACTTGATTATAGGTTTCATCTATGATTTAAGGGATCTTTCATAGATTTTTTTTTTTTGCTTATGTGTATATAATTCTGAGATCTCCATGTATCTGATGTAATGTCAAAGCCTTGTAGTTGTGTGCATTGAAAGTTGGCTATCTGAACAGTCCTTTCCTTTCTGTTTGTTTGTTTGTTTTTCAGTTGGGACTAAGTGGAGCACTGGAGACTCTTTGTGGTCAAGGATTTGGTGCAAAAACTTATAACATGCTGGGAATCTACTTACAAGCTTCTTGCATCATTTCTTTCCTTTTCTCAATCATTATATCCATTTTATGGTTCTTTACTGAGCCAATACTAATATTTTTTCATCAACAGCCTGATATTGCAAAAAAAGCTGATGCTTACCTCAAGTATCAAATCCCAGCTGTGTTTGCATTTGGTTTGATACAAAATGTTCTGAGATTTCTTCAAACACAAAGCATTGTCATGCCCTTAGTCTTGTTCTCAGGGCTGCCACTGGTACTTCACTTTGGCATTGCTTATACTTTGGTTTATTGGTCAAGTCTTGGTCTCGAGGGAGCTTCAATGGCAGTTTCTATCTCTTTTTGGATATCTTTTCTCCTTTTGATAACCTATGTTGCTTTCTCAAACAAGTTTGAGCACACTTGGGGAGGGTTTTCTTTTGAATCATTTGGTTATATCATTCCAGACTTGAAATTAGCCTTACCCTCTGCAGCAATGGTGTGGTGAGTTCCTCCAAATCTTGATCATTTTATAGTAACATATATTATGACAGCCATGACAACATTATCTTATTAACCCCTTTCTTCCTTGTATATTTTTTGCCAGTTTGGAGTATTGGGCTTTTGAAATTCTTGTCTTGCTAGCAGGATTGATGCCAAATTCAGAAATAACTACTTCACTGGTAGCAATGTGGTAGGATATTTATTTCTATTTCTTTCCTTCTTTTTTCACTTTATTTTAGTTTTCAAATGGTTGATTCTTTCTGCTGCAATTTACCAGTGTAAACACTGAAGCCATTGCTTTCAATTTTACTTATGGCCTTAGTGCTGCAGCAAGGTCAGTTTGCATAATATTTGCTTCTTTTTTGATTTAATTGATTTCTGAAGCCATTGATATTGAGACATTGAAACCCTGTTTTTAAACCAGCACAAGAGTGTCAAATGAATTGGGAGCTGAAAAACCAGAGAAAGCTAAGAAAGCCATGGCTGTGACACTCCAACTTGTGGTCCTCCTTGCTCTTATAGTTATCCTTGCTTTAGTGTTTGGTCATGATACTTGGGCTGGTTTCTTCAGTGACAGTCCTTCAATCATTGAAGACTTTGCTACTATGACCCCATTTCTTGCAATCTCCATAGCAGTTGATTCATTTCAAAGTGTCTTATCAGGTTTGAAAACCATCCAATCCTTCTTTATAGATTTCTAAGTTCATAACATGAATGCCTTTTCTTTTAATGTTGGAAGGGGTGGCAAGAGGTCTTGGTTGGCAGCACATGGTTGTAGTTGTTAACTTGGCATCTTATTATGTTGTTGGCATGCCGATTGCAGCTATTGCTGGTTTCAAGTTTAAGCTGTATGCTAAGGTGAGGGAATTTTCAACTCCTCTCAAATTTTGGACCGACCTTTGAATTTAAAATAATAATAATAATTTAATTCTTAAATAGGTCTACTTATTAGTCCTTATGTATCTTGTGAGTAGGGTCTATGGATAGGCTTAATATGTGGATTGTTAAGCCAATTTGCCATTCTACTGGTGATCACATTTCATAGGAGATGGTCAAAGATTGATATTTCAGCAGAAAGGGATGAGGAAAACTCTGTAGATTAATGCAGAGAAGAACCAGGCAACAGTATGGCTTGCTTCACTCTTCTACTCTTCATTGTTCTTAAGCTAATCAAATCAGTTGCTCAAGAGATGGACATAATTTTATGCGTAAGTTATGTATCTGTAATTTAATTTAATCAAAATTTAATTTTTGTCTATGCTCCCCATTTAAATCATTCTTAATCGAATTTCAAGATTCCAATATTGACACAAACAACATCAATTAAATCTATTAGTTGATTTTTTTCGCTAGTAATATGTGAAAATAATTTCACAAGATTTTTCACATGTAATAATATGTTTACCCTTAAAAAAATACAATGATTAAAAGTAATCAAATTAAAATAATGATTAAATCCATAATTTACGCTAAAAATAGAATTCAAACTCTTTCTCATCATTTTGAAGAGGTGCATATGTTAATTTCGGATTGTGATATTTTAATTAATTTTTTTTAATATTGGCGTTTACAATTCCATAGATGAAAATATAAATTTGAAAAATATGGTGTTATTTTAGAAGAATTTAATTATGGAAAGCAAAATCCAAGTAGGGCAACGACAAGCGGTCTTTGTTGACATCACAAGTCACAACTCCATTGCCGACACACCATTGGTCTGAAGCAGGCAGCAAGGGATTTAAAGTCTGAAACAAATTAATTAAGACCAAAACAGTTATTAAATGACAAAATCCACCATTTTCAACTTTAAAAAAACATCATGTTGGGTTCTTGGGCTAGACCAGAGCTTAACCCAAATAATAATGGTACCAAATTAGTTATCATAATTATGAAATTGTAAAATTGTGTTATTTACGTAACTAGTAAGAGAATAAGGGTATGATCGAGCATCTAGTTCATTTTTATTACCAAACACAAATATCTACGTTAAGAAAAATGAACATAATGACTGAAAAATGTGATTAATAAATAAAAATACTAACAGATAAACTTCAAATTACCCAGGGAAAAGAAAATTCAACCATTCCATACGTTAAATTCCAAATCTGTCCACTTCTTTCCCATTATTTTGCCACGTATTTGGAGCCTCATAATCTCATATATGAATAAAGACTTGGGAGGACAAAAAAAACAAAAAAGAAACACGTAATATACACTCCTTAAATGACTTCATTTCTTCCAATGATACTTGGAAATTTTGCACTTTTTTTTTTTCTTAATTAAATCCCAAAAGTCTTAATTTTCAAAAATGGGTTTCTAGTGCTTTCTTTGAAGCTACATGTGTTTCTCTCTATATATTCATAAACTTGCCCTTCTTTTTGAACCAAAAGAGAAATAAAGTTTCAATTATGAAATTTCATATATTACTTACCCTATTTCTAGTTCTATTTGTTTCTTTTCTTTCTTCATCTAATTGCTATACTTTCTATGTTGACTGGGTTTTGCACCCTAAAGAGAAGTACAATGACTGGGCTGGTAAAATGAGGTTTCAAGTGAATGACACTATCAGTAAGTTGTTCATGCTTTTTGGGGGTTTTCATTCCTTCTTGTTAAATTGTTTATTGATTTATGTATATCTGGTTTTTGGCAGTTTTCAAATATGAAAAAGGATCAGACTCGGTTCTCTTGGTTCAAAAAGATGATTATGATAAGTGTGAAAGGAAGCAACCTTTGATGGAAATGAACAATGGAAGCTCTGAGTTTAAGTATCCTCATTCCGGTCCATTTTATTTCATTAGTGGGAAAGAGGGGCATTGCCAAAAGGGTCAGAAAATGATCACTGTTGTTATGGCTGTGAGACATGGGACTCCATCCATTCATCCACCCGCAGCACCTTCTCCCAAGCACCATGGCCCTGTAACTCCAGGGCCGGCGCACTCCCCCTATCACCATGGTCCAGTTGCAAAGCCACCCACAGGATCATCTCCGGTTCCTGCTCTGGCTCCTGGTCCTATTGCAAAGCCTCCCACAGGATCATCTCCGGTTCCTGCTCTGGCTCCTGGTCCTATTGCAAAGTCTCCTACAGCATTAACTCCAGGTCCAGCACAGTCTCCTTATCACCATGGCCCCATATCAAATCCCCCCACTGCATCATCACCAGCACCTTATTCAGGCCCAGAGCTCTCTCCCACTCATCATGGTCCTTCACCGTCGCCAACGGCTGAAGGCCCTATTGCAACACCTCCATCACCCCAAGCTCCAACTACTCCTGTTTCTTCCCCTCCTGGTGAGGCACCGGTTTCAGGCCCACCGGCACCACCACAGGGTCCTTCGCCTTCTTCTTCTTCTTCTTCTCCTCCTCCAGCTGGTTCTCAGACTCAGACCAGCACTCCACCCGGCGGTTCCCCTCCCAAGTCATCTGCCACTTCAATTTATTCAAGTATAGTGGTTCTTGCAGCTAGCCTCTTGTTCAATATGGTATTCGGTAGTTTAACGTGTGGGTTTTAGAAATATCTAATGTATTGGTATGGGAATTTTTATAGTTGATTTTTAATTTTAGATTGTTTACTCTTCTTCTTTTTATTGTTATGATGTTTAATGATTCATATTTGAGTTTGTGTTTCATCTGATTTGCCGTCTATATTTCCATGTCTTCAATTTCAAAATAGGTATAGCATAGGCATCCAATTTCACAAAATAAACAAAGCATTGACGTGAAAGGTACGGTATTTGTGAAAATGCAATGATAATTTACCACTTAACTTTAAAAATTTTTTTAAAAATTTATTAAATTATTCAAAATTTTATTTAATTTGTTGAATTGTTAAAATTGTTATTGTATAATTTTTTAGTTGCATTACTCCCACCAATTAAATATTTTTTTTTAATTTTATTATAACTTATTTTTAATGAAATAACTTTAAATATTATGAATATAGGGACTAAAATCTAAATAATATTTTTTACTATATTTAACATTAACGATCAAATTAACTCAAATTTAATATATGCTCTTTTACTCGTCGAAAGATATTAATCCTAATTTTTGAATCGTAGCTTAAAGCTCACTAATCAATCTTAAAAATTTAATTATTTAAATAATAATTTTAAAATATATAAGTTAAATTTCGATATCTTTAATGATTTTGGGATATTGAAATAATGGAGGTTCCCAATAGGGACAAGTTTCTTAGCCACATTTAATTTGAATTTATCGTTATTTAGACTTTATTGTATTTTGACACCTATTCCTTTAGAAATGCCAAGAAAAAAGAAAGTCATGATCAACATGTTGAGGTCCTCCTTTCTTTTTAAGTGGAGGTCTTATAAGTTCTAAACTTTTAGGTTTGTAAATGTTTTTTAGATTACATTTTACTACATATATCTTACGTGTATTTTTCATAAATTTAAAATTTATTTTTTTTATTTTTCAGATTTCAAATTTTAAGTTTAATTAGTAACACTGTTAAAATTATTTTATTAGATTTAGGTTCATTATAACCTTATTTTTTAGTTACATATCTACCAAGTGAAAAAAATTTTAATAGTTGTTAAGTGAGTCTTAAGTTCTTAAGTTTGGAACCCATCATATACAATTATATAAACCCCACCATATGCTAATATTATATGTGGGTTTTAGTTCAATTAGTTGAGTCTCACCATGCACTAATGTCATGTGTAAGTTTAATTTGAATTTTTCAATTTTTAGTCCATTTATACTATAATAATTTGATTCTACTTATTTAGACATATTTATATGTAAATATTTCAATGGTTCTGTATTTGTATTTAAGTGCATGGTAAGTGTAAACTTTTTTTTTATTTTGATTCAAGCATTTAAAATTAATATTGGTGACAACTATTTAAAAATATTTAATGTGTGAGTGTTTTTATAATTTCAAATTTATTGGTAACAACTGATTCTTTAACTAAGCCCTTTCCATTTTGTTTCATCTTATAAATAAATCCTTTTTGATCAACAATTCTTTCGTTTAAAATAAAAATTCCAATTAAGAAAGCCGTTTTCCATTATTACAAATTAAATAAATAGAGCTATTTATTACTTGAAATTGCATGTCCAGCCTAACTACTCACAACTTCAATTATTACATGCCATTGATGGTTGATCAGCCTTTTGGGTAGGGGTGAGCATTCGATCGAATCGAATCGAAAATTTTCGAGTTAATCGAGTTTTCGAATCTTATATTTTATCATCTTAACTTTATTTGAAGTTTTCTCGAATCGAGTCGAGTGAGATGAAATTCGAATCGAATCGAATCGAATATATTTGTTCGAGTTAAATTTTAAAAAATAATTTTTGATCCTTGTAACCACTGTCACCCATCGTAATAAAATTTGTCCTCCTTAATCAAATTTTTTATTAACTTTTATCGCCTCATAATTTATTTATTAATTTTTTATATATTGGTTAGCTTCTTTGCTTGCTTAGTTGTTTCAATTATCTTCAGATTCTTGTCACTATGTATTTTGGAATTAAAAAATATATTAAATGTAAAAATATGATTTTTTAATAAAAGTTATTTTAAAAATAAAATGTGAAATTGATACCAATATAAAATTTTAACACGAATATTTTATGGCATAATTAATAATTCAATTTTAATATAAATATTCAATATGACTAAACAATTCCATAATATAAATAATATAAAATGTGAAATTTAATTTAATAATATAAATAGTAGATATAAATAAAATTATTACTATTTATGTTTAGTGATTTTTTTTGGATAATTTTGATTTTTTATTTGAGAGTACAGGGTGAGAAGTAAAAGTTTAGAGGGAAAATAAAAAGTCTTGAGGAATAAAAGTTTGAGGGAAACTAAATAGGGGAGTAAAATTTTTGAGGGAAAATATTAAAAAAAATTGGAGGGGGGAGGGTTTGGGGTAGATGAGAGGTGAGATGGGAAGAGAATAAAAGTTTTAGGGGAAAAGTAGGAGGGAGTAAAAATTTTGGGGGAAAATAAAAGATTTTGAGGGTTTTTGGGAGTAAAATTTTGAGAAAAGTAAATGAGAGAGTAAAATTTAGGTGGGAAATGGATTTTGGGTAGATTGGGGGAGGGGAGGGGAGTAAAAGTTTTGGAGAGAAAGTGGGAAGGAGTAAAAATTTTGAGGTAAAAGTAAAAAGGTTTGGGAGTTTGGGGTAAAAATGTAAAATATTATAGTTTGATATTCGAATTATTCGAGTTATTCGAATTCAAAAACTCAACTCGATTCGAACTCAAAATTTGAAAAAAATTCGAGTTGTTTCGAATAACTCGATTAACTTGAATAACTCGATTCGTTTAACTCGAAATTCGAATTTTTTTCGATTTTTTCGAGTCGAATCGAGTTTTGCTCACCCCTACTTTTGGGTAAAAGTACCAGGTTCTTCTATCCTGTGGATACCATTTTGTCTCGTATATTAAAAAGAATAGGTAAATTAAATTTTTTATATTATATTAGAAGACTAATTTACCAATAAATGTTAGGCAAAAAATTATGTGAATAGGTTAATTTTAGAAAAAAAATTGCGGGAATAGGTTATTTTTGAAAAACACTTCTAGCTGGAAGCACTTTCCCCTGATAGATAATATTTTTCATTGTTCACTAATAAATCGACTAATTAAACTCATGTTTCTATAATCAATTCGATCCCCCGATTGGATCGGGGGCAAACGCCTACGAAAAGATCGCTTGGATTCAAGGAAGAGTCGCTTGGATTTATCCATGATTTCTTTATTCCTTATTTCTAAAAAGAATCCTATCCCTATCTCTATTTCTAAAATCCTATTTTGGAAATTCAAATTATAGAATTAATATAATAAATAGGATTTGGTTTGTTTATTTTATTATTATTTATCATTTAAATATATAATTTAAATATATATAAATTAAAATATATTAATAATATATAAATAATATTAATAATATAGAATTTTTCAGTGCTATATATTTTATTTTAAAATTTGAGTTATTGATTTTTAGGGTTTGGGTATTTAAAATTATGGTTTAGGAATTTTTTGAGATTTTTAATTATTTATTTCATAATAATTTTTTGAGATGTTAAATAATAATAATTTTTTTCAAAAATTAAAAACATCGTGTCGAAACCATTTTTTGAGAACAAAAATATAGTTGTCGACTTTAAAAACGAAAATTGGAGTCGCCACCGATCCTTTATTGAGGTGTGATCGGCTCACCTTGAAAACGATTTTGGTCTGCAAAATTTGAGAAAACAGGTTCGGGAGTCAGTTACGCACGATGAAAGGTTAGCACCCTCGTAACGCCCAAAATTGGTACCGAATTGATTGTTTAATGTCTTGGTGTCGAAAATTTGAAAAGATTTTAAAGAAAATTTGAGTAAATTAACTTAGATGATAAGACCCCCTTATTTCGAAGAAGTGAAATGTCACACCTAGTAAGTTAGGGTGCAGCATTTCTAATCTTTGAAATTAAGTTTGTCTTTTGACTTTTAAAACTCATGCAATGAAATTTAAAAGGATATTCAATTGTTTAAGTCAAATGAAGAAATCGAGGCCAAATACGTTAGGGTACAATTTCTCAAAATTCCAAACATTGAATATTGCCTTCATTATTTTTTAGGAAAATCCTCATCTCGAGAAAACAACATGTCATATCCAATGCATTAGGACACAACGTATCGAATTCCCGAGAATGAGCTTTTTATTTATTTGTTTTGATTAAAGAATATCCTCGATTATTTGGATTCAACGAGGAAAATTGGAACCCAATACATTAGGGTTCAATCCACTCGAAGATCCCAAATACCGAGTATTGTGTTATCATGAAAGCTTTTGAATAAAACGATTTTAATATTTGATTAGAACATAATCTTTTTTACGAGTAAAACGCAAGGGGATTACAATGTATATCGCGAAAGAAAAAAATCGTAAGCTAAATATAAGCTAATTAGCAGGAAAGAATCAATAAAATACAAATAAACAATACAACATACAATAGGGCAGCAATCCTATATTATACATTATGCAACTAATATCACCCATATTTAAAAGCTAGTAAAACCTAAAAAGTAAGAAAATTAACACAAACACAAATCAAATGTATAAGTTTTGAAATAACTAAAAAATGGTATGAAAGAAAGGAAATTGAAAATGATTGATATATTAACAATATAAAATATTTAATACAAATAATAAGTAGGAAAATTTGAAATAAATTGAAAATGAAGAAAATTAAGAATAAATTATATAAAATAATATATATTTATTTAGATAAATAGCATATAAGATAATTTTAAAATATTTACTATATAAAACAACTTGGAATAAAACTATATACAAAGTAATTTTAAAATAGTATGTAGTAAAATAATATATATATTTGAAGAATAAATGAAAATATAAATAAATATGATAGTAATCTATAATATAATAACAATAATAACGAAAAATTAGTAATAACAATAATTATATTAAAGAAAACTAATGTTAAATTTAATTAGTAAAACAAATGCAAAGGATTAAATTATAATCAAAACAGAATTAAAAATAAAAATAAATTAAAATAAAGGACAAACTTTGCAAGATGCGCATAACCTGAAGGGCTAATCAGGAAATTATCCAAAACATTCAAACACTGCGTTTAAAGGGATTAAAACAATAAAATTGGAAACAAACAGGGGCAAATTCAGAAAATAAAAAACCAAATTAAAACAATGAAACAAATTTGGAGGATCAAAAGCGCAAATAGCCCACTTGGAGGAAACGCGCGGATTTGGCCTTGGTTCGGGTCGGATCTCGAGTCTCACCTTTAAACGACGTCATATTTGGATTTATTGAAACAAACCAAACGACACCATTTTACAAACGTTATAAAACCTTAAAAACCTAAAATATCTAATTCATTACCCTTTTCCACAATGAACCCTAGGTACCAGCCCCCGAGCTGTGCCGTTCTTGCGCCTTCGACCTCTACAAAGACTCCGATTGCGACGAAGATAGTTAGAGATCCGGCGGCTTCCTACGATAAGGTGCGATTCTTTCCTTTTCCTCTCTTCTTTTTTTTTGTTTCGCATATAAAAAACTGATGTATTTTTATTGCTTTTTCTTCGTATCTTTTTTTCAGTATCTTTTTGGTACCGTATTCATCAGATCCCCTCAATCATTTTTTACAATCGGTTTATATAACCGAAATAATGGAAAAAGATAAAGATAAAATACAAAAACCTTATCTTCTGTTATTGTTGCGCTGTATATTGTATATTCACTGCTTGGATCCGCTTTTTTCGTAGGTGTGAAGGCCAGCCTAGAGGAGGCGTGCGTGGACTTGACGCAGCATACATGGGAGGGGTCTGGCTCTAGCAACGGCGCGGATGATTCCAAAAACCCTAAGGGTTTCTGGAAACCTGAACTTGGGCCACCGAATTTTGGGTTTCGAGCTAGAATTGGGTCTAGTTTAACTTGGGCTGATTGGGCCTTAAATTATTGGGCCTATTTTTGTAACTGGACTTTTATGTTGTAAATGGATTGTTTTAATGGACATTGCATTTTAATTTTATTATTTTCAAAAGCCCGAGCGAAATGGGATGTTATAGTTGCCCCTCTTTGCTCGTTGTCGTGAAACGAGAATAAAGCAAACACTTTAAAAATGGTCAATTTTGCCCGATCGTGCTGAACCTTGGTGCTCTTCTTCTTCAAGTAGCCTCATTTCATCCTACTGCATCTTCAGATGTATAGGAATTGGTGTTTCAATCCACTCCATTGCAACATCGGGGAGATAGGATTTGTAACTCGTAACTTTTCAATAGAACAAAATTTTCTATCTTCAGTCTGTTCTGCCGCAATTTCAAGGAGATAAGCTTAGATGCGATCTACTCTCTACAACTTCAAAGAGATAAGATCTGCTATTTTAATCCGCTCTGCTACAACTTCAGGGAGATATGATTATTAACTTTTAATGTGTTCCACTGCAATTTCAGAGAGATAAGATTCGCCATTTTCAATCTGCCCCACTGCAACTTCAGGGGGATAAGATTTATTTATTCAGTCTACTCCGCTGTAACTTCAGGGAGATAGGATTATTAGCTTTAATCTGCTCTATTGTAACTTCAGGGAGATAAGATTCGTCATCTTCAGTCTGTCCACTGCAACTTTAGGGGGATAAGACTTGCTATCTTCAATTTTAACGCCAGGGAGATGAGATTCACTGCCTTCAGTTTTAATCTGCTTCGCTACAACGCTAGGGAAACCAGATTCGCTGCTTTTAGCTTTAACCTGTTCCACTGTAATGCCAAAGAGATAGGATTTACTACCCACAGTTTTAATCTGTTCCACTTCATCTATTCCAAGTCTTAACGCTAGGGAGATAAGATCCGCTGCCCTCAGCTTTTATCTACTCCGCTGTAATGCCAGGAAAACAAGATTCGCTACCTTTAGCTTTAATCTGTTCCACTGCAACACTAGGGAAGTAAGATTCACTGTCACAGCTTCAATCTATTCCACTGCCAACTCAGAGAGGCAAGGTTGGTGCTGTCGATCTGCTTCGCTGCCAGTACAGGAAGACAAGTCTACTATCTTCAGTCTACTCCGCTGCAAACTCAAGGAGGTCAGGCTGGTGTCTTTGATCTACTTCACTGCCAGTACAGGAAGGCGAGATATACTATCTTCAGTCTGCTCCATTGTAAAGTTAGGGAGGCAAGACTTGTGTCTTCGATCTACTTTGCTGCCAGTATAGGAAGGCAAGATCTGCTATTTTCGATCTACTTCGCTACCAATACAGGAAGACAAGATCTGCTATCTTCGATCTACTTTGCTGCCATTACAAGAAAACAAGATCTGCTATCTTCGATCTACTTCACTGCCAGTACAGGAAGACTAGATCTGCTATCTTTGATCTACTTCGCTGCCAATACAGGAGGATAAGATTTGCTATCTTCGATTTACTTCGCTGCCAGTATAGGAAGACAAGATCTGCTATCTTCGATCTACTTCGCTGCCAGTACAGGAAGACAAGATCTGCTATCTTCGATCTACTTCGCTGCCAATATAGAAAGACAAGATCTGCTATCTTTGATCTACTTCGCTACCAATACAGGAAGACAAGATTCGCTATCTTCGATCTACTTCGCTTGCCAATACAGGAAGACAAAATCTGCTATTTTTAACCTACTCCGCTGCTGCTCAGGGAGATAAGGCTAGTATCTTCGATCTACTTCGCTGCCAGTACAGGAAGACAAGATCTGTTATCTTCGATCTACTTCGCTACCAATACAGGAAGACATGATCTGTTATCTTCAATCTATTTCGCTGTCTTTACAGGAAGACAAGATCTGCTATCTTCGATCTACTTCGCTGCCAATACAGGAAGATAAGATCTTCTATCTTTGATCTACTTTGCTGCCAATACAGGAAGATAAGATCTGTTATCTTCGATCTACTTCGCTGCCAATACAAGAAGACAAGATATGCTATCTTCGATCTACTTCGCTGCCATACAGGAAGACAAGATCTGCTATCTTCGATCTACTTCACTGCCAATACAGGAAGACAAGATCTGCTATTTTTTTAACCTACTCCATTGCTGCTCAGGGAGATAAAGCTTTATGGTTTTACCGATCTGTTCTCTGGGGAACATGACCTGTATAATTCATTTTATGAACCTAATTATGCTTAGTGATTAGGATGTCATGATTAAAATGAATCAAATGCTCCTAACTAGACGCGTATGAATAATGTTTGCATGAATGCAGAATGTCATTTTTCGAGAATGATCTTTCTTTATCGCTTAGGTTGTTGTTGCTCAAAGTTTATTAAGGCTTTATCACTGACGTGCTACTACGCGTTCTTGCTCGGATGGCATCTCTAAAGAAACACTTGATCATATTGCCCCCCACTGTAAACCTCCAAGTCCGATCCACTGGAATGCAAAATCTGTACCATCTTTCTCCTGTTGTAACCCAAGGGTAAAAAGATTTGGCATTTTCTCAATCCTCTGCTATCACAATTCAAGGATACAGAATGTGAAACTCTTTGGTCTCTTACACCATTCCCAGGGTGTCATACCAAATGCTCATGCACAAATGAAGAATTTTTTTCTCCGAGAAAACCTCTACTTATTACTTGGTGGTCATTACTTGCTTGTTCATTTAAGCTTTGTCACCAACCTGATATCTTGCCATTTTGTTCAATCAATGTTTTTGACAACAAAATCCAAAGAGAAAGTCTTAATTTAGACTATTCCTTCTCAGATTTCCAACATTTAAGCTTGGTGCGTTCTAAACAATAGTCCTGTTTCAGATTCCCGTATTATTTAAAAACTTCTAGAGTAATATGTAAAACTTCCATTGTGAAAGTTTTATTAGTCCATTAATCATTATTCCAATGCAACATGCTTACAAGAGATCATAACAATAGGTAAGAATAGAATTTGATTTAGAGCATAGTTCTGAAATTATCAAAGATAGTGAAGAAAGATAACAAAGAAATTAGTTGGGAACACATATCTTAGAAAAGAATAAAGTATTCCAAGAACAAAAAATTCAATATAAATAGTATGAAGACTAGGTGCCCCAGATATCGCAGCTTGAACTTCTCTGTACAAACTTTCTGAAGATCATTCTGAGTTTGACATGTGTTTAGAAGATCTACAGTACTCTGTCGATGCCTCAAGATGTCGAATACCCTTTCCTGCTGATTCAAGTATAGCAATACCACTGCATGCCCCATTCTAATCAATATTTGAGCTACCCTAACCATCACATGCCCCATTTTAATCAATATTTGAGCCGCCCTTTTCGAGTTTTCAACTCAAATCCCCTTTGGTCTCAAGGCGCCCTTTGCGGGTTTTCACCTTGGCCTCTCTATTTTCTTTTTTTCTTTTTCTTTATTATTTTTTATTTTATTTTTTGAACTCAAAGCGCCCTTTGCGGGTTTTCACCCTGGTCTTTTCTCCTTCTTTAGGTGAAATACTTCTTGACTGAATCTGATTTTATAGGGTTTGGCAAGATTTTATCATCCATCTCACTCAAGATCAAAGCTCCTCCGGAAAATGCCTTCTTTACAACGTAAGGACCTTCCCAATTTGGCATTCATTTTTCTCTAAAATCCTTTTGTATAGGAATGATCTTTTTCAACATTAGGTCTCCCTCGTGGAATTCTCGGGAATGAACCTGTTTGTTATAGGCTCGCATCATTCGTTTATGGTATATCTAACCATGATGAATAACTTTTAGCCTTTTTCCTTTTATCAGATTCAACTGATTATATCGTGACTGGATCCTATTCTGCTTCATCCAACTCTAGCTCAACTAATACCCGGAGAGAAGGGATTTCTACTTCAATGGGTAAAACCACCTTCATCCCATAACCAAAGAGAAAAGTGTTGCCCCGGTGAAAGTCTTGATAGATGTTCGACAAGTAAGGAGGGCAAAAGGTAATTTCTCATACCAGTCTTTGTAAGTCTCCGTCATTTTTCCTGCAGTCTTCTTAATATTCATTTCTGGGCGATATAGTGATGAATCATGGTGCCTGATTTTGAATTAATTACATACCTCAACTATTGTGCTATCATTCAAGTTCAACGTATTTTCCAACGATAAGGCGCGATTCTTTCCTTTTCCTCTCTTCTTTTTTTTTGTTTCGCATATAAAAAAACAAATTAGATAAAGAAAATAAGAAAAACTAGAGAATCACCTCTTTAAAATAACTGATGTATTTTTATTACTTTTTCTTCGTATCTTTTTTTCAGTATCTTTTTGGTACCGTATTCATCAGATCCTCTCAATCATTTTTTACAATCGGTTTATATAACCGAAATAATGGAAAAATATAAAGATAAAATACAAAAATCCTTATCTTCTGTTATTACTGCGTTGTATATTGTATATTCACTGCTTGGATCCGCTTTTTTCGTAGATGTGAAGGCCAGCCTGGAGGAGGCGTGCGTGGACTTGACGCGGCATGCGTGGGAGGGGTCTGGCTCCAGCAGCGACCCGGATGATTCCAGAAACCCTAAGGGTTTCTGGAAACCTGAACTTGGGCCACCGAATTTTGGGTTTCTGGCTAGAATTTGGTCTAGTTTAACTTGGGCTGATTGGGCCTTATATTATTTGGGCCTTTTTTTGTAACTGGACTTTTATGTTGTAAATGGACTGTTTTAATGGACATTGCATTTTAATTTTATTATATTCAAAAGCCCGGACGAAATGGGCTATTACATATCGTATTTACACCAACCGTATATTCGAATTAGAAAATTGAATTAGAAGCTTCCAGGTGGACACACTTTCAGTGCTTCTGCTAACAGTACGTCCTACTTAGCATTTTCTCTTTAAAATTTTCAATTCCCCAGTAGGCCTGGGGAATTTTTTGAACCACCTGCGAGTCACCTCTAATCTATAAAACCAACTTAATTCAGCATCGAGTGGCATAATTCGTTTAAAGAGAAAGAAAAATCATATTTACACCAATCGTATATTCGAACTGAAAAAATTTGAATTGGATTCATAATCAAAACTCGATCTACTCGGTAGGGGTGAAATATTAGTTATTAATTTTTTTCGTTTTCTTAATATTAGTTTGATTTTTCAGTAAATTATTTATTCTCTCATCTATTATTTTTGAATAGCGAGGTTCACAAAATATATCTCGAGAATCTTGAGATATATGATGGGTTCTTTGAAATAAGACTGGGGTTGAAATCTATAGAGAGAAAACGCTTCAAGTAGGATGCACTATCATCAGAAACATTGAAAGTGCGTCCACTTGGAAGCTTTTTCAGCTGACATGGTACTGAAAACGCTTCTAGCTAGATGCTCTTTCAATGCTTTTGCTGATAGTGCGTCCTACTTGAAGTGTTTTCTCTCTATAATTTTCAATTCCCCAGTGGACCTAGGGGATTTTCTGAACCAACTACGAGTCACCTCTGGTCTATAAAACAACTTAATTCAGCATTGAGTGGCATAATCCATTTATGAGCAAAGAAAAAGTGTAAGAAGATCAAAGAGGAGAAGTTTGCATATAAGACATAAGTTAGTGCAACTTATTTGTTTAAAGTAAGCATTGATTTTTCTTGTTCATATTTAATTACAAAACTATTTCTTAGCATGATGTTTTTGTTTCAAACATGTGGAACATGTTATCTAGATCTGAAAATGAGTGGATGAATTAATGTCATTGTTTACTACGATAGTGAAGTGCGTGACATCAAGAATGGTGTCGTTTTTTTATCAAAAAACATATTACGGTTGGATTTTAATCAGAACATTGAATTGCTAGAACTTCAAAAAAGAATTAGGCGAAAAATTGTCGGATCCAACCATATGAGAGTAACATCCCTTAAGTATTGATTTTGTGGTTCGATCGACCCTATTAGATATGACACTTTCGAAATCAAAGGTGCGAGGGGGTTGGAGGTGATGGTGCAAACGTATATTGGCAATGGATCACCATTTCTTGAGTTATATGTTGAGTTTGCAAGGACAGATGAAGGTTCTCGGAGGTTGACATATGTTCTTGTTAGAGAGGTCGAAACGGAAGAACAAACCAAGAGTGCAATGACACAGTTGTGTGGTAGGTTCACCGCTCTGTTAGAAAGTTCCCATTATGATACCCCAAAATCACCAATGGAAGACACTCATCTGTTTCTGCTTTAGATTTCAACTGCGACAGCCAGAACACCGAATAGCCAGGGTTTGGTGGTAGGACCTTTGCACAGCACTCAGTTAATGGTTTTTATTTGAACTTCGGTCAACCAAAGATAGCCTTTGCAATCACACCTAGAGAGTCAACAAACGATTGGAATTTTTTCCTATATATCTAGGTTGAGGAGGCATGTTTGCCCTAACCCGATATTTGCGTAATCTCCGATCAAGGACTTGAAATATTGGTCACAATTAAACGACAATGAAGCTTTTGGGACCACACACACCATAGGTGTCGTGACATCTATTGTTGATGAATGATGTTCGAGTTGCTCTGCCAACGTGTCGTGACATCTCACACTCAAATCCATCAACTAGATCGAGTGTGGGGTGTTACATTTAAAAAGGGATAGAATAATTCATTGGATTGATATATTCATATTAGATAAATCAAGTTTAATGGTTTAATTTATTTGAAAGACGATTTAATTTACTTTATAATTATAAAATTTTGATAAATTAATATTTTTTATTATTTGTACTTCCTAAATTCATGAATAGAAAGATAATACATTTAAATATACTCAAATTTACATCTTAATTATTTCAATGGTTATAGTATCAATTGAATTAAAATTTTATAAATATGATTTTAGATATTTTATTTTATTGTAATTATGTTATTTTTTATACTTTATTCATTATTATAACAATTGAAAAATGTAGGGTAACAAACATTTCAAACACTTGAGAATTCCAACATTGAGTGACAAGAGATTGTATTTATCCTTTTAAGGCTTAGGGTGAGTTTGGATGAGCGATTGGGTGCGGTGCGGTGCGTTTAGCTACTTTTTGTCTCACGCTACAATATCACTACAGTATCTAATCTCACTGCCACTGCTGTTTTTATACTAACCGCAGGTAAACACACCGCCCATCCAAACTCACCCTTAGTTTGGATGAGCGGTGTGTTTACATCCAGTGATGTTAAAAACAGCGGTGGTGGTGAGATTAGTTATTGTAGCGGTGTGATTGGATATTGTAGTGGTGAGATTAGAAACAGCGGTGGAATGTGTGTTTGGATTCAAACGCAGCTGTAGCGGTGAGGCGAGAATAAAAAATACTTTTAAGGACATCATATTAAAATTGATATATATCAAAAGTTTTTAAAATTATTTTACTTTTATAAAATTATTAAAATATGTGAATTTATAAATTTATTTAATAAAATATTAAAATGTAACTTTTGATATTTTATTTATTATACTATAAATTATCATATTTGTATTTATTTAAATGATAGTTATAACATTTAAGAACAAGAAGGTTATAGTGGAAAAATAGCTTTCCACTGCAAGCGCTTTTTTTCCCACCAGTTAGCTTCGATCCAAAATGAAATCAGCAGTGAGTTGAGAATTTTTAACCGCACCTCACCATTAGTTATCAAACATCAAAATGATACAGTGAAAAGGAATATTCTCTCAACATTTTATCTCACCATGGCTTATTTTGCATCCAAAGAGAGTGTAAGTCTTTGGATTTGAGGACCGCAACTTTTGTCGTGTTGGCATACTTAACAGCCAAAATAAATTTTAAAAATTATTACATATCTCCTTGTCTTAATTTCGTAAACTTTGAATCTTATCTGTTGGGAAAAAACAATTATGATTACATTGAATATTCGAACGTCAAGTTTACGAAATTTAAAAAAAAAACTAGAATTAGAATTTTGCACTTCTTCATGTGATGTGTCTTGAGAAAAAAAGAAAAACAAGTTAAAAATAATATTACAAAAATATAGATATTGTAATGAAATGCCACGTATGTGGGGATGAACAGACAAAAGCAAATGTTGATAACACTCGATTATCCACGTAAACCCTACACATCAAACAAAAAGACATGTCCTTTTGACAAGTACAAAAGCTGAGAGCTACAACTTAATAATACAATTATCATATTTGTCATAATCTAAATTGATTCAATATCGTGATATTTCATAGAAGCCACAATGAGAAATAAAGAGTGTCGGCAAAATTAACAGTGGAAAATGACTTGAATGAGGTGGACTGTTTTTGTGTAACCTCTTCAAACCAAATTAATTTAGCCAAAAATAAAAATCATTTTACTTACCACATTAAAAATTTTAATGTCTTGCCTTCTTAACCAATGGGATAACTTGAACAAATATGGTATAGATTTGAACCAATTGACCCCTTCAACTTGTATAAGGGGTGGGGTCAAAATATGACCTGGACCCCATTCAATTTCTTATTCCTATCCTATTAATTTTAACTCTTAATGTTTATGTTTACTTTAATTTTTTAGTTAAATTTGACCATTAACTTTTTAAAAAGAGTTAAATCTTTTTTTTAAATGAAAATATTGACTAAAATATTAATTTCTAACGGTGTTGGTGTGACAACCCGTGTGAGAGTTCATATGTGCTTCTTACTGGGATAAAACTATTTATTTTATATGTTATGTTAACAAGTTATTTAAAAAATATATAAAAAGTTAATAAAAAATCAAAAATAAAAAATAAGCATGAAATATATGTAAAGTGTCATGTGATCCGCCAAGGGTGTAGCCAAGGGGGCTAGCAGGGCCCCGACCCTCCTTAAAATGGAAAATTTTCCATTTAGGCTCCTTTAAAGTTTATAAAATTTAAATTAATAAATGTAGAATTACACTTTGACCCCCCTAAAAATGATAAAAATTTGATTTAATTCTTTTTAAATTATAAAGTTAAAATGGTGAAATTACATTTTTACTATCGTAAAAATATACAATTTAATTTCGGCCCCCTAAAAAAATTTTCTGGCTTCGCCCCTGTGGTCTACCATGTTTAAAAATATAAAGTTTTAGTCAGTATTTCTGTTAAAAAAACATCAATTTAATTTTTTTTGAAAGATTGATGGCCAAATTGAAATTTTTTTAAAAGGTTGAGGATAAAATTTAACTAAAAAATTAAGGGCGAATTTGATAAAAAAATAAATATTAAGGGCTAAACTATTATTTAGAAAGTCCTTTTTATCAAATTATAAAATTAGCATATAACAAATTTTAATTTCTAAATTGATTTAGGTTAAAGCCTTTTTTTTTAAATTGACGTTAAATATTTGCTGCTTCCCAAATTATTGCTTTAGTGCTTACAGTCTCCATATTGGGGAATGAATAGTCTACCTACTAAATGTTAAATTTAAATTTTATTTGATATATAATTTTAATATTAATTATGTGATAATTAATAGATCAATTTTTTTATTTATTTTAAGCTTAGAGTTTTATTCAAGTTAAATTATAATTATCTTTAAATGTTAATTACCACAATTTCTATTTTATGTTAATCTTTTTAAATAATAATAAATTAAATTACTATTACTTAGTAATATGATGAAAAATAAAAAGTATTCTAGTTGGTTCAAAAGTTTTTTTTTTTTTAAATTCGTGTCTTTATATATACTAGTTTCTAATGTTCGATGCGTTGCATGTAAATTTACGTGTTTAATTTTTATTAGTTTTAAATAAAATATTTTTAATTATTTTTATCTATCATGATAATTTCTCTTAATTTTTAAATAATATAAAAATTTAAAATTATATAAGAAAATAAACTATAATGTTAATTTGAAAATAAATAAAAAAAGGTAAAAAAACATGCAGTAATTATAACAATAGTTCATGCTAAATATGAAAAATATTTAAACTAAATTAATAAACATATTTAATAATAGTGATTAAAAAATAATTGCTACAATTTAACTTTCTTTTCAAAACAAACCCACAAAATATTTTTCACCTACACCAAACAAATAACAGATAAATAACAAAAAAGAAACAATTTTAAAAGCATTTGTTTCACATAGTATAAACTAATAGAAAAAAATTAAAAATAATATCATATTACATCATCATCATAATTTAATATAATCTTCAATTACTCTCTAATTACATTGTTATTCGAATATGATTCGATATTGCCTCGTAGATGCTACTTGATTGAAAGGGCTTATTTATTGAATACCAAGTTTTAATTGGTATATAACTCTAATATTAATTAAGTGATAATTAGTATAGTTAAAGTTTTATTCAAGTAATAATTTTATTCTATGTTAATAAGCACAATTAAAAAAATAAATAAAGAAAATATTTTTAACTAATAATTATAAATATTACAAATCTTATTATATTTTATGCTTAGAGTTCTATACAAGTAATAAATCTATCTTAAAATTAGCACAAAATTTTAAGTAATAATATTTCTAAATTATAATTATAATTATTTTTAAAGTTAATTTAAATGATATTCTCATCAGTTCAAAAACTTTTATATAGGTATTTAAAATAAGTTTATTTTTTAAAATTATTTTAAAGATGAGGTAACGTTGAGTTCAAGTCAAGGTGGTTTACTTAGGTTCAACCCACTTCATTGTCAATCATCATCTTCAACGCCAAGCCTCTTCTTGCCCCCCCACATTTACTCAGAAATAGATACCAATATATCTCGTATTCAAACCCTGGTAAGACTTGGAAAGAGTAAACTTGGAACTTTTCATAACTTCAGAAATAAGCTCAACTACATTTGTCAATATCCATAAATTCCAAAGTCCACCACTTCAATAATTCCCTAGTACATGATAAAATTGTACTCTAACCTTTTAAAAATGATAAAATTTTGATTTAGTCCTCTAAGAATTAAAAACATATAAGCTATTAAAACCAGAAATTTACATTTTAATTCAAATTTAATTTCGACTTCAAAAATTCTAACTTCATCCCTGGTAATTGGTATATCTAAAACACATTCAAATGGACTTAAAATACATTAAAAAGAATATTAAAATACCCATATCAAACTTAGCATACCCAACACCACAAAAGTGTGGGTAAATTGCAATTAAAATCACCAAAAATAAGGTTTCGACTCCTATCTTTTACAAGTTCAATAGTAATATGCAAGCTTGGGTCCATATAGATAGTGAGATTGTATAGACATTTATTATTGAATTACCTTTATTTGTACAGGTTTTGAGATTAATTTGAATCATTATTAATATTTATTAAACTAGTAAACTACAATTACTTCTTATTTTAAAATCATAACTCTAATACAAGAAATCTAAAACATTAAATTAAAAATGAATTATTGAATTAACCCACACACCGCACATCATTAGTATGCAATTTCTACAACTCAATCTCATAATGTGGATATAACTTGAGCGTTCTTAACAGATTCAAATAACTTTCTTTCTTTTATAACAAATGAACATTAACGTAAAAAGGTGTTATGAATTTGAAAGCAAAAATTGTAAGATACGATCTACTAATTTATATTTAGAGATTGAAAAAATTTTACTAGACATAAACAACCCAATAAACAAAAACTTAACCTAAACTCATAATAGTTTTTAGACTCCATGGTGTTTAAACACATGGAATACACTTCATTTCAATAACCCAGTGTTTTCCCATATTCTTAAAGAATATAACTTCCATATAAAGAGCCATTACTTGTTAAAAGTCAATTGATCTCCAACTCATAAAATTATACCATAATCCAAACTAATAATCAATTAGAAATTAGGTTAATATCCCTAAACTCTTTGTTAAAAAGGCAGGAGGCAAATATGTGTGTAGTTAGATTCTCTAGCCCCTAATGCTTTAGTTGGCCCTTAGCCAAGTGTGTGGGCCCTTTGTTAAAAAGTGATACATTTACACTATTGATTCATAAATTTGATATGTATGAAAACGAAAACCTAAAAAGTGATACATTGCCAAAATAAATAAGTAAATAAGAAGTGGTAAACAAAGATATTTTAATGAGGTGGTTGTGGTTTCATTCCCGTTTATAGAAACAAAAACATATTTTATAACTAATCGTTTATTTTTTCGGTGAGCACCCAAGGTGAAAGGATTAATCACTAATGCCAATAATAGATACCTTGACATTGACTTAAAAAAATTATAAATAAATCATTATTTATATATTTTATAACTAAATTTAAAATAGAAATAGAAATAATAATAATAATAATAATAATAATAATTGTAATCATCCAATGTTGTTATAATCCTTTGATATCATCCTTCCCCTCAAAATTCTTATGGAAATTTTTCTTTTGGTGAGAAAAAAAATGAAGATTTAGTTTTTGCTATTTGAATCATTAATTTTAAATGTTGGAAATTAGGATATTAAGAAATTTTATGAAGTTTATTAAATAAAAATAATAGTGATTCAATAATCTTTAATTTTTTTTAATATAAAAAGAAGTCGAAAACTTGATAACGATAAAAAATAAAACTTGATTCTGAATTATAAAAAAATATAATATACATAATTTTTATGTCTAATTTTTCATATACATTTTACAGTTAATGATAATTAATTCTTTCAGAGCAATCTTTTCGACGTTGTCTCAAAACTAAAAATGATTCAATAATAAAAATCCACCATCAAATGAAAAGAACTAAAAGAGTTACATTTTTTTTATTTTTCTTTTCCTTGAAGAAATTTAACTTTTTGTAGATTTGGTTAGCAAAATTTGCAAATAAAAGAAACAAATAAATTTCCTTAAAAGAGTTCATTTATGGGAATGTAGTAGATTCTTGCAATTTCATCGTCTTTGCACGCAATCTCTCCATGAATGCTGGATTGGCTCGAAGCCTGTTCTTGACATATTTAGTACGAGCCTCCTCCACCATTTTGTTAGCTTTTCCGGCTTCCTCAATGAGAGAAAAGAGTGTTCTGAGACAATCTTTTCTGTTCTCTTCACGGTGTTCAAACCTTTAAAAATGAAGAATAAACAAATAAATTTACCCACAAGTTCATGAACCCGGAGCTTAGCACGAGTCATATGGAAAGCAAAAAAGAAATATCTTTACCTCTCACTAGTAATTGTAAGTTCATCTTTGCCTGGATGGTATCTCTTTCCAACAAGCTCTCGTAACCGGCGGAATTGATGCTTTGAAAGCCCGAGCTCCTTCACTGTAACAGACATCTTTACTTTTCTGTTTTTGGGATGCCACGCATCACCACCAGGAGCAAACACCGCCCGAGTTTGCCACCTAAGGATTGGTCCCTCACCAGGTGGATCATCCAAGTTCTTTTTTAAGTCTGGTACAGCCGTCTCATCAAATTTTGGTGGGCCCTCAGCTTCCATCATCTTTCCGTATTCCATTACCATCTGATCCTCGAATTCCTTGAATTGCTCATAAGCTTCTTCAACTTCAAGCTCGCCTCGTTCACACATATCGCCTAGCTCATTAAACCTTTCTTCCACCTTTTTCTTCATCTCATCTGATCATGCCAGCATAATGCTATACGATTATCATTTACATAAAATTATGAATTATAACAAGCCTAAGTTTAAAGAGTTGGAATAGCATGAAGCTGCAACACCACCCTAGTAATCCCTTGATCCAAGCCACTTCAAATGGTCACCCAATTATTTCCCCCCCTAACACAGTCCATGTTGAGTGAAACTGCACCTATTGTCATATTGTACAAGCTCCATGCAGTTCTTAGTTAAGAGAATACGTAAAGTTCAAATGAAGGTCTAGAGTCTAGAGGCCGAAAAGATAATTGGAATATTATCAGAAGTGTCAAATATTATACTAGAGCTATGAATTTGCTTCCCTTTAATCATACAAGCTGTGTTTTCGAAAGCAAATCATATAGGCATAAAGCAACCATGGTAAACTATGAAAAAAAAAAGATCTATCTGTTATCAAGCAGCAAATCTGTGTTTGTAACTACTAATATGTAAGTTCTGCATGCATATTCAAGAGAAACAACTAGTATACAAGTCACTTACCATACAAAAGTTAAACTAGAAAGCAGTAAACAGAGTGACATTAAAGTGAACTTGAAACAACCAACACTGACTCATAAAACAGATTCTTAAGCCTTAGCAACTGCCTTCTAGTGACATTTACATGCAATCGCTAGCAATTGGCTTTGAGAAATGAAGTAGACTAGGGTCATTTCTCATTTACAAACATTATGGACAAACATTGCAAGTATTGACAGGTTTTCTATCCACACTTTATTTCATCAAAAACTAAATGGGGGCTAATAGCTATATTACTCAGACTAGGGTGTGAGTGCAGCATACAGGTGTGTTGAATCTTCTCTAACTTCTTTCATATATTTCAAGGATCAATGTCAGGTCATATCCCCATAGTGATGTCTATATATACGCTGGACACAGGTACTTCAAGAAAAATGAAAAGTCGGAGCATCATAGGCTAATAGTTCAGATTCTTCAGAAAGTGCATACATAAAGCCAAATTGATTAGGAAACTACTTTGGAGGAAGATTGGAAGTAAGTTGCTCAAGTCAAGACTGGGAAGTGGATCTCTAGATTCAATTTTGTAACACATGCAAGTTTACCAAGTCTACCACTCATTTCACTACACAAAGACACCCTGAAAATATTGCATTCGATCATTTCACAAGAAAATAGATTGATAATCTAAACATCCATCAGTATTGCAGATGATAAGCTAGAATTGGCAGAGATTTACAGGTCCACGATAGAAAGTAAAGCAATCCAGTATAATAGAACCAGAAAGCCTCACATAGAAAAGAACATATATGATATTAAAATCAAGAAAAACCTGGGAGGAGTTTGTCCCAGCTAAGCATGTCCTCTAGAATTTCCTCGCACTCCTTTGTGTCTTTAAGATATCCATGCTGAACAGCTTCCTTAATCATTTCATCCCACTTCTGATCATCCATGTTAAAGTACTCATCCTTGACCATTCTCTTCACGACAATATCCCGGGCACTATACAAATTTTCTATCTCTTCATCAGTCGAGTACAAATTATCAAAATCTGATTCGAACTCTTCATCATCCACATCGTCTCGTGGTTGCACCTCCAATTCATCCATCAATTCATCATCCGTCTCCTCATGCTTCCCAGCCAACTTTCTCCGCAAAATGGCCTCAAGAACTGAAGGGAGTGCCTCTTCATCCCCTTCAAAGTACTTCTTGATTCGGGTTTTCAGCTCTGGCACCAAAGAACTAACAAAGTTAAACAACATAACAAAAAAACAAACTATCACTTGCTTTTCTCATTATCCAAACAAAAACATATATATATATACATATATCATGATTTAGTTTCCCTTCCTTTCTCAACAACCAAACAAATAATTTCCAAATAAAAAAAAAGTAAATTCCAGCAAAGAAGAAGCACAGATTAAATCCTCAGACCCAGTTTAAGACTTTTTACCAGACTAACATGAACATAACAAACCAATCAAATAAAAATCAAACTTGTTCAGACTTTCCTTTCTCATCATCTAAACAAAAGCACAATAAACAAATTGCCAAAAAGAAACCCAAATCCAATATTTTTTAACCCATTTTTACCTTTATTACTCACATCCTCAACGGGCAAAGCTACATCCTTGACATGGGCTTCAGCTACTGAAGCAGATTCTACAACAGGGTCAGGCTTCTTTTCAACGGGAGAATCCGATTCGGATGAGTAGAACCTGAGTCGAGACCGAGTTGAAGCGGAGAGTGGGTTGAACGAGTGAACTGGGTTTTGGTTGGTTTTGGTATAAGAGTGAAGAAAATTGCGAGTAGTGAGTGAAATGCCTCTGAACAAAACCCTTTTCATGGCTTCCAAACAAAATGGTTAGTATCCAAGTGTTTTCCCGTTCTTTGGTTTTCAGAGTTTCTTTGATTTCATTTGGGGGCAAAGATTTAGGGTTTTAGATTTGAGAAAGACAAATGTTTCTTGGTTTTGGGTTTATTGTAGGCTCAGAACCCACCTTCGGTAATGGCTGTTATAATGGACCAATTTCAGGCCTACATTGGTTTAGCTCCACACCAGTTTTTTTCTTTTTTTTCATTAATATATATATTTGTTAAAGTACATATATTTTTATATATTTAAAAGTTTAAATTTGTAATAAAATTAATAATTATTATATGAAAATATCTTGAAATTTTTTATTTTCAATTTAATTTCAAATTTAAATAAAAAATTTTATAAAAATTTTAAAAATATTAACTCTATTAAACAATATTTTTTTATTAATTTAATGTTCTTTTGTTAATATGTTAATAACTATGGTTAAAAAGGTTTGAAAAAAAAGAATGAAAATGGAAAGCAACATCTTAACTTTGACAAATGTGATAGTCAAAGCTTAAAAGGCAGCAACTAGAGATATAACACAAGATTGTGAATAAGTATAACTTCAATCCTAAGTCCAAGGTGAGGTACTCCAAGTACATTCATTCTTATCTCAACCAAATCAAAACAAAAAAATGTACAACAGCAATTTATCTTGTCCCACATTGAACAAAGATTGAAGATAATAAAGAAAGCAAGAAAGGCTGGCTCTAGCGATATATAAAGGGGGAGCCTTTGTTTTTTGCAATGGCTGTACCAACACCAGTGGAAATAAATGGGAAATTGTGGAAGATGGCAGTAAATGAAGACAAGGTGTTTGATATCAGAGCTTTGCCGACAGTTTTATAACCTTAGATGGGTATCAGGAACAGGTGACAGTATCACCATGAAAGTCCATGATAGTTGTATCCCTAAGCCTCAGCAACTTATCCCCATGTCCCTTTCTGATACTTATTTCTCAAGTCATTTTTTTTGGGGCTATTTTTGATCTTGGGTTGATGTTATTTCAGCTGGATTCTTTATTTTTACGTTTTGTTTTTGGTTCCTGGGCTTTATTATTCAAGCTTAAAGTTTTATATATATACATATATATTGTGATTAATTTGGTGTTTTTGATGGTATTTGCTCCACTATTTATTTTACGGTTCCTTTTTGGCATATCACTATTTTACTTTTGGGCTCAATTTGATGTTTGTGTATTAATCTGAAACTTTTTTTAGATAACTAATTATTTTATATATCCAAAGGAGCTGATAAACTGCTATAAGTAAACTCTCAATCCATAATCTAGAATGTCATCTACATGATTATTGTTAATCTAGCTGGAATTTTTATTTTTGGTTGTTCATTTTGCTTATGGTGCATTTCTTTGAAGCTCTAAGTCGTCTTTTCTTATACTTATATAAGTGTTTGATATCTTAGGTGTTGCTGCTTTATGATCATATATTTGTATGTTTTGAATGCAAGGCAATGGTAAATCTACTTAAAAAGAGAAATTTTTTATGGCTTTCGGTTAGATGTTATGTGCCTTTCAAGCCAAATTTGCTTTTCCATTGGTATGGCATGCCCTTGCTATTTTTCTGTTTGGTTTTACGCTGCCATATACGAGTCTGGTTGTGTTTTCTTACGTCCTCTTTTGAAAGGGTTATGGATTATAATACTCGGTTCAGTTGACAGTTGCTGCGTATAGAACTTGTCTTTTATTACATATATTGTCGTTCTTCTTCCACTGCATGTTTGTTTATTCCTTTGCCAATTACTAGAAGATCTTTTCCAGCATAGCTTAATTACAGGCTTGTGATTTGGTACTTTGATAGGTGTGTTCAAACGGAGAGAATGGAACTATATGAAGCATGGACACGGACACGTAATACGGGTATGACACGATACGAATACGGCGACACGGTAATTTTTAAAAAATAAGGACACGAGTACGGTAAGATACGGCAATAAAAAATATTTTTATTATTTATATATATTTTATGTTAAAATATATTATACTAATAAATACTAAATCTACGAGAAAAAAATATATTTTGTTTAACTTAACTTGTAAATAATGTCTTACTTTATTTAATAAGAATTTAGGTAACACATACATTTATTAATTTATAATTAAAATAAAATTTTAAAAAATATTTTAAATCTAATTTATATGGGTCTCACATATTTTTATTATACTTAATTTCACTATTTTTATACTACTATAATTTGTTTTTACTTTCTTACCCCATTATAAGAGCACGTTTGGTTCGCTGTAATGGAATACAGGTGTAATGTAATAGAGGTGTAATAGGTAATCCTTTTGTTTGGTTGAATGGAATAGAATAGAACTGTAATAGTATTCTTGTGTTTGGTTGAATGGAATGATGTTGTAATAGCATAAGGAAAAAAACTAAAATGACTAGAATACCCTTAGCAGAATTTTTTTTAGGTAGGTGATTATTGTTATTGTTATTAAATTTTAATAAGATTATTAATATAAATAATAAATAATTTAATCATATTTTAGCATAATTATTATTAAATATAATTTAATAAAATATATGAATTTACTAAAATCATAATATATAATACTATAAAATATAATTTAAAATAATTATTATTAAATATAATTTAACAAAAATATATAATTTAATAAAATTCTTAGTATTAAATATTCTTATATGAATTTACTAAAATCATAATATATAATACTATAAAATATAATTTGAAATAATTATTATTAAATATAATTTAACATAAATATATAATTTAATAAATTCTTAGTATTAAATATTCGGGTTTTTTTACAAAAATATTATAAAAAAATAAAAAATAACTAAAATGTTATAACTTTTTTTTATTTACCAAAATATATATATATTTTTTATTTACCAAAATATATCAAAAAAAACAAAAAAAAAAAACCTGACACCAGCCTGATCAGGCCAATTAAATTGGCGGCACCAAAGGTGCCAAATAAATTGGTGGCACCAATGGTGCCAAAGTCATTGGTGGCACCATGTTTGGCACCATGGTGCCAAAGGAAAAAAAAAGTGTGTAATTGTTTTCTAAGTCTTCCTTATTTATTATTTTCTTTTTATTCCCCTTTAACTTATTTTTTTTATTTAATAACTTTATTTTAATTTAATAAACTATTCTCATTTAATAACTCTATTTTAATTTAATAAACTATTAAGTAATACTTAATTTTTTAAAATTAAAATAGAGTTATTAAATGAGAGAATTCTAATTAAGTAACCATCTGCAGTTTCAAGGACTTGACATGCAAATTTACCATTTTGAATTTTAAAAGTGAATTGCTGCAGCTTGCGCACTAAAATTGAAATGTGACTAATTACCTTCTAAGCCCTCCTTATTTATTATTTTCTTTTTATTCCCCTTCAACTCAATTTTTTATTTAATAACTCTATTTTAATTTAATAAACTATTCTCATTTAATAACTCTATTTTAATTTAATAAAATATTAAGTAATACTTAATTTTTTAAATTAAAATAGGGTTATTAAATAAAAAATTGAGTTGAAGGGGAATAAAAAGAAAATAATAAATAAGGAGGGCTTAGAAGGCAATTAGCCACATTTCAATTTTAGTGCGCAGCAATTCACTTTCAAAATTCAAAATGGTAAATTTCAAAATGGTAAATTTGCATGTTAGGTCTTTGAAACTGCAGATGGTCACTTAATTAGAATTCTCTCATTTAATAACTCTATTTTAATTTAATAAAATATTAAGTACTTAATATTTTATTATATTAAAATAGAGTTATTAAATGAGAATAGTTTATTAAATTAAAAAAGAGTTATTAAATAAAAAAATAAGTTAAAGGGAAATAAAAAGAAAATAATAAATAAGGAGGACTTAGAAAGTAATTACACACTTTTTTTTCCTTTGGCACCATGGTGCCGCCAATGACTTTGGCACCATTGGTGCCACCAATTTATTTGGCACCTTTGGTGCCACCAATTTAATTGGCCTGATCAGGCTGGTGTCAGGTTTTTTTTTGTTTTTTTGTTTTTTTTATATATTTTAGTAAATAAAAAAACTATATTTTGGTAAATAAAAAAAAGTTATAACATTTTAGTTATTTTTTATTTTTTAATAATATTTTTGTAAAAAACCCTAAATATTCTTATGATTGTATCAACTAACTTCATCAATTTCTTCTATCAAATATTAAAATATTTAAACTTGACTTTGAATAATGATTTTATGATTGTTACTTTACCACCAACAACCCAAGTTCAATTTGCTTAACAACGTAATGAATTAGGGTTTTTCTTCATATTCCCAATTATGTACTCCATTTCCGACCGTAAAACACCTTTCAACTCATCTCATCAGTGATTTTCTGTCCATTGACAAATTAGGATTCTATTGTTGTGCATCAACAATTTCGAATTCTAAAATTTAGAACGTAAATTTTATTTTCTCAATTTCATTTTTGTTTCTAGTTTTGAATTGCAGCAATTTTGATCTTCAATGTTGTTTTCTTCTTTTATGTTAACTTCTTTTTTTTTTGTATTTTCTGTAGAAAGATAGATTTTTTATGATTAAACTTTTAGACATGTTTATTTTCAATTTTTTCCACGAGCATTTATATAAAAAAATATTAAAACTATTCAAAAGTTACTTGTTTGCTTCAAAACGAATTATATAAGGACTAAATTCCTCATTTTTATATTAGAGGACCCAATTTGCTCTTGAATTTCTAATAGTTTAACCAACAAAAGTTTTACATGACCTAACAAAAAACCTCTCCAACTAAATTGCACGCATAACTTGTTTCTCCTTTTGTCATAAATGTTGATGAAATTGTTGGAAGTTTCTCCTTTTGTCCACAATGTTGCCTGTGATCGATTGAAGAACGTTGCCTTCCTAAAAGTGATAGTTGTAGTTAGTGCATCCCTGTTGACAAAGCCTTGCATTAATATGGCTCCAGTGTCAACATTTTGACTTTGTCATCCCATTTGATATTGTCCAACAATGTATCAACCTAAAATTAAAAATTTTAGATATTTAGGTCCTTATAGATGTGCGGTTTTTCAAAATATATAGAAGTCTAAGAGAATATATATACAAAATCAATGAGATACCATACAAGAATAACAACTTCACTATAACCATGCGTCTACATAGTGCAAAGAACTACCATATTGTATTTTCACTAGTAATAAAATAAATTTCCACAATCAATATAATTTAAACAAATTAGAGATCTGATTTTTAAGAATAAAGAACTGAAATCAGAAAACCATAGAGACAGAGGACAAGGGGTTCGAAAGCAAAGGGGTTTTGCCAATCACCACTAAGCCCTCAATGGCTTAGTACCTCAACTCATAGTACCAGGCAACATTTGACTCCTTTCAGAGATGGTTACCATTAATCCTATATTTTATTTTCCAGATGTGCAACAGTTCATACCATAATGGATAAGATTGGGACCTCCCATAGTCCAGTTAATTCTTAAGCACTAGTCAAAACACATAGATGAAAATAGGGTTAGAGGAATACTAATAACATTATTAGCTGTTTCAGGAAATGCCGGGCTAACTTACCAGTAATAATATCAGCATCAAATGGGCATGAGGTGGGGCAAAGAAGCCTGGATTCATGGCTAAGGCAAAGCAAGTTATTAGTGCAAGACTGCTTAAACAAATTCGAAGTTCGATAATCCTTTTCTTCTATCTGACATCTCCATTCGTTAATAGCTAATAAATCTAGCTTGTCCTTATGTCTTCATTTGGGAAAGATATACTTTATTAGATAGTATTTTAACACTTCTTCTTCAAGGATAAGGGGTAAAGCCATATAAAATCCATGCTTGCAAACTATTTAATCAGCCAATGCCTTGATGGAGTAAAAGACAAGCAGATAATTACTAAAAACAGTTGGCTGCTTCATCAAGCAAATGCACATTAAAGAAAAAAGCACCTCGGATTCAATGCTGATATCGTTGGAAATTTTCCTCAACGAAGAAAAAACAACAGCATTTATCCTTTTCTTATTGTTGAATCCACCACAAACACCAGCAGGAAAGAAGCTACAAGCTTTGAAAGGAACTCTTACAGGTTGAATACAAGGGAGAGATGAAATCGCCACTGAAGCTTAAAATGTAAATCTCGGCTATGATTGCAGTTATGTCAAGCTGAAAATAAAAATGGTAAAACAATATTACTAACAAACTAAAAAAACCAGAAGAATGTCGTTAGTTTTAGTGAAAACGATGGTGAACCTCTGTAAAAAGATAAAACTTGATTTTTCATATATAGTTGCTCCCTTGTTTGAACCACAACAAGAAGGTAAACCTAGCTAAGGTTGAGATTGAATATAAAGCCACACAGTTTGTAGTTTATATTGCTTCAAGGGATGAGTCACATGGGAATGAATCAAAATTCAAATTTTTTTCAGAGAACAGAATGAGATGTAAAATGTTAGCAAATAAAAAACCTTTCTTGTATAAGGATGTCAGGCAATGGAGAAGCACCGACACGGATCTTCCCTCTCGTACTGGTGTCCTACGGAATACGAACTGTCAAGACATCGTTGTCCGAAAATGGACACGGATGACTGGCGGCCGGCGAGCGGATGAAGAAGAAGAAGTAGTCTGCTGATGAGTGATGAAGAAGAAGCAGTTGTGGCGGCTGAAAGGAAGGAAAAAGTTATGGAATCAGATCTGAGAAAAACTCACTTTTTTTTTGCAGTCTGTTGATGGTGTGGCCGGTCCTCTAGTTTTTTTTTGCAGTTACCTTCAGCAACAAAAGATTTGCTGGCAGCTTCTGTTTGAGGACATTACACCCAACCAAACGACGGAATAGGTGGGGCCCACGGAATAGGACTGTAATGGCAAACCCATTACACCCAACCAAACATCTAGTAAATTTATAACTATATAATACATTAACTTTTTTTTTTTTCGTTCTTAGGCAGACACTCATATTCCCTTTATTTTCTTCCCCATTTATCCCTTTTTTCCCTTCTCATTTACCGTCCTTACCTTACCTTTGCCTCTGTATTTCGTTCTCTGCAAAAAAAAACCCCAGCATCATCATCTTCATATAAGCGAATCGACTCCAAAGAAGACGGGTATGTTAAAAATCCCATAAATTATCACGATTAAATGTTAAAGTTCTTTTTATCTGTTTACTGAAGTTCTATTCTTGTATATGGGTTTTTTTTTTCCGTTCTGATTCAGGCCAAAGTAAAGTCCGGGAGTGTCCTTTTTTGACACGCTTCTAGTCATGTATGGATTATCAGGAGACTGGTCTATCATATCTTCACCTTCGCCAAAGCCATATCCTCATAAGCCTCCCAAGTGCTCCAATTGTGCTCCTCTTTTCATGAAGGCAACTATTATATCTGCTTTTCTGAAAACTATTATTTGGCATTGTTTAATCAAACCAGTAGTTTATTTTACCGAGTATTTTTTTTTTTGAAATTGTAATCTGGAATTTACTGAGGCGATAATGATCCTATTTTTGATGTTATAGCATTTGTTAGGATAGTATGCTCTTGTGATATGCTTTACTTTTAAACATAATATTCCTTTTCAGCATGACCTTTGATAAGTTTTTACGAGAAAACGAGTGCTTATAGTGTAAGTATCTCAGACATATGATCTGCGTGATGGTGGACCGGTTATCCACAGTCGTGGAATGGAATCATGTCTTGTAACTATGATAAATTCACTTTCAAAAGAGTTTCGCGTAATTTTTTCCCTGACCGAAATATTTTGCTAAAGTGAGCTTTCTGTCTTTCCCTTGCTTTTAATTTCCTTCTCCAGTGTCTTCTCTTTGTTCTTTCTCTTTCAGCGATTGATTTACTTATTCCCTTTTGGACATTTGCAGATCACTCATATGGAAATGATAAAAGGAATTCAGGGGCATGGTTACTATGACGAACTTGTAATCCCAATAATTGAGAACACAGCCTATGAAAATGATATCACGGATTCCCTTGCCAAAGCTGTATGTTTCTTTTGTGTTCATCTCGTCAATAGGAACTATGAGATTGACTTTCATGATGATCATAGATTTTCATGTGGCTGAAAAATATTAATGAGTATTCTATATCAACAAGCAGTATATGAGTCTATTTCCTGGTTGCACTTGATTCACCTTTGTTACTTCAATTCTTCATTTTCTTGAAGTATCCATGTCCAACATGGATTCAGACACCGTTATGGGTGTATTATGCTTCAAATATATAGAAAAACATTGAAAAATTTGAGCATGCCCGTATTGGACACACGCCTATATCCAATACTTTCCCCCAAGTCAGAGCAACATAGTTATCAACAACCTTTCTTGAGTCTCTGAATTGAAGCTCACTAGAAATTCATCTTGCATATGCTAAATCATTCGTTATGCTTGACTTTGTCCAATTACAATGTTGTCTTCACTATATTGAAGTTCACTTTATTGGTTTTCAGATTGAAGTGTATCCTAAGACAACTGCTGTGCTTGTTCGCCATCATGGCATATACGTATGGGGTGACTCATGGATCAGTGCTAAAACTCAGGTATGTGAAACTTGAAATTTCAGAATATGCATCTTGGTTTCTCTCTTTTGGCTTTTCCAATGCTCCTTCCCAGTAAGACAGATTCTTACATGTTGCGTTGGTCGTATGTGTTTCTTACTTCAGCAGTGACATACTATTTCAGGCTGAATGTTATCATTACCTCTTTGATGCTGCTGCTATCAAACTCCATCATCTAGGCTTAGACTGGTCTACTCCAGATCATGGCCCCATTCAGAATGTTAAAGGATTTTCAAGCATCAATAGCGTGATAAAAAGGGTGGCTACGAAGGTTGGGACAGTGGATTCGAATTTTAAACTCCAGCCATATCCAGTAAGCACATATTTTCTCTAAAATCGGACAAATTCTGGGTTTTCTAGACGTGTGTTTCCTTCTAACAAAAATCTCTAATGTTGGGATAACATTGTTGTAGACTCTTGATTGTTTTATTGCTTAACAAGAAAATTGTTACTTTCATTTATCAAACACTCTCTCACTGTACATTGTTTTTTTTACCGTTGCAGCGCTGCATTGTGCTTGACATTGAAGGAACTACAACTCCTATTTCATTTGTAACAGATGTTCTCTTTCCCTATGCCCGAGACAATGTTGGGAGGCATTTGTCTGCAACTTACGATAGTGCTGAAACTCAAGATGATATTAAGTTGTTACGTTCTCAAGTAAGATTTTTCTTTGGATCTTTTGACCTTTTATCATCTTCTGCTGCAAATCCGATGCAAATTGTTTGCTTTGCTTCCTCAAGGCAATTACCTTTTAATACATTAAAGAATTAATTTTAAGAGTTAGGCACAAATGACCGTATGAACTTTACTTCTCGGAGAATTGAGATTGTATGGCCCATTCACTAGGATCACAGAATGCTTCTGACCGGTAATTATGTGCCTGCTTCCTTGGCTAAGCTCTAGCAGTGAACTACAATTCATTGCTTCTTACTAGTGAACTGCCTACTGATGCCTAGATAAAATTGATGGTCGGATGTATGAGGATTGGCCAACCTTTTGTCTTGATGCCTAGGCAAAATTCAATCAACACTCATTTTCTTTCCCTCAAATCATATGCTTGGAACTCGTGTGATATACCTGAAATAAGAACATACAATGGAGTAGTTTGTGTGATATAATGCATTTACTCTTGAACCATCATTATCTGTGAATTCAGAACCTTTTTAATTTCAACAATACTTGGAACCTTTGTAGTATATATGAAATTACCATCTATTATCATCATTAATCATCTGTTATTTTACTGTTGATTTATATGTGAAGGCCCGGGCTTTTTGCTGGAGTATCTGTTTGCTTGACATGCATTTGAGGCATGTTTATAGAATTAGAAAACCTGAAGGAATTTAAGGATACTTCTTCAGCTCGTTTTCTGTGTTTAAGGCAGTGAGATTGTGTATCTTACAAATTAGCAACCAAGGAAGTCCTGATTGACTCCTAAATTATCCGCCTATAACATGTTTTCCACAGGTTGAAGATGACTTGAAGCAAGGTGTTCTTGGTGCTGTACCTATCCCCTCGGAAGATGCAGGAAAAGAGAAGGTGATTGCTTCTTTGGTGGCTAATGTCGAAGCAATGATAAAAGCTGATCGAAAAATTACTGCCTTAAAGCAATTGCAAGTAAGCAAACATGAATTGAAAGATAATACATTTTTGGAGCTTACCTTCGAGAAAGGACTAATATGAAGTTAAATAGGGTCATATATGGCGTACTGGATTTGAGAATAACGAGCTTGAAGGAGTAGTTTTTGATGATGTACCAGAAGCTCTCGAAAAGTGGCATGCACTGGGTATAAAGGTATTATTACGAATTTCCTTTACTCCTTTACAATTTCATTTTTTGAATGTAGTTCTGGATACGGTATTTGGTCTACGTTTTGAATATGTTTCTGTGCATTTGCTCCCGCATAGGTGTCCACTTGGACCTAGTCTAGATCTAAGCTCAAGTTAATGTATGTTCATGTCCTATCGTGTTGTCATGAAGCTGTATCATCCCTTGGCATACAGCTGCCATTTTCTCTTTTTTACTAGAAGTCATGTATATCCATGAGGTAAAACTGAAACATTATCATTGAGATTGGTTTATGGACAGGATCTTACGCAGCTAAGTTCTCGGTTACTTATAGAAAGTTCAATTTTCAATGCTTATCTTTGCTTCCTCTTTCATCACAGGTATACATATATTCTAGTGGTAGCAGATTGGCTCAGAGGCTTATATTCGGAAATACAAACTACGGTGATTTGAGGAAGTATTTATCTGGATTTTTCGACACCGCAGTAGGGTAAGTCTTTTTACTTTGTTTTGCTTTATGCTTATCACAAAATTTTAACTCAAAGTGACACTCCATTTCACCTTGCCTTGCTTGCAGATATAAAAGAGAAACACGAAGTTATGTCGAAATCACTGAGTCATTGGGAGTTGATAAGCCATCCGATATGCTATTTGTGACCGATGTCTATCAAGAAGCCACGGCTGCAAAAGCTGCAGGTAGTGTACTGATCTTTTCTTCTTTGCCGGTGTCCGTATTCTAATCCTGTTGATTCTGGCTCGTGTTTTAGACTTATTTTGCTTTCAGAATCACAACCCGACACCTTAAACCGTTACGAATTAGTATAAGAACAATTCTAAATTTTAGTCTGCACATCCTTGCATACCCTTTGTTTATCAATTACTGTTTTTCATGTTATCCATTTGGTAGGTTTGGAGGTTGTAATCTCCATCAGGCCGGGAAACGGTCCTCTTCCAGAGAACCATGGATTCAAGACTATCAACTCTTTCCTGGAGATCTGATAGAAGTTTGGCATTTCTGTAATAATATCGGCCTTCCATGCACTTATAATAAGTAACTTTTGGATGCAATAAATCATGATTTTGTAGCAACCCTGTATTGATTGTCACCTGTGAATGTTGGATACAAAGTCTTTTTTTACATGTTTGGATCGGTTAAATTCATCCAAGTTCCTTTCTTTTTCTTTTTCTTTTTTTTTCCATTTTTATATAAATTATTTTGTGAAAATGTAATAATTATAAAAGATCACTGCCATAAATCAATTCATTTCCTTTCAGATCACTAAAACAAAGATAGTAAAAGATCACTACAATAAATCTCACAAATTATTTTTCGTATAATTTCTAAAAACTATAAACATCCTCCCCCCCCCCCAAAAAAAAGAAAGATATTTTCTAATATTTAGATAAGTCAATAAAAGTATTTTTTACTATTTGGTTATTTTCTAGTAATAGATATTGAAATTTTAATTATTTTCAATATTTATTAATAAAATATTGTTTTTTTGAATCATCATATATTATTCAAATTCCAATAGTTTAACAATACAATTAATACTAAATACATAAAACAAAAATGATTGATTATTAAAAGAAATTATATGAATATTCTGGATGCCTCTAATGCACTCAAGTGTTGAGTTTTCCTATGACCCTCAGATGCCATGCAAGAAGCTGGCATTTGTCTTGGAATTCACAGCTTTGATACATGAGCCAGACTCCTTGTAATGCAATTCCTTTTTTTCTTTTCTATGGCTTCTGATATTTGAGAATCCCTTGTTTAGTTAGAAGCATCACAATGTGTATCCTCAATTGCCTAAACTCCAAATCATCCTTTTACTCAATTGCTTGTCTTCTAAAACCCTACAAATACCGAATGAGTTCCACAGAAAACTTTCCCTTCTTTGTACTGTTAATTTCTCCAATCTGTACAAAACCAAACTGCAATGTATCAGTTTGCTAAACCTACCTTACTCGGACTCCCAAGTAATATCAGATGCTTTTTTATTATTATTATGTTTTTTTCATGTATTTGGAGGATTGTACCCTACATCTATGCGTTGGAGTCGGATTCAAGCACTCGAGGGAAATGAAATGTCAAAGTAATATATGCTAAACATATTACTAGACGGCAAAGATTTCTCAAACCGAACACTCACTCACCTTTAGTCTTCCTTTCCCACTAACAGAGACAATGTCACCGGTCTTGAGAGTTGTTCCATTTTTTGTGACAGTTGTCCAATTTACGCGTACATCTCCGTTGCTATAAGACCAAAACAAAATAGAAAAACAAACGTCCATCAGCTCAATCTTTCATGCATTTTGCAACTAAAAGCTATGTTACTCGGACTCAAATGTGATTCTGAGATGTGGGTATATGTTGAACATGGGTATGTTCAGTTCTCTTTTCCAAGTTCTTTCCTTTATTGAAAGTGTTCTTTGAGAGTCATATCATCATGCTCATATCAGAATATTCTTCAGACATGGGTGTCATGCACAGGCACTCAAGAAATCAAGAGTCAGAGTAACATAGGCCCAAAGTCAAGAAGAGATTAAGCTAGAGCATCAACCCGAGAATATACCTTATCAAATTAACTAGTTTAGATCTAGAAATCTTAAATCCTGCACTAGCAAGAGCATCAACACGAAGCGATGCTTCTACGGTTTTGAATGACTGCGTCCTGCAAAGCCAACATGAAGTCATTGATGGATATCACAGCAATAGGTACCATAAGATTGAGATAAAAACTGATGAGCATCATGAGTGATTGCACCTTGGTGGCTCATATTCAAGTGCAAGCAGAGGTATCTGTGTACATGATACTGATACATTAGCAACCTGCAAAAGGAAACACATAACAAAAAGAGTTGGAGAGGATTTCACCCACAATTCTTTTTACTGCAATACGGCAAGATTAGCTCATGCCTTTGGAGACTCCCTAACCGTTACAGACATTACAAGAATATGAGTGTTATTTACCACTAAAAACAAACAAACATGACAGACAATATATTGATTTTAATGTGATACTAACAGTGTGCAAGAATAAAAATTTCACTGCAAGGTTACTGTGATAATAGACAGCCAGAAATAATGCTGTTACTGTTACCCGAAAAAGTGGAAAAAGATTTAAATTTAAAATTATTGCAGTCATTAAGCGTATCCAAGGGGAAAAAAGTTCACCTTGTCCAGTGTCGACATAAGAAAGTCAACGAGTTCAGGAACAATCAGGACATGAGCTCCCTTTTCTCCCTAGTTAACAGTCAACATAGGTTACAGCCTGGTAATATATTAGATGCAGAGAAAACTTCTTTGCTGGTTTAGGAGGCAGGTATAAATTATCTTAATGAAAGAAATTAAACCGGGGCTTTTAAAGTAAACCCAAGTTCTAAATTGCCTAATCTGCAATTGACCATCTGAATACCTGCAAGATAATATCCCCAAGCTTCTCTCTAGCAATACCTTTACCAAGAATTGCACCAAGGAAGTCACCATGAGAACAAGGTTGAAAGCTGAAGTTTCCCGAGATACTGACAAAGAAAAAACCAAATATGCATATTGTATTTAATTGTATTTGATTCTAGCACTAATCGTTACCAGCTCTTGACAATGAAGGATATTACTTACTTTATTGCTGCAACTACATTAGGATCATTGGTCAATACTTCTGAATGTCCAATAGAAAGACGGCAACGCTCAGCCTAAAGGATCACGGAGATTCATCAACTTGTATAACCAAAGAAATCAATGAAGGAGAAGTAAACTGAATCCATTTGGTTCTACCTGAGGATACCCCCCCTGTGCAACTGCCTTAACATCAGCCAGTTTTTGCAGAACAATCATGGACTCCTTTAATACTGGTGGGGTTAGAAAATCTGTATGGAATACCTCTCTTCTGGTTGCTGCACGTCTAGCCTAAAAGCGCATAAAATAAATTCCAAATAGAAGAGAAGTTAAACAGACAGAGCTAGGAACTTTTCTACCAGTTATCTATAGCAAAGAAACAAAATTAATTAGAGAATCAGATGAATTTGACTAGGTACAAAAGGCAAGGACCAAACCAAAGAAACAATAGGCTACTAAAGGAAGATATGGAAAAAGGGCAATGAGAATACCGTATCAAGTATATGTTTCACTTCTTCGATAGCACTCTTATCTCCTACTCCTTTAAGTAAAACATCGTTATCCCCCTTTATAACTTGGGCAATGTGACATAACCCTATGTGTGCATTTCAAAATTTTAAATAGGATGTTACTTGACTAGAAAATCAGCACTGTCGTATATGCATACGTCCCATTTGCTGAAACATGTACATATGGCAAAAAAAAACAACTGAAAAAGTTGAAGAAGCTGGACTTTGCAGAAGTTAATCCTACAGCTTACTAACAATGCTAAATTACAGGTTCAGCAGCCATGGTAATGGTGGCTATTGCATATGTTTAATGTGCAATAACTTTGTGATAAATTGATAATTCTAAGAAACAACTACTACTATAAGTTCTCTTGTGTATAAACTCTAGTTCTAGGAATAATAAAAAGTTGAATTGGAATTGTGGTCAATGCCCTAGGTGTGCATTCATTAAGGATGGCAATATATTTTGATATCGAGCTGAGGTTAACAAGCATTCATTCTTCCTTAACAAAATGCATTTGAAATAATTGGCATATTTCACTCGGAGGTAAAACGTCCACATAATGATACGAGTTGCAGTGCATGCTTCATCCCTAGATGGAATCCATGACATAAAACCATCCGAAATCTAAACAAAACTTTTAGTAAAAAGAAGCATCTCTTTTTTTTTCCTGATAAGAGTAATACAACTGACTTACAAGTTCATTTGAGTGACAACATTGTTATAATCTCAAGCATTTTAGTTCCTCCAATACTTTTTTTTTTCAGATGCGCTTACTAGATTCTCCTAATTCAGCTTAATGGGTGTCTCAAATTAATCCACGATTACAACAAAACTAACAAAGAAAATTGCTCAAATTCCTCCCTTTTAGCTCAATGTTTGTCTATAATTACACAATATTACTTCAAAATTAACCAAGAATGTTAAGAAGGGTAAATGTAAATATTTGTTTCTCTGGCTAAATGGGCATCTCTATACCTCAAAACTAACAAAACATATTTGCAAATTCTTTAACTTTAGCATAAAGGGTATCTCTAATTACACAAGATTACTTCAAAACAAACAGAAAATCTTCTACTTTAGCTCAATGGGTATCTCTATTTATACAACTATCACAAATATATATATATATAGATAAAGAAGAAGAAAAAATTCATAACAAAATAAAAAACCTGAACTTCTCAGCGGATATTGAAATGGAAAAGAGCAAAGATTTCCATAGAAAGAAAGGTGTTTGTTGGTGTGAAGAGGTTGAGAGAAAGCCAAAGCTTGAAATGCCTTTCGGAGCAACCATGGTGAGGTGACGCTTGCGGCAGCCATGGTCGTTTTTATTGCGTTAACAAAACTAGTACCCTATCCTAAACGCTAAATAATGCACTATTTAACTTTCTTTTAGCAAAAATCAAAGTAATAATATTAATCTATAAACTAAATCATTAACTTATAACATGTATTTCTAATCCGTTTCTATACTAGCAACATTTTCCCATTTTTGCAACCTTTTAATATTTACATAAAATCTTTTTTTTTACCCCAAGATCTTTAAATATTATTATTAAATAATTATAAAATATATTATAATCAAAATCTATGTTTTTTTAAAATTTAAATATAAATATTTTTGAAGGTAAAAATTATTTCATTAATAAATAAAAATGGAAATATTTAAATAAATAAATAAAAGATATGAAGTTAACCTCAGCCCAACAAATTTACTCCATATACTCGTTTTTAGTATCATAATTTTCATTGGTATTTGCATAAAAACCAAGAACATTCGTAATGCAGGATGAAACAAAATCAAAATATTGCAAGTTTAGATAAGGCTACTGTTGGAAATTATAAATTGTAAATTAATTATTCATAAGCACTATTCAAATTAAAAGTAATGATTTATCATTTAATAGATACATTTCCATGGAACATATTTCTTTTAAGAAGTATGTTCAATATGAAGAGTTGTGGCTCTTCAAAATTGTATTAATTGAGTGCATATAAATAAAGGCATTATGGTGCTCACAAAATATACAATTACAATCAATCTTATTTTCAGAAACTAGAGCAAGAGCTAGGAAATTCTTTGATTTTGCTAATCAAGGAAAATTCAAAACTTTGTTGTATCCTACGAGGACTTTGTCTTAATCCTCTAGCAACTTTGTGTGGGGCAAATAATTCTCTTCGGAAAGCATCATCCGCGCCTTGAAGTGTACTGTTTATTTCCATATAAGTTTCTAATTCTATCGTCTCCACTCAAATATCCAACAACTACTCTAACTAAATGATGAACAACCTTATTAACACTTTTACGAATCTTATATACTTTGAAACTAAGAAATCACAACAAATTCTTGACTTGTGAGCACTGCATCCTACCAAGCAATCTCTCTCCACAGCAACCTTGTCAATATGTGATAACTTGAGCCATGAAAGAGCTTCTCTAAACAAGAGAGCTTCAGCCAACCAAGGTAGTAGCAAGGATGGGAGATGACCAGAAAAAGTTCTTAAGTACCATGATCATCTTGCAAGATAGCCGCCAAGCTGGTAGACTGAGACTTTGCAAATAAGGCAACATCAATGTTATACACTTTACATAGCCCTCGTTAGGCTTTGACCAAGCAGCATTAGCAACTTCTCTCCCAAGGACAAATTGCTAAACTCGAGTGAAAGCAGTTTTGGATGTCCCTTTTCCTTGTAAGAAATGGTTAGCAAAAGAAACAACATGAGTCGACGAGGCATCCTTAGCTTGCCAACAATAGAGATTCCCTAAAATACTATAATCTCCGTAGAATCACCGAAGTGTTTGTTGAATTTAGTAACTCACACAGCCACTCAACAATCGATTGATGAGAACCATTTATACCCGTCGCCATTCATACTTTGGCTGCTTTCGAGCAATTAATAGTAACGTGTTTTAAATCCTCAACATCTCCACAACGAGCATAATTGGGACTTAAATTGCACCCTTTCTCGACCAAATGATTGCAACAAGGAATGAAATTCCTCGAACACCTCCAAACAAAATCTTTACTTTTGGAGGTAAATTCAAGTGCCATAATTTATTCCAAATCCCTTCCCAAGTAAGAGCGTGAAAGTTAGTATACATCTTAATGTCAGTAACATAACAGGACTCGACATTGTAATCACCTTACTTGGTAAAATGTCATACCCGACAATCAGCAGGTTTAGACAAGTTGATTGGGATATTTATGGCACGGTTAATATCACTAGGAGATAAGACACCCTCAAGAAAATTCAAATCTCGAGCATTTCCTTCGTCATTTAAAAGCTTCGCTACTCACAACTCCTCCATTCTCAGGATTGGCATAGAATTAACATAGAAGTTAAAGTCATCAACCAGCCATGGGTCATTAAAAATAACAGTATTCGAACAGTTACTAAGGCTTAGTTTGGATGGGCGGTGTGTTTACCTCCGGTGAGGTTAAAAACAGCGGTAGCAGTGAGATTAGTTACTGTAACGGTGAGATTGGATACTGTAGCAGTGAGATTAGAAACAATGGTGGAGTGTGTGTTTGGATTCAAACGCAGCTGTAGCGGTAAGCGAGAATAAAAAATGACTATTAAGTACATCAGATTAGAATTGATAAATAATAGAAGTTTTTTAAAATATTTTACTTTTTTTAAATTATTAAAATATGTGAATTTATAAATTTATTTAATAAAATATTAAAATATATCTTCCAATATTTTAATGAATTATATAATTAATTTAAATTATTTATTAGATAAAATGATAATTATTTTTAATTTTTTATAGTTAAATATTTTTTATAAAAATGATAAATATTATTTTCATAAATAGTAACATTATACTTGGATCAAATTTTGAAGTATCTAAACGGATGATTTTTAATAAAAAAAATATTAACATAAGACATAACAAGTTTCATTATTACTAGAAATTAGGTTATGATACAAAATATTTTTACAAATATGGATTCATTAAACTAGTTGCAATGGTCTCCCTTAACATCGTGATTTCAAGGTCACTTTCTCTGTTAGAAGAACTCGATTCACCTCTGTCAAACTGGCTTGAAGAGACTGGCATGTCGGGTATATTCTCAAATTCTCGAAAATCATCATCATTTGACCAAGCATGTCTTCGAATGTAATTATGCAAAACCATTGTTGTAATAACTATTAAAACTTTCTTGTTGAATGAATAACTTGGAATATCTCTTAATATTGGCTTTTTTTTTTCCACACTCCAAATGTTCGTTCAATCACAGAGCGTAACGAAGAATGGGTATGATTAAAAATTTCTTTTTTTTCAGATACTTGATGATTACCTCGACGAAAATCAGGAAAATGATATTGTTCCCCCCTATATGGACCTAGAAAACCTACCATTTGTGGATATCCTGAATCCACAAGATAATATTTTCTTATAAAAAAGTAAAACATAGTATCAAGTTTAAAAATAAATTAAAAATTTTAATATTTTTTATGTAAAAATTAATTAAAAAATTAAAGTTCAACCTGGTGGAGGGTGTGGAAACTTTAACTCTTGTTTTCGAAGTGCTTGCAAAAAAATTCTACATCATGTGCTGTTCCTTCCCAACCAGGAAATACAAAAATAAAGCACATGTTGAAGTCACAAACTGCCATAATATTTTGAGTTGGTTCACCTTTTCGTCCGATATAAGGTATTTGACAAGAAAGCAAAATGTATGCTTTTATGTGTTTTCCATCTATGGCCCCAATACAATCCTTTAAAATAAATACAAGTAATGAGATAAAGGTTAGAACTAATTTATATTTTAAAAATATAAAGATTGTGTAAATTTCACCTTAAAGTGAGACCAATATCCCCCAATACAATCCTTTAAAATAAATACAAGTAATGAGATAAATGTTAGAAATAATTTATATTTTAAAAATATAAAGATTGTGTAAATTTTACCTTAAAGTGAGGCCAATATCTTGTATCATGTCGAACATGGTTCGGTATTTCCTCGAATTGACATTCAGTGGGTTTAATCGTGTCTATTCTCATTCGAGCAAATATATGCAACATATCAGTAAAAATTCGACTAACAGTTTCCCTAGATCGTTGAAATCGCTCTGTTGCATTTGAATTTGATTCTCTATTTCCAAGAATGTACAATGATAATGTTAACTTCTCCATCGCCGATACCTTTCCAGGTTTTAAGCCATAATTTGTTTGCAAATCATGCAACAAGCTGTGAAATATATTTTTTGGCATCCTAAAACTATTCATGCAACGATCATCATGCCCATTTAATACTTCATCCACCTACATTTGACCTGTATAATTTGAATCCATACGCGGTTGCATAGTGAAATAAGTTTCATGGTGTACCAATACACTGCTTAACACATATTCTTCCTCTTCATGATAATTGTTGTGCTCAACTTGGGTAACAATTGTGGCTATTCTTCGTTGAGCTTCTTCACTTAATTCAGAGGTATCATAATTCATATCAAAACTATTATACATATTGTTAAATTCATCAATAACTTGAAAAAGTAATCAAATGTAAATAAATTAATATTTCGTGACATTCTATACAACACAGAAACTTGATTAAAAACATAGCATAAAAATACCAAACATAAAAAATATCATACATTAGTTTTACATATAAAAAAGTAGTATAGTTATATTACAATAATAATTCTAAGGAGTTTATGGTGGAGGTGGTTGATGGTATGGTTGGAAGGGAAATGAGGATGTTGCTACCAAGGATGAAAATGATGCAATTGGATTTTGTTCAGCATACTCACGTCGAAGCCACCAAACACTATCATCTGGATCTAAGTTCAAAAACACTTCTCGTTTCACCAGTATTTGGAACATTTTGATGGCAAAATAGTACAGTTCATCTTTTTTTAGAATTTCATCTCCCAAAGCACGCAAAGCATCCATTGCATTTGAAATAGTATATTGAGAGTGAGGAAAAATAATTTCATTCACTGACTTCCTTGAACTAGCCATACTCTCATACAATTTCTTAATATGAGTAGTTAATGTATTTCTTGATGATTTTTACTTGAACTTGATTTTTTTCCTTTACCGTGTACAACCCAAAGTGTTTGTTTTCTTCGATTAGGAGTTTCATAAGAAGGGTTTGATGGTACCTCATTAGGAGAAATATCTTCATTCTCATTACTATGTTCATCTGAATCACCAAATCCCTCATTAGGTGTATCATCTCCCATAGGAACCCCACTTGGAAGAACACCAGATGAAGGTGCCTATACATTCTCTCCAGTGGCTACAATGCCACCAAACATTTGCCACATTAACTCATTCAATTGTGGTTCAATTCCTTTCTTCTTAAATCCTCTAAAATCAGGATTTTTCTATATAACATGTTAAATGTTAAATGTTATACTAAGATTTTTATAATTGTAAATTATTAATTTCAATAAACTTTATGCATTAAAATAGTGATAAAGTTAATACTAACATGTATTTTTCAGCCCACCATTCTTCGGTAGCATCGACCATCTTTTTAGATGGACACCATCTAATATCCGTAGATTCCTTAAGCAACTCCCTCCATAACCTCCATTCCTTTTTTAATGTATCCCATTTATTTCTCAAGTGAGGTTTTCCATAATTTTTTTGTGTTTTTGCTTAAAAAAGAGTAATAACATTTTCCCTTCCTTTTGAGTTTAGATGAGTTGTCGGTCTATTACCAGCATTGACTTCATTCACGCAAAGTTCACAAAATATCAACGTTAGCTCATCATCTCAAACAGCTTTTGTTGCTAAGGTACTATCTCCCTCCACAAAATTTCGTGTCTTTACCATCTATTATTATTTTGATTTTAAATGTCAACCGACATAAAACCATAAATATATAATTAGATATAATAATATAGTTTCATAAAAAAATAAGAATAATACATCATGAATGGATGAAAGCCAAAAGATAAACACTAAATGAATAAAGGCATTTTTAGAGACATTAAACTACCTCTTGCTTTAGGATGGATTTAGATAGTTGCTCCTGTCGCTGCAGACATTAAAAAAAAGGGAAACATTAGGATAAATAAAGAAGAGACAAGAATCACTAGCAGATTCAAGGAACAACCATCGTTGTGCTGCTTGAAGTGAAATCAAAAAGGGGGAAACATTAGGATAAATAAGCAATAAGCTGTTTAGCTCTAGTTTTAAATTGGAGAGTACATGCAAAGATTGAAGAGTACTATATCGATAACCAGCCGAAAACTCATCCAAATCAGGAAAATAACACTTGGCAACAAACAGCAAGCATCGACACAAATAAAAAGTTAACAGTAAAGAAACAATGACACATAAGAATACAATTTTTAGTGTGTATAGTCCCATTATTCTTTAACTATTTTCTCCTTAATAAACTGAAGATATATACAAAAATTGTTTATTTAAGATGAAAGCTGAAGAGTTCACTTGAGAATCTGTTGATGCTACATTATGTCCAAGATATTCACCTTTCTCAGAAATGGACCCAATTAATACATGTCATCTCTCCAATTCTACTCACATCTCTGCAATTCCAACTTCTTAACCTAAATTTTGGAAATTTTGCCGAATTCATGTCAACAAAAAATTCCATTGCTTTTAGGATACGCAACCCTAACAATATACAAGTTTGATAGTTTTGTTAAATTCAATAGAGCCAATTCTCATTTTCATCATTTTGACAAGAAAGACCATGAATCTTTTATTTTACACATAAGCTTCATGGGTGAAATTATAATACACGGTTTCCATTTGTGGAAACAAGCTTAGTGAATGATACCATGTTTTTACATGAATTAGACGAAACATCAGTTTCTGTTTAAAGTTATTGAGAGCTTCTCAAGTATCAAACCTATTTTGTTTCACACTATTTTCTTCCAAAATTCCTAAACTCCTGCTCAATTTCAGTAGCAAAATTTCTAAATTCCTAAGCAAACCAATTTTGTTGCTTTTATTTAAAATAAATAACTAAATAGTTAAAAAGAAAAAAACCGATTAACACCTACACCAAAATCCTAAGTTTCAAGCTTAAACAATGTATTCAAGTACCGAACAGCCAATTGTTTCACAGTCAAGACCACCCATAGCTATTCATTCACGAAAAACAAAGCAACCCAATGTTGTTTCATATCTAAAAACCAAGCTCAATGCTCAAATTCAAGTCTTTATTCACCCAAAGATCTTAGCTTTCAAGCTAAAAACAAAGAAATAAAATCAAGTGTAACACAACAAATCACAAGAACCCAACCAATACAGTAGATAACTGAACAACTCCAGCTCTTCAGTTGGGATAAAAAAATAAAACTTTTAAATCAGATCCAAGCATGATAATCATGTAAACAGAAAACAATAATTCAAACAACTGGTGGAAGCATTGAGTTAAAATCAATGAACGATAGAAGCAAAGATAGAAAAAGTTTGAATCTTGGGAGAATATTTAGATGGGTTACCTTAGATTCAAAGGATTTATCTCTGTTCTTGGTGAGGAAGTCAGGAGAAGTAAATTTCTGGCATAGAAATGAGGTTGGGAAAGAAATTACTTTAACTTTCAAGGATAAAATGGTAAAATAATAAATAAAAATATGGGTATTTTTGTCTGTTAAAAAAGTTGACTGCCCATTGTGTATAGACTGGAGCTTTTAGCTCCGATCTAAAATGAGGCTGGCAGTGAGGTTGAAATTTTCAACTGTACCTCACCATTGTTTATCCAAACATCAAATGTTTACAGTGAAAAAGAATATTCCCTCAACATTCCATCTCACCATGGCTATTTTGCATCCAAAGGGAGCCTAAATCTCTAACGAATACCTTTTATAAGAAACTCCATGGCAGCACATTACTCTTCCAAATAAAAGAAGGAGAAGTACTTTCAGATGCATAAAAAAATCACCATTTAGAAAGTATTTAGATTTGAAGATTTTTCTAAAAAGAGAATCTAGATTGGTGATGAATCTCCAACCTTGTTGTTAGAGTATGCCCAAAGATCAATCATGAGATGGTTGTAATAACATACTTGATTTATCATGTTTATTAATATAAGGCGTTACCATTATTATTTCAGTTTCTTTTCTGTGTGTATAAATAAATTGTTTTCTAATAATGTCCTAAGAATAATATGATTATTCTTAAAAGATCCTTAGTCAAATATTATTGTTGGATAGGATAACAATAATGCATTAAGACTAACATGTAGTTGATTGATGATAAAGAGTTATCATTGATATGGAATATCAGAATCGATGAATGAATATGTGTGTTAGAGAACAACATATTGGACTGACCCATTATGAGTATGTTTCTTGGATTATTATGTAATTGTCACGACATTACTCATAGTGATTAATATGTATATGATCCTCAGACTTGGGATCATCATAATCCCAACATCGTGAGTAGTATATTTTGATACAGTCAAACGTACACCGTAACTGGTTGTTCTATAAAGGATGGTGTTGGATATACCACAATCGATGTAGAGGGACATGGTTGGTCGATATAGAATAAGTCTCTCCTACATAATGGGAGTAATATCTTAGGCCACTTGATTAAGTGAGACTAGAAATGCATGGCCATGCTCAAATAAGTTGATATGAGATGTCATACTTATTTGTATATCGTAGTCTGCTTAAAATATCAAGGAACATGGAATGGACTATACAAGTGTGACTATTCCATGACTTGTGTCCAATCCAGAGATAAAGGACTTAAGGGTTATTGCATAAAAGGTTAATCATAAAAGGTTATGTCGAATCATGATCTCTTGTGACTTAGGTAGCAATGATGCATTGCTAGATGCCACTCATTGTTTGTAACATTAGAATCGTTCTAGTATTACTGTTAACGTTACAAGAACCTACAGAGTCACACCCTATAGTTAAAATGAACGGAATAAACCATAGTTGGTATTGTTTTTAGGTGTCACTTGAATTAAATTAATTATAGAATTAATTTAATTCGATATCCAACACATTATGTACAAGGTTGTTGTACTCATAATGAGGTTAGCATATGAATTCAAATAAATATATGGTTTACCGAAATTATATTATAATTAATGTAATTATAATTTTTGGTTTAAAATATTATTATATTTATTTTAATTCATAAATAAAAACCCTAAAAAAATAAATAATAAGGATATAAGTATCCCGATTTTCTTTGTTTTTGGTCTAGCAGCCGTCAAAGAAAATTCACTCTCAAAACTGTTTTGGGGATTTCTTCCGTTCGTAGTCAACTGGGTGGATCACGTAGAGGTCGGAGTCTCGATAGATTGCGGCTTAGTTCGACTGTAGATCAGACTACACGTTGTTGAGAAGTTGCTGTCTACTCAGAACAGCATTAGGTAATTTTGTAACCCTTTTCACCCCGATTCGTTCCTCACACATGGATCCGTGGTTAGGGTCGCCGATTATTAAATTTTTCCGCTGCGCCGTAGGGGTGCCGGCGATCCAACACTTGTTTACCAAGAATTGCAAGATTAAAGCAGTTAAGATTTCAGAACCCTATGCCACCATTCTTTTTCTTTAACATATAAATTATCTCATGAAGATACATGGATCCTATGATTACCATTAACATTTGAATCCCATCAGAAAGTGTTCATTATACGCTATAGTGCATCACAAGTCCCTAAAAGTATGAGGAAGACACTCTTGTAGTAAACTGGAAAAGCTTATGTAACTATTTTGAGCACTATCTACTTACCTGGCTTCGAAAGCAAAGAATTCGAATAGCTAAATATATGTTCACTCAAGCGTTCCCTAACAAAAGAGAAAACTTGTTTCTTATTATGACCAATAAGAGATGGCAAACCCAAGTATCATCCATGGTTGAGTGGGGTTCCCACACCCAAAGTCGAGATAAACAGTTGTTTGCCAAAAAGGCTGGTATTGGAACTGAACATTATCCACTATTTTTTTTGTAATTATTGGCTTGGTTGGAGGTCTCTTCAGAAACAGTTGAGATATTCTTAACTAGACATTCAAACTCCCTTGCACAGAAAAAGAAAAAAAAAAGGTTCATCTACAAAAAGCAAGTGGGATATCGAAGGGATTCCTCGAAAAATGCATATTCCTGCAAGGCATCGCCACTCTTCGTCTATCAGAAAAGGAAACTTAAACTTCAACACAGAGAATAAATAAGTATGAAGATAACAAGTCACCTTGATAGAGGCCATGTTTCGGAGAAAGACATCCTTGTTGAAAATATACTACTGTAAAACAAAATAGTTAGCACTAACAGATAACATAAACTAAGTGTAAATAAATAAAATAATCACTATGTCGTGGAAGAATCATCACTTTAGAAGCAAATTTGCCCTAATCAATGTAATCGTGTAGTGAACGTCACCATCCAAGGTTATCACAAAACGTTAATATTTGTACACTCGAATAAAAAAGGTGAAACATAATTTATATTGCTCTTTTCGAAAGGAAGCAGAAAAGAAAGCAAAAATTTATTTAGAAAATTTGACCAAAAATACTGTTAAAAGAAATAAATGAGGGAAAAGAGAACTTTTGTTTGCTTGTCTTGTGTAAATTGAGAAAATGACCTGCTATTTATACTGCTTTCTGAAGGGGTAAATGGTAAAATAGCAATGCTAATTTCTAAAAATAGCAGAGAATTTTCCTCAACCAAAAATATTTTGAAAATGTTTTTTACATTACCAACATTCCTCAACTAATACAAAAGAATTGGAAATTTCTTAAACATGAGAAAAGTTAAAATGTGAGAAGAGCAACATTGAAATTAGCCGCTTAAGCACTAATATCTTGTGAATTTGAACTAGTAAGTTGAAATGAGTTATTCTTCTCTTTAACAAGTGAATGAATCTTGAACTTATTAAAATAGAGGTTAACTCATGACACACAACCAATCTCAAATCCAATTGATGTTCCATGATAGATCAACAAGTTTTAGCCAATACACTTCGTGTCACACCCAAAATGCTTTAAACCTAGAAATTAGGAATTTTATGGATTTAATTGAAAAAGATCAAAAGCTAGCGATCCCTATTGAAAAAGCAGGATAAATTAAGAACGAAATGAAATATGGTTGAAAACCAAGTCTAGTTTGGTTGAATTAGAACCAACTGGTCTCTTAGTGGGAGACAAAATGATTATGGATGAATGGTTAATATGCGGTTGGAGACCGTGTAAGAAGAGTTATAAATAGCTGAGAAATGAATCCACAGCTGGATTCCTCTCAGTCTGTTTCATTTTCTCCTATTCTTCATCTTCCATGGTTGCTTCAAGGAAGTGATGGTTAAAGAAAGCTCTGCATGAAGTTACGATCGGAAGATTTAAGTCGGAAAAGTAGAGAAACCAGTAAGCTGGTAAGGTTCTAAGCCCTTCAATATACATAAGACATAGAAAACAAAATTAAGAGTTTTCAGAACCATTTTACGGGTTCTGCATGTCTCTGGAAAATTAAGGTTTAAAGTGAAAACATTATATTTAACCCATGATTTGGTTGTCATGTTTAGCTGCCAAGAGAATAGAATCCCTAGCTCAAGGAAAAACTAAGAAGACAAGGTGAAGAAACAATAGGTAAGTTTCTGTACTCAAACCCAAAACTAGGGGTGAGCGTTCGATTGAATCAAATTGAATGAAAAAATTTTGAGTTAATCGAGTTGACAAATCATATTTTATCATCCTAACTCGATTTAAAATTTTCTTGAATCGAGTCGAGTGAGATAGAATTTGAATCGAATCGAATATATTTGTTTGAGTTAAATTTTAAAAAATAACTTTGGGTCCTTGTAACCACTATCACCCATCGTAATCAAATTTGTCCACCGTAATCAAAATTGTTATTAACTTTCATCTCTTTATAATTTATTTATTAATTTTTTATATACGAGTTAGCTTTTTTGCTTGCTTAGTTGCTTCAATTATCTTATGATTTTTGTCACTATATATTTTGAAATTAAAAAATATATTAAATATAAAAAATGTGATTTTTTTTATCTTAAAGATCAAATGTGAAATTGATACCAATATAAAATTTTAACACGAATATTTTATGGCATATTAATAATTCAATTTTAACAGAAATTTATAAAGATTTAATATGATTAAACAATTTAATAATATAAATTGTATAAAATGTGAAATTTAATTTAATAATATAAATAGTAGATACAAATAAAATTATTACTATTTGGGTTTAGAGATTTTTTTGGATGATTTTTTCTTTGGGGGTAAAGGGTGAAAATTGAAAGTTTAGGGGAAAAATAAAAATTTTTAAGGGTTGAAAAAGTAAAATTTTGGGGCAAAAGTAAATGGGGGGAAATATTCAAAAAATTTGGGGGGGGGAAATGGGTTTGGGGTAGATGGGGGTGAGATGGAAGATGAGTAAAAGTTTTAGGGGGAAAGTGAAAAGGTTTCGAGGTTTGGGGTAAAAATATAAAATATTATAGTTTGGTATTCATTTTATTTAAATTATTTGAATTCGAAAATTAAACTCGATTGGAACTCAAAATTTGAAAAAAAAATTCGAGTTAACTTGAATAACTCAATTAACTTGAATGACTTGATATGTTTAACTCGATATTCAAATTTTTTTTTTGATTTTTTCAAGTCAAAACGAGTTTTTCTTACCCCTATCCAAAACTGCCAAAGTTTGATGCATGCTTTCATAGGTTTATGTGTACCCATCAAAGGGATTAGACGAAGTTAGGAATGGGAAAAGAGAGTAATTCTGTTAGATACTGTCATACGGTATTACTGAGTGCGAACCGTGATGAGTAAAGCTCCGGGCCTTGTAGAGGGAACACTGTGGTGTTTGAGCATCAATGTATAGGAATCGTGAACTGGAAGAATGGAAAGAATGTAATAGGGTACATATGAAAGATCATCACGAGACCATAGAATCGATCGAAGGCTACATGCCTAAATTGAGAAAGACCATAGTTGAAAGATATTATGGCATCATGATATAATGAGTAAGACCATGGCTGAAGACGTTATGGCATCATGGTAAATAGGACTATGACCATAGCTGAAAGACGCTATGACATCCTTTGAAAGTCCTCCAGGACAGTAAACACGGGGAATATAAGATGTAAGACCATAGTTAGAGTATGGCAACCCAGATAGTCCGTCAAGATAGTAAACACGGTGTCATAATATGTAAGACCATAGCTGAAAGATGTTATGGCATCAAAAGATGATTTGACGGCCAAATGAGTAAGACCATACCTAAAAGACACTATGGCATCGTAGATAGTCCTATGTGATGTTAAATACAAGATAATCCGACGGGATGTTAAATACAGGATAGTCTAACGAGACGTTAAATATAGGCTAGTCTGTGGAGACATTAAACACGGGGTAGCCCGTTAGGATAGTAAACACGAGGATTATGGGGGTAAGACCATAGTTAGACTATGACAACTAATGGAGTCCACCAAGACATTAAACATGGGAGGGGTATACTGTGAAAGACTATGGATCGACTAAGGCAGCTTAAGGGGAGAGTCTGCTGAGACGATAAAAATGGGTGAAAATTCAGAGCAGAAATTAAGGGACAACCCACAAATAAGGGAAAAATATTAGAAGGAAACTAGAGTATGGATTTGAAACAGTTGAGCCGCAAGACGAAGGAATCTAGCAGTGGATTGGAACGTAATGAAAATGAGAAAGTACTGCGAGAACAGTAGTCGTGTAACCCAGCGGGGCATAAGGATGATAATCAAGAAGCAGTCGTGGAAGTTGATGTACCGGTGGTGCCTCATGTCCAAGCGAACGAGAAATGGTTTAACCAAGGATCATGGATAAGATTCCACCATTAAGGGATGTCGAGGGCGTCTAGAGAAACCGCATAAATTACTGGTGTATCATATATATACCAGTTAGTCCCTAATGAGGAAGGGTTAATTAGAACTTATTGAAAAAGAAGGATACACTAGAAAACATATATGTCTTTCAAGACCATACCTCTTAAAAGGGAAACCATTAAGGAAAGGTCAACTAAGAGGCTAGTTATGTGGGGACGTAGTATGGAAGAGTATTCATGAATCCAGATAGCCCCTCAGCGATAGTTCGCTAAGTACAGAAGGATCTAGTAGTTGTAGTAAAAGAGTGTGTTATGAAAAAGGGTAAGATAATACGGATAAATCATACTACAAAGAAGTAATCTAACCGCTAATTTAATCAAACATGATTTGGTCTGCAGGAGCGGAGCGAGACCCCAATAGAATTACGAACAAAAGAAATATAAGCAAGCCATACGATATTAAGATAGATAAAGAGTTTGTTATAGACTACGTAGATTTGGAGACACTCTGAGGACATTTAAGAGGGTAAGTTGTAAGGCTACGTTAATAGGGCATAATGATGCGAAGAAGAAATTTATACTGGGAATAAATGGAAGAAGGAATTTAAGTAAAAGAAAGGATAAATTCCGCAGAGAAGGAATTTAATCAAACCCCTGTAAGATGGGGTCTATTCATGGAAAACATTAAAACCCACTAAGTTCATTCGAACTTAAAAACGGGTTTGATCCATGATTGCAGGTTTCGCAGGAAGAAGAACTCAAGAAGGGACCAAGCCAGATTGGGTGGAGTCGAGGATTCATTAGAGTAGAGTCATGCACTTAGGAAGGGGGAACCCTTAAGAACTTTTCCTTAGAGGTGATTATATTGTAATTTTGAAGTTCCTTAAGGTGGAGTAGTGGCACTGAACATTATTTAGAAATTTTGTCTCTTTATTAAGTATAGTTTGCAAATAGGAAAAATAAATTGTTTGAGTCGAAATTAATGTGTATTAAGTTTTTACCTTAACCCGTTTCACTGATGACACCTATACCAGGTTTCGGCAAACGGGTCAGGTAAGGGTGTTGCACTTCGGGATGTTGATAAGTGCTCTAGAAAGATGGCCCAATGTCTTTCAAGAATGTGGCTAGTTCTTCACATTTAAATAGGTGATTTCATCAAGTCTATATCAATATAGACTACCCGAATCAGGACTATGAAATCATTAATAGCATTTATTAAGCTTATCCTCTCAATTTTAAATTTGGTGAATTCATCAAGTCCGTCTCAATAGGACCACCCAAACTCTAGGATATGAACTCATTAAGATTAAGAAACTCAACCTCACATGTCGGTGAATTCATCAAGTCCATCTTAATAGGACCACGCAAACCTTGGGGTATGAATTCATTAAGAGTAATAAATCAACCTTATGCATGTACATTGTTTGCCATAAGGATAGGTAAAATGTACACTATGAGTTTTTTCATGATTTCGTTTGACCACATTGAACTTAAAAATCTAAGTTGGGTATCCACCATGAATTCTTCAACCACTGGGCTTAAGACCTATCCCCCTCGACTAATAAAGAATCGTTTTCCTACTTAACCCTTTGGTTAGTGGATCAACTAGGTTCCTTTCAGACTTCACGTACTCTAAAGAAAGTACTCCATTTTTTATTAAATGTCTCACAGTTTCATGTTTTAATCGAGTATGCCTCTTCTTGCCATTGTAAGCTTGGCTCTTAGCAAAAAAAATTGCAATTATGAGTCACATAATGGAGATATGAGAGGTGTCAATTTTTCCCATAAAGGAATCTCTGCAAGTAGATTCCTAAGCCACTCAGCCTCTTGCCCAACTAAGTTTAGAGCTATAAACTCTGATTTCATCATGGAGCGATTAATACACGTCTGTTTAGTAGACTTCCAAGAAATAGTTGTTCTACCCAAAGTAAAGACATATCCATTTGTAAAGCTAACTTCATCATTATCAGTTACCTAATTTGCATCACAATATCCCTCTAGGACTGCAGGGTATCCGAAAAATTCCAACTTCTAAGTTGTAGTACCTTTAAAGTATATAAGCAAACACTTTAAAGCATTCCAATGCTCATTGTTAGGATTGTGAGTATATCTATTTAGTCTACTGGTCGCATAAATAATATCAGGCCGAGTGTAGTTCATCAGGAATATAATGCTTCCAATAATTTTAGCATACTCTTATTGAGAAACACTATTTCTTTTATTCTTTATCAGTTGTATGCTAAAATCAAAAGGAATTTTCACAAGGATTACATCAAAGCTATTAAACTTCTTTAACACTTTCTCTATATAGTGAGATTCGTTTAAAGTAAATCCCTTTCCAGATTTAGTAACCTTAACCCCTAAGATTACATTTATCTCTCCCAAATCAATCATATCAAACTTGGTAGATAAGAAATTTTTGGTTTCGTTAATGGCTTTTATATTAATACTGAAAATTAACATGTCATCCACATACAGACTTATGATGACACTATGTAGATGACATAATTAGAACCAAACATTTTAGAATACACACATGCATCTTCACCTTTAACAATAAAACCAAAACTAGGAATAGTCTTATGAAATTTCTCATACCATTGTTTTGGAGCTCGTTTGAGACCCTACAAAGATTTTTTGAGTTTGCAAACTTTATCTTCCGTATCGGGTGCTACAAATCCTAGAGGTTGTTTCATATAGATCTCCTCGTCGAAATCATCATTCAAGAAAGTTGTCTTCACATTCATCTGATGAACTAGCAAATTGTGAATGGAAGCTAAAGCAAACAAAACACGACTGGTTAAGATCTTTGTCACAGAAGAGTGTATCGAAATAATCTACTCCTAGTATCTGAATGAACCCTTTACAACTAGTTTTGCCTTATACCTCTGTATTGATGTATCTAGTCTAAGTTTCTTTCTAAATACCCATTTATTTCTAACAGGTGTAAAACCTCTAGGCAAGTCTATTAGTTCCCAAGTGTGATTAGACATAATAGACTCTAGCTCATTATTAATGGCATCTTTTCAAAAACTAGCATCTATTGATTTTATGGCTTCAAAAAATGCATGAGAAAAATAGAATCACTTATCAAGTCTAAATCACTAATCTCAATTACAAAGGAAGGAAGAAAATTAGGTCTGAAACTAGTGGCAGTCCTTTGTCTTTTACTCCTAAGTTCAACATCATTATTATAAGTGTTTCTATTATGTGTACTAGAGGAAGAAATATACTCATCTAATTGTATATCAGTACTTATGCTAGATTTCTTTAAAGGAAACACATTCTCAAAGAAAAGAAATCTCTAGACTTATATATGGAATGATCATGCAAAAACATGAATCTATATGCAACACTATTTAGAACATACCCAACAAATACAACATCAACAATTTTAGATCTGATAATGCTCTTTTTAAAAGTAGGCAAGTCTACTTTTGCTAAGCACCCTCACACTTTCAAGTATTGCAAATTAGGGGCATAACCTTTCCACAATTCATATAGAGTATAGTCGGTTTTTTTATAAGGCACTTTATTAAGAATATGGTTTGCAGAAAGTCCGGTGTAATAGCCCGTATTCCACTGGTGTTGGAAACAGTGATTTTGGAACCACAAATTCAACGAGTAAATCAATAATAATTAATATTTAACTTATATGAGTTAATTTTAATTTTATATTGAATTTTGATTTGAAGAATTTTAGCTAATTCAATAAATAGTTAGGTGGACATGGTTGTTTCGAAAGTCAAGTGGTTTCGAAAAATAAGGTAACGGGACCTCGTTTCTATAAATTGATTTCATAAATATTTTTATTAAATATTTACAGAGTTACTATTTAGATATGTGAAGTTTCAGTTTGAAATTTTTATTATTTAATTATTTAATTAAAGAAAAAAGACTAATTTGTAAAAGACGCAAAACTTAATTGCTATTGACTTCTAATGATTAAATGGCTTAATTAGTGAAAAAAGGTGTACTTATATGGTAATTAAACCATAATAAAACAACATGTACGGTTAATGTTTTGTTTTTGTCCAAAAATAAGTGTTATTTTTATTAATTAAAGTTTAAAAGTAATAAAACATAAAAATAAAGAAACCACTTTCATTTTCTTTCATCTTTCTTATGGCTTGTGACCAAAACACCATTTTTTAAGACAAGAAGCTTTGGTCATTTTTTTCATTCTTGCATTGTATAATTTTTTAGCCTACTTTTAGTATTTTTTACGTTTTTGATATCATTACAACTAGGTCCAGTTAACTCGTCTTTCTATTTTCAAAACTGTTAAATGATGGATTTGGAGTATTGGTTGTTGATTAGGACTAGTTTGTAAAGTAATTTTTATAGTTTTAATTAAAGGACTAATTTGAAGAAATGTTAAAATTTTCATGGAATTTTGTTGAATTTTTAATAATTATGGACTGTCCTAGTATAGGAATAATTTTGGCTAGCTTTGGTATTTGAGAAATTTTGTTAAATTGAGAGTTTTGTGTTTAGGGGATAAGTTGTGATAAATGTAAAAGTTCAAGGAAAATGTGTAAATAATGAAAACTTAAGGATCATATGCATAAAAATGAGTGTGGATATGTATTTGAATTTGATAAGATTGAATTTAATTATTATAGATCAAGATTTGATTCGTACGGAGGATAACCGAAAAAAAGAAAAAATTGCAAAATAGTCCCTACGAGTCGACCGTTGGTATATATTAGGTAAGTTCATATGGTTTAATTTCGTATAATTTGCAATATTTTATTGACTTGTGGATTATGATTTTTTGAACGCTTATATATATTTAATGAAATAATTATAAAGATGATTCAATGTGAGAAATGTAATTGAATTATAAGATATTATGAGGTTTTGTATATCGAGCCCGAATGAACATATGATAGGATACAATTGGCATGCCAACAGGTTATATTACACGTTATACGGGTCTAAATTGAGTTGAGATGATGATTCCTGATTTATTCCTGTCCACTAAATATACCGGAGTCCAGCATTTGTTACAGACTATCGTGTTATATTTAAAGTGTTTCTAGCGTGTTACCGAGGGCGAATGTAAAGCCTTCGGGCTTGATACTTGGTGCCCATGTGTGTTTCTGGAGGGATGTTAGCCTACAAGCTAGGCACTTGGTGCCAAGGCATGTTCTCGGTTGGTTAGGCTCGTTAGAGCGTTTTAGTGTGTTTCAGTGGATAATCACATTTCCATATCTGTTATATCGTTCATTGGGAAGATTGAAAATGGTTAAATGACTTGCATATTGAATTGTATAAATATTTTCTTGATTTTCGATAGTATATCGTAACTTATACTAATTGAATTCGTTTGATTGACCAAATTATGCAACTTGTATATTTGTATAAATATTTGCTTGATTTTCGATAGTATATAGTAACTTATATTGATTGAATTCATTTGATTGATCAGATTATGCAACTTGTATATTTGTATAAATATTTTCTTGATTTCCGATAGTATATCGTAACTTGATATTGATTGAATTCATATGATTTAGTGAATTATGCAAGTTGTATATTTGTATAACTCACCATTGACTGATTGTGGCTGGCAAGACTAATGTCTATTAACATTGTTATTAAATTATTTTTTATGTTTATTAGGTAAGTTTTATCGTTTTAACCTATGAACTTACTAATCTTATTAAAGCTTACTCACTTCATTTTCCTGTTTCCTTGTAGATAACATTTTGCAGAATCGTGCGATTGGATCAACACAAATATCACACTATCTAGATTCTTTTTGGTAGATTTTGAAAACATTTAATTTTGGGATATATGGCATGTAATACGAGTATCTTGTATATGTTTTAAGTACTTTACAAGTGGTATTTTCTATACTTGTGTGATGAATATATGTTTTAGTTAATAATGTGCTAAATCATAGTTTGGTATGAAATCCAAATATAGTGTGGAACTTGTCATGTAATAGGTGAAATTTTGATTGTGTGTTATATGTGGTATTGGTTAGATTAATGAAATGATGTTTATATTTTGTAATAGCTTATATGTGATCATGTTTTAGACCTTAGTGTGTTTATGGTCTTGTTGTGCTAATTGTTCACGTGATATAAATTTTACAAAGGTGTTTGAATTATGGTACAAATGAACGTGGTTGAATGAAAAGAGTAACGATAAGTTTTGACATGAGTAAATGTATGGATTTTGAGCTTTAATGCAAACCATTTGGTATATGCTTGTGACATGAAAGTATAAGCTTGGTTTTGATTTATTTTGGTACATGAGTAGTGGTGTCAAATGATGGCATATTGGTTAGACATAAGTTGGGTGAAATTGACATGTTTTTGAATGAGATTCAATGTGTTTGAGCATGGTTTTATAGCTGATAATGGTGTGGCTTAGTGTCTAAGTTTTTTAAGGTTTTTAAGGTGCACACGGCCTAGGACACAAACTGTCAAACAGTTGTGTGCCACACACTGTCTACTCACACAGCCATGTGACTCATTAAATTCAGGTGTAAGATTTTCCACATGGAATCAAAGAGTTACACGGGTTGTAGGCATGGGCATGTGTCTTTTGTTTTTAAAAAATTTTAAAGTTTTCCATTTTTTCCTATTTTGTTTCAAATTAGTCCTTAATCGTTCCTAAATCATTTTTAAAGCCCGTAAGCCTGATTTAAGGTCTGTAGTCGTATTTATGCTATGAATGACATTTGAATTTGATTATTTGTTATTTAATGTGATATTTTGATGATTAAATGTTATGTATGTAATACTCTATAACCCTAAGAGGGGTGTTACATACGACCTCATCCCACATATTATTAAGTAAACCAGAACTTAGAAGTAAAACATTCATTGTTTCTTTTAGAGTTCTGTTTTTCCTTTCAGCTATGTCATTCTGTTGTGGGAAATAAGGATCAGAAAACTCATGTATAATGTTGTCTTTTTACAGACCTCTTTAAGGAAATTAGTGTCATATTCACCACCTCTATCGGATCCAAAACGTTTTATTCTCCTATCAAACTGGTTATCTACTTATGCTTTATAAATAAGTTTCATAATTTTAATCTATTAATCTTAGAAGATAAACCTTTGTATATCCAAAGTGGTCATCTACAAAGGTGATATAGTAGTGTTTCCCACTCTTACTCTCTGTGTTTTTAAAGTCTACTAGATCAATGTGAACTAGCTCTAGAAGTTCAATCTTCCTATCAGTAAGAGTTTTTAAGGAAGGTCTAGCATGCTTCGCTTCAACATAAATTTCGTATTTATTAAAGCTACTATCATCTAGATTTGGGAGTAGATTCATTTTTATGAACTTTTTTAGAGAATGAATATCCATACAACCTAATCTAGCATGTCACATATCAAAGGATTCAATAATATAAGCAAAAGTGGTGACTTTATTATTATCATTAAACAGTCTTAATCACAAATAAACCTCCACTCAGATAATCTTTCCCAACATAATATTCATTACGAGAAATGTAACAGCTCATTTTTCAGTAGTGTCAGAAATAGTAGTTTCGGGACCACAAATTGGACAAGTAAGTTCGTAAATATTATTATTTAATATTTACGAGTCAAATATGGCTTTAAAAACGTTTTTGATATGGTAATTTATGTTATATAAATGATTAATTAAGTTCAAATGGTAATACCTTAAAGTCAAGTGGTTTTAGAAAATGAGGTATCGAGACCTCGTTTTCATAAACTGAGCCGTAAATATTTACGGGGTGTTATTAAGGTTGTATTAAAGTTTCGTTAAGAAATTTTAATGTTTCGATAGTTAATTAATTAAAAAGGATTAAATCATAAAAAGTGTGAAAATTGAATTCTACTAACTAAAGATATGAAAAAGTAAATTAATGGACTAATATGGTAAATATACCATTTTATAGTTGAGTGGGCGGTTGGTGATTATTTTTGTTGGTTTATATGATATATTTTAATATTAATAAATTAAATAATAAGTATTAATTAAGAAAAAGAAAAACAAAACATAATTTTGTTTTGTGTTCTTCTTCTTTGACGGGAAGAACTCCATTTTTGGAGAAAGGAGATTTGGTCAATCCATTCTCTATGCATGGGGAGATTTTAAGGTTTGTTTTTAATAATTTTTATGTTTTTAAGATCGTTACAATTAGGTTCAGCTAGCCTGTACTTTCGTTTTTGCAGCTGTTAAAGATTTTGAATGTTGTCATTGATGAATCTTTGTGATTTTAGATGTTAATGGATGAATTTGAAGTATTATTTGTTATTTATAATTTTTGATTAAGTGATTTTTGATGAATTTGTCGATTAGGGATTAAATTGTTGAAATAGTAAAAATACAAGGACTTGGTGTGAAATTTTTGCAAAAATAGGCTGAAATGAAAGCTAACAATATTCGACTATTAGGAATTTGCAATGAAAATGATTAAATTGCATGTTTTAGGCTCAAGGACTAAATTGAATAAAAGTAAAATATTAGGGGTAATTTTGTAAAAATGTCAAAAATGACTAAATTGCATAAAATAAATTATTTTACTATCTAAATTAATAAATTGAATGAAATTATTAATTTAGATCAAGATCAAGTAGAAAATCGACGAGAATGGAAAATTACCAAAAAGTCCCTATACTTCGACATTTCTGCGATTTGGCCAGGTATGTTCGTACAGTTAGAATTTAACATCAATATAAATTTTTAAGTAGATTAACATGGTACAACTTATATATTTATTTTTAATTGTTGATAATTAATGGAAATTTGATATATAATATTGAATTTGATGGTCGGTTTGGATTGAACGCGGGATAGAGTACAATCGTGATTTGGTGTGTTACAGGGGTTTGGAGTGGAGATAGTATTAGAGGGAGATATCTGTACATTACCCGAGTAAACTGAGGTTCAGTATTTTTTGCGAACTCTCGTTCTATACTCTATGTTTGTCGTGTTTCAGTTGGATCAGCTCTTATGAGCTTCTGTTTGGCATGTTTCGGTTGGACCAGCTCTTATGAGCTTCTGTTTGGGGTGTTTCGGTTGATTTGACGATGTACTGTTATCCGTAAGTCGTTCTTCGAATGAAAAATCTCGATAAGGTAATATGTTTAATGAATTTGTAATATTTGTTATTTATTGAATATTTATCTAAACATAGATGAATTCATCTGACTGTAAATCTCGGTAAGGTAATTTGTTTATTGATTTTGATGGAATTGTCATGTATTTAAGCTTGAATTGAATGTTTCAATTCTCCGGTTGAGATTGTGGATGACAGGAACACATATGGTTAATTTATGTGTTTATACTTTGTACTATGCAAATGAAAAGATGTAATTTCTTATAAAATGATTTATCATGTACTTGATCCCAAAAGAGTTTTGTATAAATGTACTAACTTGTGTATTGATGATGACGATTTGGCTTGTACTAAGCTTGTGGTTATGGTTGATGTTTATGTTTATGTCTTGTGTTATGCAAATGAAACGTGTGAGAAAAGATAATGAAATGGTAAGTTCACAATTGAAATGTAATGTGATAAGATAAAAAGATTGATGAATTAAAGGACTTACCTATATGTGAGAAAATTACTTATGCTAAAGGTGAATTTACCTATGTCATGAATAATCATACTAATTCATGAATTGATAATGTAATTAAGCGTATGCTAAGTAAATGGAATGGAAAGTAAGTAAGTGGAATGATTCATCATTTTAAGAAAAGATTGATGATTATGTAGTACAACTTATAATATCTTATTATGTTATGAATAGAAAGTATATGTGAGTTGATAGTTTTATAGTTTGATGAATCTTGTGGCATTAGTAAAGCTTTACATTTGTCATATAAATTTCATATATATGATGAAATGTTATGTTTAATATTCATACGAGTTTACTAAGCAATCATTGCTTACGTAGTTATTTTCCTTTACTTTACAGATTATCGGAAGCTCAGTCGGGTTGGAAGCTTGTCGGAGATCTATCACACTATCCAGTAATTATATTGGTAGTTTTTGATGTCTTGATCAAGGTTATAATGGCATGTATAGGTGGACTTGTATTTGATAAACTAGTTGTTATGTTTGGCTTGTAAATATGGTAATATAATTGGTGTGCTTTTGATGGTTGGTGTTTTTATTTCCAAATTGATGCATGGGTTAAATGGTCAAAATGGTATGTGTTGGCATGGTTGAAATGTGGTCAATTAAGTTATGTGTTTATATGGAATTTAGTTAAGGTTGTTTGGATGAAACATGATCGTTTGATGCAAATGTAAGTAAGAATGCTTGGTTGTGATTGAGGTGCCTAAATGACATATTGGTTGAATGGACTTACGGTATATTGAAATGGTCTGCATATTTTGGCATGTTTTGGTGCCTTGATCATAGGTTAATCGGGTGTGTTGGTACTTGTTGAAATTGGGTTAAAGAAAAGGCTTGATTTTGGCCTATTTCTTGTCCACACGGCCTAAGACACGGGTGTGTGTCTCAGACATGTGTGACACACGGCCTGGCACATGGGCGTGTGAGGCCATTTCGAGAGTTACATGACCGTGTGACCTCTGCAGTGTAAATTTTAAAATTTTTTTCTGCAGTTTTTGTTTATACTATCGAGATATAAAATTTAAAATTTTTAATTAAAAAATAGATTGAAATAATTTTATCACATTTTAAATACTCATAAATAAATCTTTTTAAATATTAGCAATTTTAAATTTTATATTCGTATAGCTTCTCATTTTCTTCTATGTATCAATGCATATCCTATGAAAAATATAATCCTCTTATCATTCCAAGTATATGAAAGCTTCAAAAAGTAACACCCAAAATCCAAATAACTGAAACATCTCAGAAGTCAAAATTTTAAAAAAGTAGCACCAACAAAACCAAAAGTACATATAGTTTTGGCCTCACTAAGCATTAAGACTGCACTAACATCAACATTACGAGTTCTTTTAGTACATCCCTTCATGGGATGCATCCAACCAAATTAACTAACTTTTCCCACTATCAACCCATAAACTTTGTCTATAACTCTCAGTTAACTTCTTCAAACAAGATAATAGTAAGCCAAAGCTATAAGTATCAGCACCACAACCGCGGCAGGAGCCGCCCATATCCAGTAGTTGGTCGACTTCTTACGTTTCAGGATGGGTCTAGGAAGTGACTCCCGTGCTCTACTTCGATTCTTGTACCTTACTGTATTCTCCTTCTGAACTTTATTCTTCACCGGAACGGGAGCAGGAACAGGTTCCTCAGCATTAACATCTTTCTCTGGTTCTGGAACTTCTGCAACAGCTTCGGTTGGTTCCTCAACATTTGCACCGCTTGCTGATGCTGCTGCTGCCTTCTTCTTTGCTTTCTTTTCACGCTCCTGCAGGAAAAAAGAAAAATCAAATTAGTATCCGTTTCAACCCTTGAACTAATTAACAAGAAGAAAAACAAGATGGAGGAAATAATTTCCTTGAGCTTCTTTTCAGCTTCCTTTTCAGCTCTTTTAGCTGCTTTGGCTGCTTTTTCTTCAGCCTTCTTCTTTTTCCTTTCCATGGCTTGCTTGGCTTTTGCTATTTCCTCTTCTCTCTTCATTTCTTTCAGTTTTGCTTCATCAACTTCCTTGACTGCAGTAGTGTCCTTTTGCAACATGCCCAATCCAGAGACCTCTTTCTCTTCCACAATACCATTCTCGGGAGACGATTTTGAAACTTTTGCTTTGCTCTCAACATCTTTCAGGACCTTTTTTGGAGGTTTAGTATCTGGTTCGGGAGAGGGTTTGGCTTCTTCCTTTGGTTGTCGGACGCTAGGTTTTGGAATCGTTACAGTTTCAGAAGGCACTGGTGTCTCTTGTACAACCAGTGGTTTCTCATCAGGATTCCTGATCCGACCATCCCGACTTAATTGCCGCTGGTCCAGGGATGGCAGAATTCTTTTCTCATAATCGTCCCTGACAGCTTTCTTGCTACTCCACAGAGCCATAAACTTCTCGACCTACATGCAATATAAAAAGATAGGAGACCAGTCAAATACTAAAGCACATGAGATACCTGGGATGTAACATTAATTGGTAGTCTGAACAAACCTCGACAGTCGAAAGCTCCTCAAGAGCCTTTATATCTTTCTTTGCAGCTAGCTCTTTGGCTTTGTTTAAAAGAGAACGGCTCTGGTAAAAGTGAGCATTCTGAAAATAAAAAAATAAAAGTAATTAAAACGACTCCTCAACTGAAACTGTTTAAAAATTTTCATTATGGAAAACCCAGAAATACATATCACACAAGAACTCATAATGTCATCACACAATCAGGACGAAAACTGCTTTGGAGAAAACAAAGAAAAAATGATAGAAGTTACTTTTAACATTCATAGGCAAAGCCAAGAAGAAAAGTAGAAAACATCTCAATGCAAAAGGGTACGCATAAATGTGTCACAGTCTCGGCAAGTGTCATATGCATATAAATGCAAAAAGAAAGAAGATAAAAAGGTAGAGTATCTCATTCTCACCAAAAAATATATATTCGATTTAAAGCAAAGAACAACATACCGCCTCATCACGTTGTTTCCACAGTTGTTGCATGGTTTCATAAGCTTTGTTCTTCTTCTGGATTACGGCATTCAGCTCCTCCTGTAAAGATTCGATTTTACTCTCTATGGCATTGACTTTTTCTTTAATTTGCTTTTTCTTAGACCAGATCGCATTTTGTTCCTTCCTTACGCCATCCAAATCAACGCCCATAAGCTACAATGAAATAATAGCAAGTTCATTAGCGTAGTTTTACTAACATTCAATATTTATATACAGAAGGGAAAAAGCAACCGCCAAGAGATATAAACGGTGCAAAATAAATCTTTTCCTACTTTAACTTGATCTTGAATGGCTTCTTTCTGACCAAGTGATTCCTGAATCTTTGCTCTCATCGCAGCATTAGCAATAACTTTTTCCCGGGTCCCCTCTAGTTGTTTAATTTCTCTAAGAAGTTGTTTCTCCTCGGACAACGGGATGCTTTCATGCTGGATGCGATATTGCAAGCTATAGATCTGCAATTTAGCAATTTCTGGTGAGTGACAAAAAGAGAAGCAAAGACTTGACTGCAGCGGAAAAACAATAGATAAATCTCAATGTGGTAGAGTTTGAAGTAGTAGCATACAAAATCATTGAGCTCTTCCTCAGACGAACATATAGCACCACGACCACTCTCATTGTTATTATTGCGAAGCTTGCCTAAAGCCTGCTGCAGTGGTTCCAGTTCCTTCTTTTTCTCACCTAACATCGTCTTAAATTGCTCAAAATCAATATTTAGGGCTTTCACTTGAGAAAGCAACTCTGCTCGATCCGACTGCATTAGCATAAAGAAATTACTTTAAAAGGCAATAGGGCCAACTGGCAGCATAATGATTTTAAAACTTCTTTCACAATTCGGCACAATTTGAGGCAAATACAGAAATGACAAACAATATACCAAATATTATTCCGCACTGCTTGTAAATAACATTACCATACATGCAATTTGTTATTACATGCTCAAGGACTTGAGTTTCCAAAATCCCGATAAATGCATCCGAGGATCTAACGCTTCTAGATCCATCATATTAAAATGAGAACATTCAATTGCACTAAAACCAAGTTTAAAAGAACCGGCATGACATGAACTTCGCCTAATCTATAGGAACCAGTGGAAAGCAGAACAGGATATGGCAAATAAATATCTTAAAAATTACGACAAGGGTTAATGAACCAGATATCGCATCCACACGTATTTTACTGATCTAGTTTCACACCAACAATAATGCTACACAATTAAACGAAATTAATGGCATTCCATTCACCTTGTACGCTTTAATTTCATCAGTAAGCTGAAACCTGGCTTTATTCCACTTTTGCACCTCCTTATCAGCCTGATCAATTTTGGCCTTTATCTTCGGATCATCATAAGGGCGATACCTAACAAAATAAAAAGAGTGGATCTGCTTAGGCGCAGGCCACTCAACAACTGCATCGCTCGGAAAGTTGGCATCAGATGCATTTTTCTCTTCTCCCTTATTTGATTCCTCAACATTGGAACCGAATTTAATGGGCTCGCTATGAACCGGATCCTTGTCAAGTTTCCCATTTTCCTTATCATGAACAAGTGATTTCTCAACTTCAGTTGCTTTGTCAACAGAGACTTTAGCCATTTCTGATCCCACAACTTCAACACCCATCGACCACTAGAAAATGAAAAACCTAACAAAATCCCAGAACGAGTAAAAAATCAAATTGTATAACAAAAACATATATACTATTTCATTTATGAAAAAAAAGATCAATCTATATGTACATATGGTTAACAAACTGGTAAAACCAGATACCTTAAGAAACAAAAAAGAAAAAAAGAGGAAAAGCTTTGCCAATAAAAGTTGAAATATATTAGATAAATAACAGATGATTCAAAATTTTTTTCTTTATTCTACATTAGATCTTTACAACCAAGACCAAATTAGTTCAATTGAACAACAAAGATACATAACTGATAAACTATAATAAAATAATATTAAGATAAACCCAGATCAGAAATTAAAAGAAATAAAGTATACCCAATTAATAAAAGCAAGTTATAACACAAAGATCAAGCCTTTATCTATCAGAAAAACTAACATGCAAAAACATAACGAAAACAATTAAGAAGAAGCAGGAATTTCAGAAAGATGAAAAGGAAAAGTCAAACAGATAAAAAGAAGAAGAAAAACCCAGAAAGAAATAAAAAAAAACCATGAGAAATCAAAGGAAGATCAAATGATTACCCTTTAGGGGAGATTAATAAGGGAGGATAAGGAGACCCTTTTGAGAGGAAAAAGGGTTTTTGGCGAAGGAAAGAGAGATGGGGTCAGATCTTAGTCCCTTTCTCTTCTGCTTATTTTCAAAGAGAGAATGAACTGCAAATAGAACCTTCAGCATTATAAATTATACTAATACATTAATATTAACGGCAGCTGAAATAAAAATAATAAAAATAAAAAATAAAAAGTAGGTGAGAAAATATAGTAAAAGATTTGTGTTTGGGTTTGTTTGTTTTTTTTCCAGTTTCTACAAGCAGTAAAAAAAACCGTTAGATTAAAGATTTTTTTTTTTGTTAGTTTTGCTGTTTATGGAGTTTAGATGTCCTTTTTTATCTTCTTTTTTTCTAAGCCTAGAATTGGAAATAATTATCAAAATTATATGAAATATAGATAGTTTTCTTTTTAAATTTTTACTTAATAAATAGTAAAATATGTTATTTCATTTTATAATTCTTTTTGATATGTCGTCTATTTTTTTTATTTATAATGTAAAACATTGGGAGGAAATTATCATGTTTACTTATCAATGTGTTAGTGTCACGGTCTAGTCCCGTGACACTAGTATTACCACCCGGTATGCTTGGGTTTTTCAAATTTTTCTTATTTTTTATTTAATTAATAATGGTTAGAAATTAATTTTAAGATGATTTTTATAAAATAATAAATATTTAATTAAATTTTCAAATTATTAAATTTTGTGCTTTAACCCTCGAGTTATAGGATTAACCATTTTTTTTAACCGACTCATGAGTGGAGGGTAGAGACTTCCTCTTTTAAATATATAATTTAAAAATAAATAAATATAAATCCACTTAAAAATAAATGCTTATATATCAAACCTTTTAAATGCATAACTTTTACTTTTTACTTTTTTTTTTCCAAATGTAAATCTAAATTAATTCTAACCAATCAATTTAAATATATCAGTTAATATAAAATATAATCCATCTTTTCTTAATATTGTATAAAAAAATATTCAAAACTTAGGCACAACCTTGCCCAATCTCATTTTCAATGATGTGCTGATTCCAAATCAGTTATGCAATTACCAAAAATATGTTATTTTATAGGTATTTATGTCTTTTTTTTTTATATTTTGATAAATCTAAGAATTATGATATTTGAATTTAAGACACAATGCATTTTACAATTCTAACTTACCATTTCATCCAAAGTCGCATTCAATTTTATACTAATTTTTTAAAAACTTATTACATAATTTTTCACCCACATTATGAGTATGTAATATCTCATACTTTTTTTTTGTACAACGATGATTCGAATCCAAGTTAATCTTAGAGTCGGTGAATACCCGACCAATAGGCTACAACTTAAAGTTTGTATTATTTTATTTTATTTGTATATATTATGTGATTTGTATCACATAAAAATTAAATCTATTATGTGTATCTCACTAGGATGGGCTTCACAACCTTCACCTCACTAGTCACAACCTCCCTAATAGAAGGTACATTGTCAACTATGATCTCGTTAATACATGCATATTTGATATGTAAAATGTTTTCAACCTATCTTGTCGAAAACATGTATTGAGCCTACATAAGGCATTATCAAATCCATATCAGTCTAAATGTAGTTGGATTATAAATCAATTAATCTCATTTGGCATGGCTAGAAAGATTAGTATGTTCCTTAAGAGGTCAATTGTAACAAAATTAACACAAACATGAAACATGTGTCAAGATTAGATGTCAAGGGGAAACTAACCTCCCTTATAAATACCATCCATTGGGCTTTAGGGGGCCTCTTCTTCTTCATATTTCCTTTATGATCCAATGGCTCTAAGCACTTCACCATTGTGTGAACTAACACCCTTGTCCTCCTTTTTTTTCCCTCAATAGAATCTAATCATCTATAATAATATATAATATCATAATGTAATTATTAAGAATGTGTTAATTTTTCTATATTTTTTCATAAAAAATTATTTATTTTTAATAAAAGTATACTTTTTTTAAAAAAATTAAAAAAATAATAATTTAACCAACCCTAAAATAAATTTAGGTTAATTATTTGCAAATATAAATGTATTTGAATACAAAATTGTGACCCATGTCTTTAGTTGAACTAAAATTAAACAAACTTAAAATGTACTAATAACCAACCAAAATCTCATTCCAAACACTTTTAAGTATAAGATAAAAATGGCACCAAAAAATCGCTTTGCCCTTTTTCTCTCTCTTTCTTTTATTTCTAACCAACCCATTGACAAACAAAAAATAAAAATAAAGGACCGTTTATCTATGTTTTAGGATGGCTACAATATATTTTTTGTCGACTGAATATTAGTTTCATTAGCAATATTATTGTTGCAACCATTTGAAAATTGTATATGTTTAAATACACTTAAAAATATCATATTTTTTCACTCCAAATATGTTTTATGTTTTACTTCAGTTGTGATAAAATCAATTGGCAACGTGTCATGATGTTCTATTGACATTGAGACTAAACCCTTTATTATGTTGATGGAGCTTGTCCTTCTCCATTTACGACGAATATTTGTTATTTTTTTCTCTAAATTGTATGGTTCTATTCATTGAATGAATAACGAATTTACCTTTCAAAAAATATATAAAATATATTTTAATTTTTAATAACTTGGCGTCACGTGTGGTTTAATAATTGTATAAAAAAATTTGTAACTGATAAGTTTTAATTAATTTTTTTAATTGATTTCAAGTTAGAGCGAGGTAGGTTTTGTTTTGAAGATGGTTAGGATCAAGTTTAAGGAAAACCTGTCCCCTTGCTTAGGTGTAATCATAAAAAAGGTTAATATGTAGTTTGCTCTAAAAATTTATCTAAAAATATTTAGTTAGCACTTTAATTTGTATTCCGTCATAGGTTGATACCTTTATACTAACACCATTAGTGTATATTGACATGGCACTGATAAACAATCTGTTGGTGACAAGTGACAACCTTTTAATATGCCACGTGATAGATATAAATTTCAAGAATTAAAAAAAACTTTAAAAATATATAAATTAATAAAAAAAGTATAAATTTTTATCACATCAAGAATGAACTTGGACAAAAATTATACTCTTTTTTTATTAATTTTTTAATTTTTTAAATTTATACTAGTCACATGGCATGCCGAGAAGCTGTCATATGTCATCATTAGATTGGTCATTAGTGCCATGTCAACGTAAACTAATGTTGTTAGCGCGAAGGTACCAACTTGGGTAATGGAATACAAGTTCAAATGGCAACTAGGTACAAAAATAATTAAGTATCAATTAAATACTTTTGGACAAATTCAAAAGACAAACTACATATTAATCTTTATAAAAAATACCCTTGTATTTATAACATATAATTTTACTTAGGGTTTTGTGCTATGATGTATGAACAACTCACAAGAAAATATTATATAGTAAAATTTTTTAGATTTTATTGCCTAAAGAATGTTTATTATATTGTAATATTAATATATTCTGATAAAAAGTTAATGTATATGGAGGTATCTGGATTTAGTAATTTATCTTTACTTGATATCTAAAATATTTTTGGACTAGATTGGTATCTAAATTTGAAAATCATAAGCTAACTTGGTATTTTTATCAGGTACCTGACTAAGGGTGGATTTGGATGGGCGGTGCGTTTAGCTGTGGTTAGTGTAAAAATAGCACTAGCGGTGAAATTAGATATTATAGCGTGAGACAAAAAAAGAAGAAGCTAAACACACCGCACATCCAGACCACCCTAACATTGTTAAAATACATTGACATGGTGTTGATGTGGCATTGATGGCCAATAGTATGTTAACACGTGACAACTTCATTTTTTGACATGTGACAAAAAAATTTCTATTAAATATTAAATATTTTTTATTTTTGCTACGTGTCAAAAATTACATTTCTTTTTTGAAGATAGTAGATAAACCTTTTTTATTTTTACCATAATTAAGAAATTGTTTTTTTATAAGAATACGTGGAATTCAGCTAATTTTTTTAGTAAAAAAAGAAACTTCACTATCAAATAACATTTTATAGATTATTCTTTTCTTAAAATCACTATTCCACCAACAACTACAAACTTGTTAATATCAAACAAATATTTCTCTCTTAATTTGCTAATATTTTGGTTTCAATAAAAATAAAGAAAAAATAATTAATACTATATTAATGACAGAATTTTTAAATTCTGAATTATATTTATATTTAAATGTTTATTAAAAACTAAAATATAGATTAGTCTTTAAACCCATCTTACAAAATCTAAAAAAAATTACTAACTAAATAAAAGATTTTAAATTCTATAGTGAAGGGAAAAGGAAAACCCAAAGAAACGAGAAATAAAACAAAATAAGGAAGCAAAAGCAAAAAGGGAAAAGTAGAGGAGGCAAATAAATCCAATCTACAAATCCAGATATGAAGAGGGATAGGCATTGGGTGTTGGTGGTTAATAGTAGAAATTGCCTTGGCAATATCAAATTTTTCAAAATAAGAATGCATCCTGATCGCCTTAAAATCCAGAAATCTCACAACACGTCGCGTCGATGGTTATGAGAGACAATGCATAGATAATACAAGTACAAAAATACTCTTTTAAAAAGCCTTTTAGTTGGATTTAGGAGAGCTCAACTATAGATAGAAGTCTTCCCCTCATTTGTAATCATCATTTTGTATCCCATTGATAGTAATTTAATACTATTGAGATCATTTATTCAAATACCTTGCGAATGTTGTTTTCTTGTGGTTTCTTCTATTTTCTCGTTGTTTCTTTGTCTTTGAGTTGTTTCCACTTTATTTTCTGTGGTTTGGAGAATTTCTATCGAGAAATCTCGCTTTACAAGAGTTAGATTGAATTAGTTAGATTTGAAATAAAAAAATAAACTAAAATCATACAAATGGTAAAACTAAAGTTATAACCCCGTGAGCTTCCAACTTTTTGGCTTCCCTTGTGCTATCCTCCAATGATAGCTATTAAGATGCTTTTAAGGGTTAGAGTTTTATGGTATTGTTGGGGTTGGGCTTCTATTGCCCATTTTAAACCATGTGCTCTTTTGTGTATTTTTTTGTATTTTTTTTGGGGGTTCATTAAGAAAGCTAATGTTTGAAAAATAATTGCTTATAAAAAATGAAAAAGAAATTCTCAATCATCTACACATCAGTTTCATCCTCAGTCAGTCTTCCTCTTTCAACCTCTCTTATTTACTTGAACATTATAGGTTATTAATATAATGCGATTTTTGGGTGGAATCAAAATTGATTGTGCACCCAAAAAATCAAATAGAAAATGGTGGGGTTTTTTCTATTGAGAGAAAAAAAACGGAGATGAAACGAGAAAGACAGTGAAGATGATAAAAACTAATTTAATTTGTTGGATTATTTAGTAATTTGTCCAACTATTTGGGTGAATTCTGATCTGATCTTCAATTAAGTCTTTCAGAGGCGGATACGCCCAGGTGAATTCAAATCCAATATTTTGAGAATTTTTCATTTTCAGAAAATTTTCATTGAATTCTCCAAAATTTTAGAAAATTCCGTTTATTCTTTGATTTTTTAGAATATTTTAATTAGACCCCTTCAATTTTTTAAAAAATTTCATTACACTTTTTTATTTTTTATGAAAATTTTAATTAGACCCTAAACTTTTTTTTAAAAAAATTCTCATTAAAATCTTACAATTTTTAAAATTTTTACTAGATACTCCAAAATTTAATTCCAAAACCCGTCACTGATAACACAAGTGGTCTCAATCTAAATAAAAATAAAATAAGATTGTTATTTCAATTTAATTATATAAATATTAAGAAAGGTAAATTATTACTTTTCAGTTCCTTTTAATAATGAAATGAAGTTTTATTGCTAAAGTCGGTGCAAACCAAATTTGAATTGAGGATTTTCAGAAACAGAAAAAGAAAAAGTTTGAGTGTAGCCCAATCTTGTTTTAATCGGATCGGATCAGTTGATTGGATTTTGTTTTAATCAGATCGAAATAGTTGATTGAATTGATTAGATCGAAAATCGATCAAATCTTGATTTAAAAAAATTGATTCGGAAATTGATACAGATGGATTAAACTAAATTATTTATTATTTTATTATTTTTAAATTTTTAATAATTTTTAATCCAAGTCTTAAATACTCCAAACTTTACCCATTTGATTGTGTGATGTCTTGTTTAGGGTAACGTTATTTAAGGATTTGGTTTTTTGTAAAAAAGATTAGATGAATGTACCCAAATGTAAGTAGTGTTTTTGCTAATATAAACATCACCTTATAAATGGATCCATCAAGCTCATCATAAAATTTGTTTAATGCAGATCAATTTGTCTGATTCATTTCTCAATCTAAACCATCCAATTGATGGAATAATAATTAAAGTGGCCTGGCTTTGAAATATTATATGGACTTTTTTCGAATGTTTTGAGTGAATATGGAGTTTTCGAGGGATGAAATTTTCAACATTAATTTAAATAAAGGATAGTAATTGATAAGTTGTCGGTTAAATATTTTAATTTTATAAATTTTATCTGACATCTGTTATCCTTAAAATTTGCCTCTAAAAATTTCATCTCAATTAAAAAAAAAACAAAGATCAAACGGGCAAAATATTATTCATTATTTTGTTTAATTAGACTTACAAATAATTACTTTTTTATTTATTAATTGTTGTTGCTTTTGTTCTTTTTTAAGTATTATTCAAGTGTTTAATTTTAAAAGGAATTTATTAATCACATGAAATTCCCCTTTCTTTTGGCAATCAAAGTTGGAGGAATTCTTCTGGCTAATATATATAGGTATAATGATTTATTTGGTGATTTAATTTTATAAAAAATGTTTTTTTTTTTATTTTTTTATTTATTAAATTTGTACTTTTTGTCAAATTACTTCAAAATAGATAAAAAAAAGTTAACGTTTATTAATTTTGCTGACGTGACATATCAATAGATTGCCACGTGGATAATATGTCATCATTTAATTAATTTTTTAAAATATTAAAACATATATATTTTATACTTTTTTTAATAATTTTACTGATTTTTATTTTTATTTTTAAATTTATAATTATTTTTTGAATTTTAAAATTTTAAAAAATTAATTAAATGTTTATGTGTCATCCACATGGCAATCTACATGTATCTTACATCAACAAAGTTAAAAAATGTAAATATTTTCATTAATTTTGGGGTGATTTGACAAAAAATGCAAGTTCAAGAGCTAAAAGAGATGAAAAATTAAATGAATGACTAAAATGATTTTTTTTAAAGTTAGAAGGCTAGATAAATCATTATGCCAAATATATATGAGAAAGGATGTACCAACACGTATTTAATTGTAGATTTGGATTTGACTTGGTACATGTATTATTTATCTATAAAAGAAAGGATTATTATCCTATACATTGCTAGTAGAATAAAAACAAAACTCCACAAGTGGGTGTGAGTTGATGCCACTTATTTTTAGAGTGTATTAAAATAATAATAATATAATCGAAAAAACACTTGACATCTTCTTAAATTTACTTGTGAAATTTTTTTACTCCATTAACACTGAATAAAATAATTACCTTAAAAGAAATTTTAATTGAAACCAACTAAGATTAAACCATATAATTGTACATATCATCTTCATCATCACCAAGGATATACATACCAAGTAATATTGAAAATAATATTATTAATAATTTTCTTGTGCAGACAAATAATAATTAAGGACTTATATGATTAAATTACAAATAAATGTTGGGTGCAGTGGTAAGGCATATTGTACTTTTAAGGAGAGAGCTCAAATTCGAAGTTTGGAGATGATATTGTTGAGAAAGGTAGCCATGAATCTCAAAAGGATTAGTCTTCATGGACAATAAAATGAACATGAAGGATACCTTGGTCACACCTTCAATAAATAAATAAATAAATCATTGTTGATAGAAGGTTTAATATGGTTCACTCGGAGGGAAAAAATTTATAGGAGAGCTAGGATGATTGGAGAATGAGTCTCGAGGAATGATTGGAGAAGAGAAAAGTGTATAACATAGTTGAGAGCTTTCTTAGAAAGAGTAGGTGCATTGGTCCCTTTTCTTGGTGTTTGTAAGCCTTTAAGGGGGTTTTGGTAGTTCTTGATGTGCCATATGTTGTCTACGTATTGGTTTCGAACTCTTTACAAGTCAGTCGACAAGTAGGTTATCCTAAATTAGCTTTCATTATGAGCTACCATGTATGAGAAATGAATATATGCAACATGTGAGTGACAAATGTCTCATCCATGTCAAGCATGTGGTCTTGATGGTTCAGGCCTGCAAGTATATAGGCTCACAAAAATTATTTTCCTTAGCCAAAAGTGTTGACTTGTGATGTATGGGCTCGCAAGGTGGGCTCTTACCGTATGAGTATAAAAATTATCCCTTATTAGATGAGAGGTTATAAAGAAACTTTCCATAAGACATTAGACTTCTGCGACTTGTTATCAAGGGTGATGAGGATGTTTTCAAATGTCGCAAGGTATCTGATGCTCTGAGGTGTACTCTCCTTAGGGAATGTGTGGATATTTGGAATCAAAAAAAAATTTCGAGGGGCATTTCAAGAGCCCGAAAGTTTGAAAATATTTGAGACTTGAGATAAATGATATTCGATGAAAACAATTACCAATATGCCTTCTCAAGCACTCAACAAGGCGTTCTCACGGTGTGAATTCGTCGTCTCTTCAATGCGCTCGGGCACTCGACAAAATCACTCTATTAACTCGCTCAAACCTAAGCACTTTAGAGTTCAGAACCAAAATGAAAATTAATTAAAATTAAGTGACTAAAATAAAAATATTTGTTAATAATAATACCCAATTTGCAAATTTTTCATTTGTAGTGCCCAAAATTAAAACTTGTATAGTTTTCCAAAAGGGCAAAATGTGAAGGTGGGCAAAGTCAAGGCAGATATGTTGGATGCGATCCAACCGTCGGCATTAAATCACGGAAGTCGGCAGTTGATCTAAAATGGTGAAGCAGAAGCCCTCATTAAATTCATTGATTTCAAAATGGAAATGATAAAAAGAGGCCCACTGATCAACAGCAGAAGTTCTTTACCCGATTTCCCAAATCAGAATCAGACGGTTGGCAATCAACGATGATGTCTAGCGTAATTATTGGGTGTACAGGTAACGTCATCAGCCGATCGAATCTTTCGATTTCCCCGCCTTTTGTTTCCCTTAAAGAATGTCCGTTTATTGCAACGTGGCGACTTTTGGAAGGGTGAGCTGTACTGAGGATTGATTGCTGCTCTGCATCTCACTCACACACAACCAATTTTTTATAATTAAATAAAATATTAAATAACCCAACGCTCTCTTTAATGTAAAATCGGATAACTTACGGTAAATTTTATTGTGGCTTTAGTGGTAACAATTAATTACTACAAACTTTAACTGCTCGGTGTAATTGCTACATAAATGACAGTTGACCATTAACGTTAGGTAAAAACATTTACCTATTTTTCTTAGTTTATTCACCACGTATCCTCACACTGGTATTTTAAATTGGTCCTCAAACTTCAAAACATTCTAATTATATCTCAAACAATTAATATTATATCAATCATGTCCATCTATTATTGAAACCATTAATTTAACCATTGAATGAAGCATAAATCTTATATGACATAATTTTAAATAAAAAATAAAATGTTGCTGCATAAATTTTAAAATTAAAAACTAAAATTAAGGTAAGACCAAAAAAGAGAGAGTGAACAATAGAATCTGTAAAAACTTTGAAAACCTCAAAATCGAGATTTTTACTATATTCATTTTTTTTAAATTATTTCACATAAGATCTAACATATTATTTAATGGTTAAATTAATTATTTTAATAATAGATGGACCTTATTGATATAACATCGATAGTTTGAAAATATAATTAGGATGTTTTAAAGTTTGAGAATCAATTAGAATAAAAGTCATAGTTTAAAGATATTTTATTCATTATGGGTTGAACTTTGGTCTCAGGCATATAAAATTTTGATTTAAATTTAATTTTACATGTTTAATAAAATAAATACATCCATTTTTTAAATATAAGTAATTTTTTTGTATATATAATATGTAAAAATAAATAATGTTTCGTTGATAGTATTGCAGGCAAGAAATTTATGAAAATTGAATCCAATAAAAAAATTATGTATAAATTTATATAAAATTAAAGTTCATGTACAGTATTTTATATTAAAGGTATGTTTGAATAACACGAAGTAATTAGATGAAAATGTAATTACCATCCTAATTACACTCTTTTGTAATTACAAAGAATTGTAATTCCCTAGACATGTTTAGCTAACACAGTGTAATTACATCGTAATTCCTTATGTTATGTTTAGTAATACAAACTGTAACGACACAATTACATAATTTATAATTTTTTAGAAAATATTAATTACTATAAAAAACTATTAATATGATTAAAAAATTCTAAACAAAGTACTAAGAATTAAAATCAAATCAACATATGTAATATGTTAGTCCAAGAAAGTACTCGATAATACGATTACTAATAAAAATAAACATCATAAGCAATTTTCTTTAATTAATCTACCATTCCATATTTGTTGGGATATTCCCTTTTAACATTTAACGTATTTTCTTTATCATCATCTATTAGTCATTGACAGAGTTCTTCATCATCCTAATTTATATAATTAATATTAGGTTAAAATATGTCACAAGTCCATGTATTTTTCATTAATTTGGAATTTAGTCACTATAACTTTATTTCTAATAATTTAGTTCTTTTACTTTTTGTATTTCAAAATTCAGATTCAACTATTAATACTGTTAATTTTTTTTGTTAAACTTGTCGATGTGGCATTTTGAAATAAAAAAAAGATTCATTTGGTAGCAATGTAAATAAAAAAAATGGTGTTGTAATGAATCTTAATTTAACAACATAATTTAAAAAATGTCAACAGTTGGACCTAAATTTTGAAATTTAAAAATTAGAGAGACTAAATTCTTAGAAATAAAAGTACAAAGACTAAATTCTAAATTTACAAAGAGTATCGGACGTGAGGCATATTTTAACCTTAATATTACAAATTCTTCTTCTTTCATGTACTCTTCAAAGTATAGATCATCCTAGTGTTACGTATGAATGAAGTTATGAAGTATGCAACATCCCAGTATGATCCAACCTTATTATTTTTTATGTTATATAGAAGTGATGTTATTAATATAAGACAATTTTTTTAGGACAAAAACGTCTTCTCAACCACATTTCGAAGCTTTGAATGTCTCAAATTAAAGAGTTCACAAGTTGTCTCCGGTGCTTGTGTCTAACTTCATTCTCCCAAATGGTATTGTATACCATGATATGGTGTAAGAAAATTTTTTATATTTACATGACTAGCATCTATAAATAATATTTGGGTTCATAACGTAAAGAGTCTGTAGTTTTTATTATAAAAAATTGTATAAGCATACTAAAAAAATAAAAATCTTGTATAAACTTAATTTAGAGAAAGACTTATACAAGGTTATAACCCTTTTTATAATACATAAATTAGGTTAAAATAATATGAAATTTATAATATATAACATTTATTAAAAAAAGTTTTATAAATTGTTCAATAACTTTCATAACACTTCTTATAAATAATATAATATTTCGTCACAACTTTGGAATATTTTTTTTATAAATAACTATATTATTTTTAATAATATATAGCATGGACACGTAAATAAGTTATGTACTTACTTTTTTTGCCATAACTTTTTTTTATTATAAATAAGTATATTATAACATTTTTATAACATGTAAATTATTTTTTACAATATACTTTTTGACGATAATTGTAGAATTTTTTAAGATTTAAGTAATATACTTTTGCCATAGTGTTATAAAATACACACAAATTATTTTTTTATAATAATTTTTTAGGAATTATAAAATGGCTTTAAAAATTTTTGGTTATAACCATCCCAAACACTCATACGAGTTTATGTTTATAATATAATTTTTATAAATTAAATTTGTATAAAAATATTTTTTAAAGTTATATAATACAGGTGTGCTTGGAAGCCATAAGGTAAATGGATTTGGGTGTAATTACCCGTGAACCCGTGTAATTACTCCAATGCTCACACTCCCCTTAGAATTGAAAGTCGTAATTGGTGTGGTCCAATTACACACAATTCAGTGAGACCTATAAATTATAATGGTTACTCAAGCAGTTCACTTCTGTGTAGTTACAAACAGTTACACCCAAATCTAATTATTAAGTCGCTTTTCAAACACTATATAAATCAAAATTCATATGTAATTTGGTATTTATTCATTTGATTATTTAAAATATTTAAAATGTTTTATAAGTCTAAAATTTAATTTAAAATAATATTTTCTTATTTCGTGAATAATTTGGATAGGAATCATTTTAAATTGAAATTAGAAAGAAGATACTTTTTTAAGAGATTAAAAACTATTAACTTATTACAACATGTTAAGACATTCTTTTCTTAAATTAATGTTGAGCCAAGTCAAATTATATTAAAATTAAATATAAACGTTTAATTACTAGGGTCTGATGGTTTAATTGAAAATGGTTTTCGGAAAATGATTTCTGAAAAATGATTTATTTTTTTGAAAAAATTAATATTTTTTGATATTTAAATTAATCTCTATAAAATATTTTCTGTTGTTTGACAGATTTCCTGAAAATATTTTATAAAAATTGTTTTAAATGAAACAAACATACATTTAAAAAATTATTATCTTTTTATTATTTAATTAAATTTATTTTATATCTATTAAATTTATAGTTTACATTGTTTTTTATATTTTGTAATGATTTATTTATGAATAAATACATCAAATCAAATATATAATAGCAATCAATTATTAAGCAATATATGGGTCATTATTGCTCTTTAGTCTATCAACTAAAGTCCTTCAGAGATCCTCTATCTCTTTCGCATATCGGAGAGCCTCATAATTGGCTTGGCACCTTAGCGTTTGAATGGAGTTTGGAAGGTCATTATTAGCAAGCCTTGAATTTGTATGCGTGAACTTGATCACCTTGTGTCGCTTTTGTAACGAGAGCAGTTCTCTCTTGTAGTAATTAGTTTGCAAATGAAGTCATCTAAGACACCTTTCCAAAAACAATAAACCAAATGGAATATATTTAACGCCAAATTTCGATCCCTTCAATACCTTAGACTAAGAAACAGGGGCCTTTACCAGGGGCTTTATTGTTGAGTACTTAACGGGAAGATACTCAGCGATTTCAATATCATCTTTCAGTACATTAATGAAGTGCCTCCAGTAAAAAAAATATTCTCGAAACTATTGTGCACAATGTATTCAAAACATTAATGAAAAGTTGGCAAAATAGGTCTAGGTGCATTGGTATGCCTAAGTGTTGCATAACTAAACCCCTTTGGCCCTATGAAAAATTTTGTCTAGAACCAATGCTGCTCCACTCGTTGCACTCACTTTTCTAGTTAAAAGTGTCTTCGTATCAAATAATTCAAGGTCTATTTATAGAAAGCAAATGCAATTCATCTAACATATACATCTTGATTTCACAGACCACAATATTAAAATATCCCTCTAGATTGAGTTTCACTGATCATCTAAATCAGACTCAGTTGACAAAAAATATTTTCAACAATAGTATCTTAGAGGTTAACTATACTGCCAACTTAGATAAGCATGCTCACCATTTAACAATCGCAATTTAGTGAGTCAACAAAGAACAGCTTCTATTGCATGTCTTGCATTTAAGTAAGCCACGAGATCCACAAGTTGCACAAGGTATCTTTTCCATCACATTTTGTGCATCTGTAGAGATATAATCAATCATCGGTGAAAAAAATGAATCATGTAAAGAAATCATACCTCAACAATATATGTTTGGAAGAAAAGAAATTAACAAGAAACCAAATATCAAACTAATGTTTACAAAGTTCAATATGGGTATCATTAAGCAAAAGTTTCAAACTTAGAACACCCAGATAGGAAATTAGAAAGAATAATTACACGCAAATATGGTTCCTTGAAAGAATGCATAGTTGTAAATTACTAGTTCTACCATATTAGTCAAATGCTAGAACCAGTAACCATCTTGGGTACCAATTTCATTAGCAAGGAAGAAAGTTGAAGAAGATCATGTGACTAATGCTAGGGATGTGAAGAGGGGAAAGATTGGAAAATGCCTTATAGAATAAAAAAGGATAAGACATATGACTTAAGGTGAGAATTTATTTTCCATCAAATAAACATGGGAAAACAATATCTTTTATATGATCTTTTATGGATAAAGAAACAAACCCTAAACGTAGGAATTTGGAACATACCTAAAACTTTTTTAAAATATTAGTACATGCACCGCAATTTAACCAATCTACTAATATTTGAGAAAGAAACTTCAACCAAACTAAACACTCTTAGGTGACCAATTTCTTTTCATTTAATGCAATCATTAATAAATTCATATCTAAGCATCCTCCCACGTTAAGCTTCCACCTCGCAGCCCTTTTCAATATTTTTTAATAAAATATCAAAATTTTTTTCTGGAATCTTCAATTGCATTTATTTTTATATTCCGAAGCTTGATCTCAATTTTTATTTTTATTTATGTCATGAAAATCACGTTGATGTGAGCAAAGAATTGAAATTTTGGGATTTTAAGTTAGAGTTTTGCAATATTATTTGTGTTATTTTGAATAATTTTTATTTGTTTAACAAATAAATTTTAGTATAGTAATTATAATTAAATATTATTATAAACAACACAGGAGTTTAAAAAAAAAAGAAAAAAAATATTGGATAAATCCATTCATTCAATCTTAATGTTTAGAATTTTATAGTGGTCATATTTAGTAAGATTATCCTTTTATTTTACTAAAAAAATCAGTATTCTCCATTTATCACTTTTTGGAAGAGAAATATATATATATATTTATCTCATTCATAAGTCAAAAATAGCAGCAATTGAAACACATTCTTTTCCAATTCAATTACAAATTCGAATTAATTGATATTAGTCGAAAACATTTCTTTTGTTTTTAAGTGTAGATATAAAATAAATTTCTAGAAAAAGAAAAACAATGTAATGGGGACCTTCCACCTTGTTCCCATGTAGGTTTTTATTTTTATTTGCTAGTCATTGGTCAATCAAATTTGGTCTACATTTACATGGACTCCCCAGGTTAAGGGGTAGAAAGAGAGTTAAAAAGAAACACAGAGAGATAGAGAGACATTCTTTCTTCTTTAATTAACATTTACTCAAAACTCTGTTGTTTCACACACCAATTAAAACAACCCCCCGCCCCCAAAAAAACACCATTTTTCCTTGGAAGACAGTCTTTTGTTGTCTTACCTCCATCAAAAGTCAGGTTTGTTTCTAAATTAGCTTCATTTCCATGTCTTCTTTTTTTGTTTTTATGTTTTCTTCTTCATGATGTTTTTCCAAGTTTATATTCATTCAACTGTAGTTTTCTTTTTTATTCTTTTAAAGTTTTCAAATTTAGTTTCTTTTTTTTTTTGTTTCCATTAATACCTAAGCTTTCAGATTTGGGTTTTGTTTCTTTTGTCTCAAGACTTGAGATCTTTACTGATTTTCTGTTTCTGGGGGTTGCTTATATTGAATGGTAGCTTTGAATCTTTAACCAGATTTAGATTCCCAGATTTGGTGGTCTTAAGAAAATTCTGATTCAGATTTGTTCTTTTAAGCATTTCCCTCTTACTGTCTTTTTCTTAAGAACTCAGATACCTTAGAACAGCAGCTTAATGACAATGTATATTTAACTACTTGTTCAATCTTTTTAATGATGTTTTAGAAAATTGATTGTTTTTGTCTGCTTCTTTATTTAGTCTTGCCGTCCATTTTTATGTTTTACTTTTTGTATGTTTCATATTTTATTTACTTTTTTTCTTTTTCATCAGTAGCAAGTTTTATTTATTTATTATTTTCTTTTATTACTTGTTTATGTTTGGTTCGTGGAGTGGATCAAGTTTCGATTACTTTATGTTCCGGGAATTAGCATAACAGGCTATCATAACATAAAATAATTTTCTATGATTCATAAACTAATATTAATGGTGGTTGTTCGTTTAACAGCTATATTCAAACGTATATTTTGGAATTATATATTGGAGGAAAAGGTGTTTGATCCGAAGATTGATGGTATTTGCGGTTTCGATTTGTATCTGAATCAGTGATGACCGATAGCTTTGCTGTTAAGGTTATTTGTTAGATCCTATGATAAGGTCTGGCAATGGTGTCTATGTTGAACATGGAGAAGAAATGGGTGTTTCCCCTTGTTATAATTTCTCTCATATGCACCATCCTTGTTGTTACTTGCTTCAATATGGGGCTTGTTTCTTCGGTTCACAAAATCAACTCGATCTTCTCCATTTTCCCTGCTCATATTTCGATGAATCAAAGGAAGCCGGGCTATGCTGAATCAAAGATTGACACAGGTCCCTTGCCGCCACCTTCTGGTCCTGCATTACCTCGTTTTGCGTACTTGGTTTCTGGATCGAAAGGTGATCTGGAAAAGCTTTGGAGAACTCTTCATGCTCTGTATCATCCTCGAAATCAATATGTTGTTCATTTGGACCTCGAGGCACCTGCCGTGGAAAGAGTGACACTTGCTTCCAGAATAGCCAACCATACTGTTTTTTCGAAAGTCGGGAATGTTTATATGATCACCAAGGCTAATATGGTCACTTATCGAGGGCCGACCATGGTCGCCAATACTCTCCATGCTTCTGCCATTCATCTCAATAGAAGTAAAAATTGGGATTGGTTTATCAATCTCAGTGCTTCAGATTATCCTCTCGTGACCCAAGATGGTAATTCTCTATCATATGCCTTATTTATTCTCAGTGCTTCTGAGCTGGTGGATCTTGTTTCGGGTGATCAATCAGTTTGTAATTTGCAGATCTTATTGATGCATTTTCGGATTTAAACCGGAACCTTAATTTTATTGAACACACAAGTCAGCTTGGTTGGAAAGCGTATGTTCTTTCGTTCTTCCATCTCTGTTTAAAACCTTTTCATATGTTGAATACTGACATATTTCGCTGGTTCTTGTGCAGGGATAAAAGGGCTATGCCTTTGATTATAGATCCCGGACTCTACATGTCAACCAAGTCCGATATATTTTGGACCTCACAGAGAAGAGCATTACCTACTGCATTTAAATTGTTTACTGGTTAGTACACTGTTGTATGCCGCATTTATTGTATCCAATTTTTAGTTGCCTTCAATCCTCTCCATTTAAGAATTAGAGATTGCTATGTTTAAAAGAAAGCAGTGACACAGATTTGAAATTTCACGTGAATTGTGACTAGGGTATAGATTCCATCTTCTTATTGGCCGATGGGATTATTGTTTCTGATCTCATTTACAGACCAAGTGTCCTTTTATGTTATCATTATTATCTGAAAGTGATTTTATAATGGTGTTTAGTTGTAAATTATGCTCATTAAGCAAGCTCGGTTGAAACATTTGAAAACATATACGCATTGGTTTAGTGATGCAGCTGGATGGATCCTCGATCTTAAAGCAGTGCCCCGCTTTTGTTCTGCAGTTTAAGTTGGAACCACACATTACATTCCTACATATAGATAGCATATACGGAAACCTTGCTCGTATGAGGTAAATTTGTTTTGCTTTACGAAATTGGGTCCTCTTTGGTTGCAGGTTCAGCATGGACAGTTTTGTCGCATTCATTTGTTGAGTTTTGTGTTTGGGGTTGGGATAATCTACCGAGAACTCTTCTCATGTACTACACGAACTTTCTCTCCTCCCCTGAAGGTTACTTTCAGACTGTCGTATGCAATGTTCCAGAGTTTGCTAAGACTGTTGTCAATCATGATTTGCATTATATTTCATGGGACACTCCCCCTAAACAGCATCCGCACATCCTTACCCTTAATGACATGGACAAGATGATTCGAAGTAATGCTGCTTTTGCTAGGAAATTCAGTCAAGATGATCCTGTGTTGGATAAGATTGATAAGGACTTGCTTGGCCGGGAAAAGGGGAGCTTTACCCCTGGTGCTTGGTGTTCAGGCGAGCCAAAATGTTTGAAAGTTGGAGACATGAACAAGATCAAGCCAGGTCCAGGAGCGCAAAGGGTTCGCCAACTCATAGCTAAGTTATCTACAAAAGCTATTCTCGGTCGAGATCAGTGTAAATAGGTTTTGTTATGGGGATGTTCGATCAATGAGGCTGACACGGCTGAGAAATTTGTATCTAATAGTTTTGTTGCAACCAGTAGGTATTCGAACTCGTAGCATGTTCAGGTTAAAAAATGGCACTCAATAATTTGGTAAGACTTGAATTCGATGAAGCAAAGGTTTTATACTTCTACATCCTGGACTTGTTCTTCGATATTTTTCTTCCAGAGAGCAATAAAGTTTCGATATATTGTCGATTACTTGGTGATTCTTGATGTTGACGTTTCTTTTCTGATTATGAAAAGATCCCAATACTATTTTTCTGCAGGATTGCCAGTTTTGAATTTTTTTTGTTTAGCAGGATTGAAGCCCTCAAATGTGTTTCTTTACATCCGATGAATTACACCGTCTAAGTCAAAGTTGAAAAATCCTGCTATGGAAACTCGAAAATTTATCGAAAGATTTATGAGTTTAGGTTATCATCTTTGCCTGTTCTTGCTCCACATGAAGCTAATGCCAAAGAAAAGAAATAAGATAAAATGACAAATGTTTTTGCCATTTTGGTATTCGGCCAATGTAAGATAAGCCTCTTTTTGTTTTATTTATTTATTTATCACCATATAGAGCTGTTAACGTGCTATATAGAATACCTTTAGTAACATTCTTAACATTGAACCTCCAACTATTCTTTCTTTAAACGTTATGTACCAGCCGATACAATTAATAACACTGGTACCAATAAATACAATTTTCAAGTCTAAGACTTTACAAATCTAGAACACAACAATATCTTGACAAAAAGCTCTACAAGACTGGACCATATCTATGCAGAATTGCAGTTGCTGAGTGGAAAGAAATGCACAAATGATAAATCACGGACAAAAGGTTTTCTTAACAAGCTACAAGCTTAGCTAGATATATGCCCACTACTAAGCCAGCTTCCTAAAAACACCGACCCTCTCACCATATCTTACTCCTAAATAACTTGGAAATGCCTTTCAAATACATGACACAACTTAAAAAACTTGAACATACTCGTGCGAGAATCATATTCATACCTGTATCTGCCACTAATGCCTGAGTCCGAGTAACAAAGCACCATCCTATACAAAAAAAGTATCCACTGGACTACTTGAGTGGATATTTGACAAGAGAATCAGCAGCCAAATTATTTGCAGTGATCATCTTGACAATGCTCAACTATGATTTGCTGTTTACAAAGTTTAGTTCAACGACCAGACACAAATAATGAAGTGGTTGACATATGGTTCGCTTCTAACTGAACTTTTCTCTTCTTTGCTTTATCGAGTCGTGCTCGCCGAACAGCTTCTTGGATTTGGCGATCGTGATCCTTGAGCATCTGATCCACATTGCCAGATGGAACTAATAATGGACCCGAATAGTGAATTTTGTTACCCTTTGATCCATAACCAAGCTGGAAATAAACATCATTGAGAAGCATGTATCAGATACTTGAAAATGGATAAAAGGTAAGCAATATAAGCATACAAGCTTGTTGAACTGCAAAATTGGAAAACATAAAATACAAGAATCAACAAATTTTAACAAATAACCCCACATTACTTACCAGAACTGGGTCTTTGTTGTCACTTCTTCCATCTTCTTTCTGCTGCACATTATGTTCCTGATCATGTTGGATGAAGGATTCTGAGGCCTCTTTAAAAGACCCTGGAAACCTAGCAAATAATTTTGGAGCTTCTGACTGCGAAGAACCAGATCTTTCTCTGTGATCTTCAGAAATAAGATTATTTCTCCTTGCTGCCACTAAACCGGACATCATCGACAAATCAGCCCCGGTCAAAATTTTTGGAGGATCATCTCGGTTCTTCCCAGACTTTGCCCATGCAGCTCGGTGAGACAGTGGCCCTGAATGGGAGCCTCTCTTGGGATGATTCCCATGTGCATCTGCATTTGATTCTACTGCTTGTGATGGTCTAGGTGGATCTATAGGAAAGCCTGAGGCAATTTCTTCAGGATGAGGATTAAACTTCTCACTCCGGCTCTTCGAATTGGATTGATTTTGTCTTTTCTGGAATGTAAAAACAATGTTAGTATTGTCAAATTAATGTAACTGCTCTGAAAGAGGAAAAGTTTTATAAAATTGGAATGACAAACTATATTTCAACTGCCACCTTGATTTTACTCAGATTTCCGGAATCAGAAGTTTGATTCTGCTTCCTTTGTTATTTCATTTTCTTTTCAGAGATAAATTTCTGCTTATTATAAATTAGTGAAAGCCCACCCTTGATTGAACGAAGGAAAGGAGAAAGAATTATATCTCAGCCATGTTTAAAAAAAGAGGGATAACTTAAGAACATGTCTAGAATGGATGTTCTCCATTGTCATAAAACTTAAAGATCTTGTGAGTTGTGACATCAGGCAATATCTTGATGCGTGCATACAATGGTTAAGGCTGCCCATTACCAAACATGTAGAACAAAGGGCAAGCAAATGCAGACACTATTAACCAGATTATAAATTACCTGCATTGACAAGACTAGTTCAGCATTAGCATCGGGTGCTGGGGCAGCTCTAGACTCTCTTGTTGCTTTCCTCTCAAGTTCAGGTCTCTGGCCCTTGGTTCCTGCTGCTCCTTGTCTAAGAACACAAAACAAAAGTAGTTTATTAGCACCTAGAATCACTCAAGATTTCAGGCCATCAAGCAGCAGCGGTCAAACAGCTTAAGGAAAAAAATAGCTCATCCAGTAAAAACAAACACCAAGTTTACAGCAGTTCAGCATAGGCTGAAGAACAAAGAGATTCAATTATTTGATAGCTGAACTGACATGTAATTACAAGGTTTTCAATGATCGTTTTGAAGCACTCAATTTTCTTTGGGAGTAAATGCCTCAGAAGTATCTAAGAGTTCGAAGAAAATTTTCCTCAAGAAGCATGGGATTTTCCTTATAACATAAGTAACTACATTCACACACACAAAAATATATATTTCATGTTATTGTAATAAAATATGTAATATACACCTTCTAGCTTCTTCATTCCTCATCTTTGCATCAAACTCTTTGCTCGGAGGATACTTTGGCAAGCTCGAAGGACCACAGGGAAGAGGCTTTGTTGTAAAGAACTGAAAAACATAAATATAAACAAGCACACTACCATAAATAAATAATATTGATCAATCATTAGAATATAAAAGTGTAATAATGTGATTTTGGACTAAAAGAATTACATCCTACCATTTAGAAAATGCATACACAGATATGCTTTGCTAAAATGCATGGATTAAAATCTATGCTACTCGATCTTGGGTGAAAATCTTGTATACGAGCATGTGTTGACACAAGTATGATCAATTTTCTAAAAGTTTTTCCATGTATTTGGATGGTGGGCATATCAACATGCCCTTGCCTGAAAAAAGATGAAGACTCGAAGAGACACAGAATATAATTGTCTAAAACTTCAATGACACATAATTTTTCAAAAACATTATACCTCACTCTTGAGAGCAGAAGCTGCAGATCCACGATCAGAAGGGTCAATGGAAAGTAAGGTTTCCATGAGAGCTAAAGCTGGTGCAGGAAATTCCTTAAATGTTTCTGCAACACAACGTCTATAAGGCCGCTGCGGCTTAAAAATGGTTGCATGAGGCAACTTTGATTTTCTCCAATAATCTTCGGAAGGTGAGCCACAAAGTTTGAAAATTTTATGCAGCTGCTCCACCTGCAAATTTCATGAGCACTTAGATCAGGGGAAGATGCCATTCATTCTACACTAGCTGAAGACTCCCTTCATGATCTAACAGCAACAGCTTGCTTTGAGCTGCTCTAATCAAGCCTAAATGATTGGCAAAACTCCCAATTAGGAACAGATGTTTTGACCTAAATCAGTACCTTGATAAAATCATATCACTTGTATGATAATACCGGCCAGCAAGCAATTTGATGCTCTAACAACCACATATCAAACATTTGTCACTAATATAGTTATCATGCATCTCACATTTCACTAAAGTTTCTGCTTAAAACTCTCAATGCTTAGTAGGAAACCTTTCATTTAAATGACAAAAGCACACCTCAGTTCTTCCGGGCATAATAGGCTTGCCAGCATATAACTCAGCAAGTATGCAGCCTGTACTCCATAAATCCACAGCAGTACCATAGTAAGTGGCACCAAGCAAAAGCTCGGGTGGTCTATACCAAAGAGTTACAACACGGCTTGTGAAGGGCTGATTTTGAAGGGGATCATAAAAACTAGCCAGACCAAAGTCCGCAATCTTCAAGATGCCATTGTTGTCAAGTAGAAGGTTGGAACCCTTAATGTCACGATGTAGGACACCGCGGCTGTGACAATGATCGAGACCACACAGAAGTTGCTGCATGTAACACTTAACCTGCCCAAGAATTCAATAAACTGAACATCAGAATAGCCCTTCAATGCAAATCATAGGATATTGCAGAACATTTTCTACTCACTAAAACTGTAACTTTAAAAAACAAAGGAAAAGCAAAATCACCTAATCCACATGTTTGAAGGACATGCTGCGAAACTTATTTCAGACCATATTTACTACTTAGTACTTACAAGCAAGTAAACCTTTGGAAAAAAGATATCAAATTGCAGCTAAAGAAAACAGAAAAAAAGAAGAAAGCAAAACGATCAGAAGTACCTGCGGTTCTGAAAACTTGAGACCAGGGTTTGAAGCAAGACCAGCCAAATCATGTTCCATGTACTCAAAAACAAGGTACAAGCTGCAAGACATCCTTGAGGTAACGAGACCTTCCAGCTTTATAACATTTGGATGATCAAGTCTACGCAAAATGTGAATCTCCCTCGCCATGAATCGAACACTCTCTGGCTCGAGGTTATCAAATCTTACTTTCTTCAGAGCAACAACTTTCTTCTGATCTAAATCACGAGCCCTATAAACATTACTATAAGTTCCTTGGCCAATCTACATAGAAAATACACGTTCATGTAAAGATGTGATGACTAGCCAAAAGAAACTGTCAATTTAAAGAATAGTGTTAAGTTATAAGACAACAGAAATTCCCACAGAGTTCCAGTAGCATGGGACCAACAAAACAAACTGAATTCCGAAAGTCTACCTTCTTAAGCTTCATTTTCCCAAACTCCCAATTACACATCTAGAAGGGTTGCAATACCATGAGTGGTGGAGAATGAAAAAAGTGTTACGATACCTTAATGTTGAATAAAGGTATGATGTCGCAGGATTTATAGAGAATTATTGCTTCTAGTTGCAAATTGGTAGTGTGTTGATTTTATTGAGCTTGATTTAGCACAAGGTGCGCATATTTCGGTGTTTATCTGTACAACTAAGATTTAGAATATAATAGCACAAAGGCAAATCTCATCAACTGATAAGTCAATGAAGAAATTATCAATGATATTTGCAAAACATGAGGACCAACCATATACAACAAGCAACAATGTAACAAAAGAACTACATTAAAGTAAGAGCATGATTTATAATTACCTTATCTAGCTTCTCGAATGAGTCTGCACGCCGTGGTATCCATCCTTGGATTGCTTCTCCTGCCACTGCAGCTAACCAAGCAGGCCACCCGGCAGCTACCTGCTCCCCTTCTATAGCTTTTGGAACACTACCCCTCCCTGGGTGTTGCCGGACAACACACTCCACCTTCTCCCTCTTCCTATCCAAATTCTCCCCATGAATTCGAACCGAACCATTCACTTGTTTATCAATCAGCATTGTCCTCCCTTCACTGTTACCATATCGGTCCTTTGTTCTCTGTGAATCCTCCCTCCTTGAAGAAGTTGCCATTGATACCCTAACATCTAATGAGACCTTACTCGTAGGACTCTGCTTACTATCTTCAATAGCAGATGGCTTACAACAAATGCAACCCATGATAATCCACACCTCGATAAAACCTTCTTCTGTTCTTACAATCAATCACTACCCCTTCATTCGTTCAAGAAATTTTTACTTTTCCAATATTTTTATACTCATCCAATCCCACCATACACAAAAAGCTTAAAAGCTCAAACTAAATCTAAATCTCATATTTCATTAATCCAACTTCACCAAAAATCCCATTTCCTCACCAGCATTCAACCGAATGAATAATCAATTACCCATTTTCCTGAGAAAAAAAAGGGGGACAAAGCTGATAACTACACTGAAACCCAATATTCAATGCAAATCATCCAGTCTAATCAAATCACATTTCTTTAACAACATTTTACGCAAAATGAACAAATGAGAAGAACCCATTTCTCCAAAAACAGAATAAACAAAACTACAACCTTTAAAGAAGATAAAATAAAATCCACTTCCAAAAACAAGCTTCAAAATGAACAAAACAATGCAAATTCAATAGCACCGCTTAAAAATGAAAGTTATTTATACACTTTAATTTTCTCCTACTCTCCTTAACCAATAAAATGATTCAAAACGCACAATGCTGAACTACCTAAAAGCCTAAAGAAAAAAAAAACGCTAAAATTCTTCACTTTTTTTTTCAGGCACCTTCAAGAAAAAGCTTGATCTTTTGCAGTTAAAGGGGAGGAAAAGAGATTGGAACTCTGAAAATCCTAGAGAGAGTCAAGTGGAAGTAAAAATGGAAAGAGAGAAAAATGGATCTAAAAAGGCAAAAATAGCAAGCTTGGTGTCTTTTCCTATTTTGAGAGGGGTTTTTTTTTTTTTTGTAACACAGGGAAAAGACAATCCTAAAGGGTGGAAAAGGAGAAATTATGATATTTGGGGGCCAATAATTTATGAATAAATAATTTAACACATTGTCCGATAGAGGAGTTTATGATTCGGCTGCCCTTGGTCCGCAAAGTCTTGCAATCTCATAATTTATTTTAATATTAAAAAAAATCATATATTAACATTTATATGATTTAATATAATTAAAATAATATGTTGAATCCTATTCAATTCAATTAAAATTTTTTTTAAAGTGAGGGCTATTTTAATATTTCGGTTAAAAAGTATTTTTCAACAGTTAGTTGGAAAAAAATGTGTTGTTGTGGAAATGTTAAAATGATTATTTAAAATTTGTTGTTATTCATTCTACTTTTATAGAATTTACTTAAAAATCTTAAAATTCAATCTTCCTTTTTTTTAATCAATTATTATAATTGATAATTTCTATTATATTTTTCTTAATTTAACATGTTTATTTTCTATTAATTATATGTCACGTCATATGAGAACAATTCAATTATTATAATTTAAATATATAAATTATATTTTTGGTATTAAAATCAAATATGAACAAAACTCTTTCAAATTAATAAATTTTCATGATTTATGAATTTATTAAGTTAAATGCAAAGTACGTTTTTTTTCCTGTCTTTATTGTTATTTGTTCCTTAAGACTAAAATTAAGAGTATAAACTAATGGACACAATGGATTGGTATTTTTTTTCCCTCCAAACAAGTTTTTAAAAATATTGGTAATTGTTGTCGATTGAGTCTTAATTCGATTGACATCGACATTATTGTTAATGCAGGAGGATGTGGGTTCGAGTGCGCTGAAGTGTATTATCCTCATTTTTAAGAGTTGGGGAGGGGCTATAAGTAAATTTAGGTATTGTATTAAAAAGAGTAGATATGATAAAAAACCTATAATGAAAGTATTGTTAAAAAAAATTGATTGTTTAGCATTACTTATGAGGTCAAAAATTACTTTTTATGTTCGTAGGTATTTTTTTAAAAATTTTAGGGTAAAAAAATTAACAATCTACCCAAATTAAAAAAAAAACTCAACCCTTATAATGGATTAAATGTTAGTCAAAGTTAAAGTTTGTAAGTAAATGAAAATGTCATTAGCATTAGTAATTGTAATTAAATTATTAAAAAAAAAAAAGGTGAAGAACCGAGTCACATGGATCCAATGAAAGTCATGTGCTGGTACAGTGTTTTGTTAAAAAGAAAGACAGAAACAATGTCACCAATAGTAGCTGTCCAAATAGATTAAATTACAAATAAGTTGTTTCTTTATCCATATGACCTAAGGCATGTGTGAAATTTATGGCTTATGTCTTGTTTCAGTCAGACAATTTAACAAACACTTGGGCCCTTTTTATAACTCTATAAATTGTTGGCTTCTGTATTACCCATGTCTCCATTCATTTCAACAATTTGGTAAAGCTTCTCATTATTATACTTTTTCATCCTCTTATTTACCAACTCCATTATTTTATGCAGAAAATTTTAGGAATTTTTTAATATAAAAAAATCAGATCGGTTGGGAATATGATTTTTTAATTAAAAATAAATTAAATATTAAATATAAGGGTAAACTATAAGAATAGTCACTCAACTTTATACTTGGTTCTATTTTGATCACCTAAATATTAAATTTTTTTAGTTAGCTACTAAAAATGTTTTGTAAAATTAAACGTGATTAACATAAATGGAATTTTAACTTTAATTGAATAAGCACCTGTTTAAACCCACATAAACCCAAAAGTATTTTTTAACAGTTTTTCAACCATTAAATTTACTATCTTAATTCAAATCCATATAAATATAAATTATTTTATATTTTTCATGTTCTATTATATATATATATATATAAGAGTTATTAAACATATTTTCAAAATAAAATTTTATTCTTATTTATAAAAAAATAAATTCTAAAAATGGAAAATGGAAATTGTTTTTTGAAAATCATAAACAAATAAAAACAATATTTTCAAAAACCAAACGGAGGCTAAAGTTCGTTTGGTTTCAAAAAACGTCATTTTCATTTTTGTGAAAATATATTTGGTCGAAAATTATAAAAATCATTTTTTGAAAATAAAATATGTAAAATTTAGAAAATAATAATTTTTTTTTCATTATTTTGACTAAAAATATTTTGTAAAACTAAAAAAATTGAAAATAAAAGTTTTTTAACTTCAAACAAATTGACAGTAATTTAAATCCATCTATAACATATATAAAAACATGAGTTTGAACTTTTTTTAATCTGACGATAATACCTTTTATTTTCTTTCATATTACTGAATTCACTTTTACAAATAATTACTGTAATACCCTATTTTGGCCCGGGTCTAAAGGGCCCGAATTACAAACGGGCCTATGTGGCCCAAACCAAACAGAGGCCCAAAATTAATCAGGCCCAAAACAATAGACAGAAACCCTAGGGTTTTTAAGGAAATCTTCTTGCGCCGCAACCAGGATCTTCGCACGAGCCGTGTCCCCGTACCTGCACATAAAGAAAGCAAACAGCAGTATATGGAAAGAAAAGATTGCGAATCAAAGAAAATAGATTTGATTCCTTTATGATATTGTTTCATTCGACTATAAAAAAGCCACCAATATACTATAATGGGGGGCCCGAAAATCAATAAAAAACAAATATTTTCACAGCAAATAGAGAGTCAATCGGAACCAAAGGTTGATATACATTTTCGTTTTACTATTTATTGTTTTTTATTATATACTGATATAAAATAAAATAAAATAAAAGTGAAAGATGCTCACCTTCATTCGGATTTGTCACACCGTTTGGTAGATCGAGGGAGCCACCGCCGAGGATCGGTGGCCGGAAACCGAAAAGTTTCTTGATTTTTTAGGGTATTTTTTTGTCAATTTTCGAAGGATTTGAGCCCGGATTCGAGTTAAGGGGGTCGAGAAGGCCGAATAAGGAGTTTTCCCTTTTTCGGCCACTACAGACGGCGGTGCCGGTGCTGGAGATCGGTGGCCGGCGACCGGACCTAGGCCAGACGATTGGGGAGGGAGAGCTTTTTTGAAAGGTTTTTTTTTTGTTTTTTTTGAAATAGGCTTAAAAATGATTTTTTTGGCTAGTGGGGGGCTTTTAAAGGATACCAAAACGGTACCGTTTTGGAGAGCCTTCCAGATGCCCAAAACGGCGTCGTTTTAGGGAGGCCGACCCGACTCCGACCTGAACCGGCCTAGGATCTGCGTGTTTTTGAGCGGAAGATTAAATTGCGCTTTTAGCCCCTCCGCCATTTTAATATTTTACAATTAAGTTTTTGATATTTTTTAAAATTCGCTTTTAATTTATTTTAATTTTAATTTGGTCCCTATTGAACGACGCCGTTTAGAGGGAAAGGGAAAATTTCCCTTCCAGCCCCTCCATGATTATACACACGTTCAAAACAGTCCTTTGGACTTTATTTATTTGTGGATTTACCCTAGATTTTTTATTTGCAGTTCAATTTAGTCATTTTTTATATCTTTCTTAAAATTAGTTAATTTTAATGATGTAATTATTTTTTTCTTTTCTGTAATTATTTTTAACTTATATATATGTATATTTATTGTTTTTTTTATGTACATACTTATTTTTTTTCCTCTCTCAACTAATGTTTTTTTTCTCATATTTATATATATACATATGTTTTTTTTTATTAATTTTGATAATGTAGATATTATTTAATTATTTTTAATGTATTTTACATGTACATATATTCATTTTTTTAATGACTATTCTATTCTATTTATATATATATACCTATGTTTTTTATTTATTTTCAAAAAATGTTTAATTACCTACTTATATTTTTAACACATATTTTATAATTTATGTATATATGCATATATTTATATTTTCTTTGGTTTTCATAAATGCATTATGTATTATATATATAAGTTTTAATAACCCAAAATTTTATCATATTTATATTTTTAATCTTCATAATTTCTGTGTGTATACTATATACCTTCTTTTCTTTATTTATTTTGCTTGCTTTCTTCATTCGCTATTTAATTGTGTTTACATTTATATTCTTTATTCATTTGATATTTTGTATGCCGTGGATTATTATTTTTTATATATTCATTTCGTTTATTTATTGTTTATATTATTTATATGCCATTGTTGTATTTGTTATTGTGACATTCATTCATACAATAAAACATTACGTCATCTTTTTACTCGAATTTAAAATAGAATTTTTCAAAATAGAGATAATACTCGTATTTAGGATTTTCAAGAAAATTGAGCCCTAACGTATTGGGTTCCGATTTTCTTCGTTAAATCTAACAACTGAGAATTGCTCTTTGATAAAAAAAAGCTTGTTGTTGGGAATTTAATATGTAGTGTCCTAACGCACTGGATGTGACGTATTGATTTCTCGAGACAAATATTTTTTTATATTTTTTTTAAAAAAATAAAGGAAATATTCAATGTTTGGGATTTTAAGAAATGGTGCCCTAACGTATTGGGTTGCGATTTCTTCATAAGTTTTAAATGATTAAATATTTTCTTAAATTTTATTACACGAGTTTTTTGGACCAACTCATCTTGAAAAGAATAAAATATTGTGCCCTAACGCATTAGGTGTGATATTTTCTTTTTTCAAAATTAGAAAGTCTTAATAAATAATTTAATTTAATTAAGGATCATTTTTTAACTCTCAACTCTAAGACATTAATTAATCAATTTGGTACCAATTTTTGGGCGTTACGAGGGTGCTAATCCTTCCTCATACGTAACTGACTCCCGAATCCACTTTTTCTGAAACTCGTAGACCAAAGTCATTTTTTTAGGTGATCTAATCACACCTTAATAAAAGATTGATGGTGACTCCCAATTTTTGTTTTTTTAGTCAACAACTAATTTTTGTTTTTTTTTCCAAAATAAAAATGGTTTCGACAACTTGGCGACTCCACTGGGGACTTTTTAAAAAAAATAAGAGAGTCGAGCCAGAAAGTTGATTAATTTTTATCTTATGGTCGAGAAAATATTTTTTTTTAAAAAAATCATGAGATCCTTTTGCATTCATTATTTTCTTGCTTAATTGATCTTTGCATTATACATGAGTTGAATGATTTTACCCTTTTAAGTGGGAGTAAGAAACTATTCCTTCGTGAGGTTTTCACCTCCGTATAGGATAGTGGATCGCTTTCGGAATACATCTGTACCTATGCCTTCGTGAGATTATCATCTCCGTATAGTCATAGGGGAAATGTATCCCCCTGAACTGAACTTCTATATGAGCCTATAATGGGTGAGAATCGAGGAATCTGCTGGTTCAGGTACCCTTACTTCAGAACCGAACCGCATATAGAAGACCTTAGGAGCTCACCCTAGGTAGAGCCACTTCAAACCCTTAGTGATCACCCGAATAAACGTTATATTTATTCTTACTTGCTTTTGCTTTGTACTAACCTATTTTTTTGTTATGATTGCATTACATTTTCATCATAAAAAAGAGGTGTTGATTCACGTTCAGTTGCGAAATAGAGAGCTTGTCATAAGAAAATGAGTTTCTTGATAAAATGGAAGACAATAGGGTTGCTCGAATATGGTCCAAGAAAACGTGATAAGAGAAGGATGATAGTTTAATGGAGGACTACACGACTATGGATTCAAGATGACAAAGATTATTAAGAGCCGCTGAACTTTCTTAAAGAAAAGCCAACGAGCATCATGAGGATGAGTGAGCAACGAGTTGCGGCCCGGATCGAGCAAAAAGGAGATAGAAGAGACGTCTTTTTGAAGAGTTCGTGAGATTTATCTTAACGCTCGAAGAAGAGGATCGAATGTCTCTGCCTATGAGGGCAAGGCCGTATAAATATCCATTTTATATAAAGAGATTTGTTTTCTAATAAAGTTTTCTAAATGAAATTGAATCAGAATCAACGTCTCTTTATGCATTCATTGCATGCATTCGCATTACATGACATTATACGCATTAAAGTCCATTCAAAGAGCCTAATCGATTAAAATCATTCCTCAGTTAACTTGGAAACCAACCAATCAACTAAACACCGTTACGGTACTCGGGTGAAATCAAGAAGTATGGATCAAAGATTAGAAAAGCTCGAACAATTCCAAAAAGAAATGCAGGATCAGCTTCAGCAACAAATGAAGGAGCAACTCAAGAATATTCAACAGAATTTGATGGACAAAATGATGGAATCTCAGGGGAATATGATGGCTAAGTTGACTCAGTTGCTGACTGGGGGAATTGATAAAGGAAAAAGCTTTGTGCTTAATGTTGAAGAAGGAGACAATGAGGGACCTGTCTATCCTCCAGGCTTTACCCCTCAGCAAGTTGAGGAATGTCTGCGCAAATCCTCTGTCACCATTAGGCCTCAGCAGTTTCAGGCCAGTGCTTCAATTCCATTGAATTTTTAAGTTGGATCAGACTTTAACCCCGGAGACAACCTTGTTAATCCTGCTATCCCTGACTTCGACGAAACATCTGAAAAAGAGAAAATGAAGGATGAAATGCCAAAACAGCTAGAAGAAAAGTATAAATGGCTGGAAGGGAAATTTAGAGCAATGGAAAGTGCTGAGAGCTACTATGGGATTGATGCTAAAGAATTAAGCTTGGTTTTGGATTTAGTACTCCCTTACAAATTCAAAACGCCCGAGTTTGAGAAGTATAATGGAACTAGTAGTCCCGAAGCCCATATTACTATGTTTTGTAGGCGGATGATTGGGTATGTTAGTAATGACCAGTTACTGATACATTGTTTCCAGGATAGCCTCACAGGGGCAGCATCCAAGTGGTACAATCAATTGAGTCGTGCCAAGATTAATTCATGGAAAGATTTAGCACAGGTATTCATAAAGCAGTACAATCATGTAACTGACATGGTACCTGATAGAATCACTCTACAAAACATGAAAAAGAAGCCCGGTGAAAGTTTTAGGGAATACGCACAAAGGTAGAGGGAGGTCGTCGTCCAAGTTCAGCCACCGCTCCTGGAAAGGGAAACGACAATGCTATTCATAAATACATTGAAAGCTCCGTTCACACTTATGTTAGGGAGTGCCACAAAAAGATTTTCTGACATAAGCATGAATGGTGAAATGATTGAAAGCACCATAAGGAGTGGAAAGATTGATACTGGAGAAAATAATAGAAGGCAAGCCTCAAAAGAAAAAGAAAATGAGGTGAACAACGTGAATACGTACAACAAATCGATTGCTAATCAGCAGGGTTCATCAAGACAAGAATCATGTGTGAAGCAAGGTACTGAAAAACTCCAGTTCACGCCAATTCCAATGTCGTACAAGGAGCTATATCAAAGCTTATTCGATGCACATGTTGTTTCTCCTTTACATGTGAAGCCTCCACAGCCTCCGTATCCCAAATGGTACGACGCAAGTGCACAATGCGATTATCATGCAGGAATTACGGGACACTCAATAGAGAATTGCATTACCTTCAAAAAGCTAGTTGAAAAATTCATCAACATAGGTATTGTCAAGTTGGATGACTCATTTAATGCAGAAAATTCGCTACCCAATCATGATTGACAATTGGGTAAATGTAATATATGATGAGATGTTGGGAAGTGTTCACATCAATGACATATAGGGAGACACAAATGAAAGGGGGACCTTGTTAGATATCCGCCCTTATAAATCTGGGAGTGTTCTAAGTAATTGAACTGTGGAAGAAATCCCTGTAATTTTTAGAGCTTATTTAGAGTAATGTTCAGAACATTTTTGTTGTTTTTAGCCTAAAAATGATAGAAATTCCTTTGTGAAATAGACTCATGTCTGAATGTCATTATTCTAATAAAATACATCTTTGAATTCATTTTTGAGCCAATATTTTTTCATTCTTTTTGAAATAATTATTCTTTCATTTTTTTTGGATTTCCTTCCACATCATTCTTTCATTCATAATTATATTGTTCAAATAGTTATTCATAAATATATTCTTTTGTATATTCTTTTATATTGGGTCTCTAGATATCAATAACATGAGTGACGCTGCTACATGCTTAGAATTTCCTTTTGAGCGAGGCATGTGTTTAGAGGGATTTCATGACTTTGAAGATGACATAGATTGTAGCCTATTTTCAGACTTATTAAGAATGGTAGAACAAGTTGAGAAACAGATCCTACCCTACAAAGAATCATTAGGATACATGACTTCTCCTTATATGGGGCATAAAAGTCATTTGGTCGATCTCGCCAAAAGAGTCTGACGGTCATTGATTCATCTTTGTGATCGTCAGTTAATTTACTAAATGAATGGAAGCTGTTTCATATGCCAATGTCACAAAGTGGACAGTTAGCAAATTCGTGAAAAATCATATATCAGTATGGAACGCCAAAAGGATCATATCTGACAATATACTAAATTTGAACAACAACATAAAATCAAAAGTTTGCAGTCTGTTCACGGTTAATGCCATATCGCCCAAAAAAAGATGGCGCAAAAAAAAACTCTGCCGGGGCAATGCCTTTCTCTTAGGCCCATCGCGGTTTTGCCTATTGAAGACAAAATTCTTTCTGAGTTTTTGAATCCAATTTCGATTGAAGAGGAATGTTCAAAGTTGTCCATCATGGTCAAATGCGCTAAAAGCAAATGATGCAAGTTCACAAAAAGGGTCCTTCCTAGAGAATTCCTTGAGAGGGACCTGGTATTGAAGAAGATCCTTCCCATACAAAAAGAACTTCATCCCAAGCTGAAAAGGACCTTATGTGGAAGGCCTTATTTGGAAAAGCGTCGATTTTGATCAAAAAGGATAGCAAGGACATGCCTAATCCTATGAGTTTAGATTCAATCAAAAATATTTCAAAATATAAAAAAAAAGAGAAAAGAAGAAAGAAAATGGAGAGGCCAAGGTGAAAACCCGCAAAGGGCGCCTTGAGACCAAAGGGGATTTGAGTTGAAAACCCGAAAAGGGCGGCTCAAATATTGATCAGAATGGGGCATGAGGTGATCAGAGCAGTTCAAATTTTGATTAGATTGGGGCATATGATGATCTTGCTATACTTGAATCAACAGGAAAGGGTAGACGACATCTTGGGACATTGACAGAGTATTGTAGATCTCCTAAACACATGTCAAACTCAGAAAGTTTGTATAGAGAAGTTCAAGCTGCGATATCTGGGGCATCAAATTTTTATATTGAATTTGTTATTCTTGGAATACTTCATTCTTTTCCAAGATACACATTTCCAATCATTTTCTTTGTTATCTTTCTTTACTATTTTTGATAATTTATTTCTTTCGAGCTATGCTCAGAACTAACTTTATTTTTATCCATTGTTATGACCTTTTTGCAAGCATGTTGCATTGGAATAATGGTTAATGGACTAATAAAACTTTCACAAGGAAAGTTTTGCATATTACTCTAGAAGTTTCTAAATAATACGGAAACCTGAAACTGGACTATTGTTTAGAACGCACCAAATTTAAAGGTTGGAAATTTGAGAAGGAAGAGTCTAAATTAGGACTTTCTCTTTGGATTTTGTTGTCAAAAACATTGATTGAACAAAATGACAAGATGTCAGATGGGTAACAAAGCTTAATAAACAAGCAAGCATTGACCACCAAGCAATAAGAAGAGGTTTCCTAAAAAAGAAAGTCTTCATTTAAACATGAGACTTTGGTACGACACATTGAGAATGGTGTAAAGGACTAGAAAGATTTAGATCTTGTATCCTTAAATTGTGATGGGAAAGGATTGAGGAAAAGCCATATATTCCTACCCTTGGGTTACAATGGGAGAATGATGATATAAATTTTGCGCCCCAATAGATTGAACTTTAAGGTTTACAGTGGGGGCAACTTTACTAAATGTTTCGTCAGAAAAGCCAGCCAAGCAAGAAGGCGTTGTAGCACGTCAGCGATAAAGCCTTAATAAAATGTGAGTAATGACAACCTAAGCGGGATCATTTTTAAGAAAAATAAAATTCTGCATTCATGCAAACACTATTCACACATGTCTAGTTAGGAGCATTTGATTCATTTTGATCATGTCATCCTAATCATTAGGCATAATTAGGTTCATTATACAGGTCATGTTCCCCAGAGAATAGATCAGTGAAGAGAGCAGATCTTACCTTTCTGCACTGACAGCGAAGCAGATCGAAGACACAAGCCTTGCCTCATTGGGTTGCAGCGGAACAGGTTAGAAATAGCAGATCTTGCCTTCCTACACCGACAGTGAAGCAGATCGAAGACACCAGCCTTGCCTTCCTGGGTTGCAGCGGAGCAGGCTAAAAAGAGCAGATCTTGCCTTCCTGCACTGACAGCGAAGCAGATTGAAGATACCAACCTTGCCTCCCTGGGTTGCAGTGGAGTAGGTTAAAAATAGCAGATCTTGCTTTCCTACACCGACAGTGAAGCAAATCGAAGACACCAGCCTTGCCTCACTGGGTTGTAGTGGAGCAGGCTAAAAATAGTAGATCTTGCATTCCTACACCGAAAGCGAAGCAGATCAAAGACACCAGCATTACCTCCCTGGGTTGCAGTGGAGCAGGCTAAAAATAGCAGATCTTGCCTTCCTGCACCAACAGCGAAACAGATCGAAAACACCAGTTTTGCCTCCCTGGGTTGCAGTGGAGCAGGCTAAAAATAGCAGATCTTGCCTTCCTGCACCGATAGTGAAGCAGATCGAAGACATCTAGTTTTATCCCCCTGAAGTTGCAGTGGAGCAGACTGAATAAGCAGGTCTTATCCCCCTGAAGTTGCAGTGGGGCAGACCCAAAATGGCGAATCTTATCTCCCTGAAGTTGCAGTGGAGCAGATTTAAGCATATAATCCTATCTCCCTAAAGTTGTAGTAGAGCGGATTAAAATCACAGATCTTATCTCTCTGAAGTTGTAGAGAGCAGATCACATCTAGTCTTATCTCCCTGAAGCTATAGTGGAGCAGATTGAAACCACGACGGTGAATCTTACTCCCCTGGCGGTGTAGTGGAACAGGTTGAATCTACGACGGCGAATCTTGTTTCCCCAACATTGTAATTTAAAAGACTGAAGATGGCGAATCTTATCTCCCTGAAATTGCAGTGGAGCAGATTAAAGCCAATAATCCTATCTCCCTGAAGTTGCACTGGAGCAGATTAAAATCACAGATCTTATCTCTCTAAAGTTGCAGAGAGCAGATCGTATCTGGTCTTATCTCTCTGAAGTTGTAGAGGAGTAGACTGAATAAGCAGGTCTTATCTCCCTAAAGTTGCAGTGGAGTAGACCCAAGAAAACGAGTCTTATCTCCCTGAAGTTGCAGTGGAGCAGACTCAATAAAGCAAGTCTTATCCCCCTGAAATTGCAGTGGGGCAGACTAAATAAAGAAATCCTATCTCCCTAAAGTTGTAGTGGAGTGGATTAGAATGATGGATCTTATCTCGCTAAGATTGTGGCAGAGCAGATCACATCAAATTCATCTTTAAGTGACAGCAGATCAAGTTGAAGCTATAAGTCTTATCTCCCTGAAGTTGCGTGGAGTATATTGAAGTACTAATTCCTCTACCTCTGAAGATGCAGTAGGAAGGAATGAAGCTACTTGAAGAAGAAGAGTTCAAGGTCCAGCACGACCGGGCAAAATTGGGCATTTTTAAAGTCTTTGCTCTGTTCCTGTTACACAATAACGAGCAAAGAGGGGCAGCTGTAATACCCTATTTTAGCCCGGGTCTAAAGGGCCTGAATTACAAACGGGCCTATGTGGCCCAAACCAAATAGAGGCTCAAAATTAATCAGGCCCAAAACAATAGACAGAAACCCTAGGGTTTCTAAGGAAATCTTCTTGCGCCGCAACCAGGATCTTCGCATGAGCCGCGTCCCCGTACATGCACATAAAGAAAGCAAACAGCAGTATATGGAAAGAAAAGACTGCGAACCAAAGAAAACATATTTGATTCCTTTATGATATTGTTTCATTCGACTATAAAAAAGCCACCAATATACTGTAATGGGGGCCCCGAAAATCAATAAAAAACAAATATTTTCACAGCAAATAGAGAGCCAATCGGAACCAAAGGTTGATATACATTTTCGTTTTACTATTTATTATTTTTATTATATACTGATATAAAATAAAATAAAATAAAATAAAAGTGAAAGACGCTCACCTTCATTCGGATCTGTCACACCATTTGGTAGATCGAGGGAGCCACCCCCGAGGATCGGTGGCCAGAAACCGAAAGGTTTCTTGATTTTTAGGGTATTTTGTGTTAATTTTCGAAGGATTTGAGCCCGAATTCGAGTTAAGGGGGCCGAGAAGGCCGAATAAGGAGTTTTCCCTTTTCCAGCCACCGCAGACGATGGTGCCGGCGCTGGAGATCGACGGCCGGCGACCGGCCGATGACCGGACCTAGGCCAGACGATTAGGAAGGGAGAGCTTTTTTGAAAGGTTTTTTTTTGGTTTTTTTTTGAAATAGGCTTAAAAATGATTTTTTTGGCTAATGGGGGGCTTTTAAAGGGCACCAAAACGATACCATTTTGGAGAGCCCTCCAGACGCCCAAAACGACGTCGTTTTATGGAAGCCGACCCGACTCCGACCTGAACCGGCCTAGGATCCGCGTGTTTTTGAGCGGAGGGGTAAATTGCGCTTTTAGCCCCTCCGCCATTTTAATATTTTACAATTAAGTTTTTGATATTTTTTAAAATTCACTTTTAATTTATTTTAATTTTAATTTGGTCCCTATTAAACGACGCCGTTTAGAGGAAAGAGAAAATTTCCCTTCCAGCCCTTCCATGATTATACGCGCGTTCAATATAGTCCTTTGAGCTTTATTTATTTGCGGATTTACCCCAGATTTTTTATTTGCAGTTCAATTTAATCATTTTTTATATCTTTCTTAAAATTAGTTAATTTTAATGATGTAATTATTTTTTTTCTTTTCTGTAATTATTTTTAACTTATATATATGTATATTTATTGTTTTCTTATGTACATACTTATTTGTTTTCGTCTCTCAACTAATGTTTTTTTTCTCATATTTATATATATACATATATTTTTTTATTAATTTTGATAATGTAGATATTATTTAATTATTTTTAATGTATTTTACATGTATATATATATTCAATTTTTAATGACTATTCTATTATATTTTTATATATATATGCCTATGTTTTTTTATTTATTTTCAAAAATTGTTTAATTACCTACTTATATTTTTAACACATATTTTATAATTTATGTATATATGCATATATTTATATTTTCTTTGATTTTCATAAATGCATTATGTATTATATATATATATATAAGTTTTAATAACCCAAAATTTTATCATATTTATATTTTTAATCTTCATAATTTCTATGTGTATACTATATACCTTCTTTTCTTTATTTATTTTGCTTGCTTTCTTCATTCGCTATTTAATTGTGTTTACATTTATATTCTTTATTCATTTGATATTTTGTATGTCGTGGATTATTATTTTTTATATATTCATTTCGTTTATTTATTTGTTTATAGTATTTATATGCCATTGTTGTATTTGTTATTGTGACATTCATACATACAATAAAACATTACGTCATCTTTTTACTCGAATTTAAAATAGAATTTTTCAAAATAGAGATAATACTAGTATTTAGGATTTTCAAGAAAATTGAGCCCTAACGTATTGGGTTCCGATTTTCTTCGTTAAATCTAACAATCGAGAATTACTTTTTGATAAAAAAAGCTTGTTGTTGGGAATTTAATATGTTGTGTCCTAACGCATTGGATGTGACGTATTGATTTCTCGAGACAAAGATTTTTTTATATTTTTTTTTTAAAAATAAAGGAAATATTCAATGTTTGGGATTTTAAGAAATCGTGCCCTAACGTATTGGGTTACGATTTCTTCATAAGTTTTAAACAATTAAATATTTTCTTAAATTTTATTACATGAGTTTTTTGGACCAACTCGTCTTGAAAAGAATAAAATATTGTGCCCTAACGCATTGGGTGTGATATTTTCTTTTTTCAAATGAGAAAGTCTTAATAAATAATTTAATTTAATTAAGGATCGTTTTTTAACTCTCGACTCTAAGACATTAATTAATCAATTTGGTACCAATTTTTGGGCGTTATGAGGGTGCTAATCCTTCCTCGTACGTAACTGACTCCCGAATCCACTTTTTCTGAAACTTGTAGACCAAAGTCGTTTTTTCAGGTGATCCAATCGCACCTTAATAAAAGATTGGTGGCGACTCCCAATTTTTTTAGTCAACAACTAATTTTTGTTTTTTTTTTCCAAAATAAAAATGGTTTCAACAATTACAATATTTAATTCAGAATTATTACATAAAATTTTAAATAAAATAGAAGTTGTGATAATTATACATTAAAAATAATTATAATTTGCTGATTGAGTCTTAGCTTGATTGACATCAACATTATCGTTAGTGCAGGAGGTCGTGGGTTAGAGTGCGTTGAAGCCCATTATCTTCCTATTTAAGGGTTGGAGAGGGGTTATGAGTAGTTCTAGACATTTTATCAAAAACAGCTGATATGATAAGGACCTATACTGAGATTAAATTAAAAAAAAGAGGAACTTTTAAATTATAAATTTTAATTAAAAAAGTTGTGTTAATTTTAAAATAGAGATCTTACTTGAATATAATTTTAAGCATGAAATATAGGGAAAAAGGTTGTGACAATTATAATTTTATTATTAATATTTTATCATTAAGTGGATGTCCATTAATATCAAGATGAATTTGATATATTTTAGGAATCTAATATTCATTAGAAGTAGAGTTTTATTCTATTTATACTTCTTATGTTTGTAAATATTAACCTTAGAGAAGCATTATAAAAATCACTATTGATCAACAAAAATATGTACTTGTCTCTTACTCTCTTTGGTATTTATTTCATAACAAACTTACCATTATCAATTAAAATTTTTTTGACATAAACAAAGGTTGTGCTAATTTTACTATTTGAATAGAATTCTAAGCATATTAATTATCACTTAATTAATATTTGAGTTAATTAGTTATTATTTTAAATAATGTTACTTTGCATTAATTACTTAAAGTAAAACTATATTGCAGGTTGAATATATTAAAATGTTTTAATTATTATTTGGCAATTTTTTGATATAATATTTGAATTGATAAGTTAATATATTTTAATTATAATCAATAATTCAGATAAGAAACATTATTTTATGTTAATTATTGTAATTAAAAGTATAACATTTAAAAAATTAATTAAATATTAAATGTGTAAAATTACATGCAATGCATGTGGCATTAGAAGCTAGTAAACTATAAATGCACAAGATGTTTTTATTTTTCAATGGTTTTTGAATATCAAACATGTTACCATGATTCAAATCTATATAAATGTAGGAATTTTTATTTTATTTCTTATGTTCCTATTATAGGAAAATAAATACCAAATATTATCACACCTCAAATCTGGCGGATCCGAGAAGAAGATGTATAGATGTAAAATTATCTGTTTGGCATAGTTTAATCCGCCAATTAACAGTCTTCTGGTGGATTAGAGTTTGACGTAAAGTATCCGTCGTTGAAGGAGTTAAATATTTTATCTCAGGTTATTCTGTAATTTAAGAAAAGAGTATGACAAGCGAAGGGTAAGCCTGGTGAGAATTACCACCAAATGTATAGTACATCCAGTTCGTCTGAGCACTGTGCTAATAGGGTTTTGTAGCGAGATCTGGTTAAGAGCCAACTGAGTTGATGGTTCTTTCTTCAAAATTTTTCTCTAGTTCTTCTTCTTAAACTTATATGTTCTTTTCTCCTTTATTAAGCTGGAAGCTAAGGTTTCTGAATTAATCAGTGGATGTCCCACCTCCTGATAAGTTTGATAGCTTTGTATGTTAAGTTTTTGAAAGAATTAAGCTATTAAGAAGCATATAGACAGTAAGTTATGAATACAAGGCCCTGCATGGAGGGTTGTCTATAATTGAGATGTTAGTAATTTGTCCATAAATGGGTTTTAATAGTGGTTACATACATCTAATTTTTCAGTGGTGTCAGAAACAGTGGTTTTGGGACCACAATTTCGATGAGTGAGTACATAATTTTTATTTAATTGGATAATTAGTTAAGTACAAGTTGGTTGTCCATAAAGTCAAGTTGTTTTAAAAAAAAGAGGTATTGGGACCTCGTTTCCATAAATCGAGATATTTACAGAGTTTTTATATATGTGTATTAAATTTTTGTCCAAAAATTCTAACGTTTGGATGGTTAATTAAGGAAAAAAATTAAATTGTAAAAGATGTAAAATTTAGTGGCTATTGAATTTTAATGATTAAATGGCTTAATTAATATAAGTGGAAGGACTTATAAGTCAATAATACCTTAATGTACATATAGTGGACGGTTAGTGATGTATTTTGATTAATTTTATATTTTAATTATATGTTATTAATATTTATAATTAATAAAAAGTAAAATAGAATGATAACAAAATATTTTCATCTTTCTTCTTCAACTTAAGAAACTCGAAACACCATGGATGAAAAATCAAAAGCTTCGGTCATCTTCTTTACTTTACATGGTAAGCCATTTTTCACCTGTTTCTCCTAATTTTTATGTTTTTGAGATCATTACAACTAGATCCAGCTAACCCGTATCTCCGCTTTCAAAACTGTTAAAGTTTGTTAAAATTACCATTGATGATTTTTGGATGTTCTTGATATTAAATGGAAGATTTTGAAGCTTGGAAATGTTTTAGGACTATTCTGTTAAGTAAATTTTGTTAGTTTTGCATTTAAGGACTAATATGTAAATATGTTAAACTTAGAATGAAAATATTGTAATTTTCAACAGATTGAAGGCTGAGCATGGATGGAATTAGAATCAGTTATGTGTATTGGGGCTTAAATTTGAATTTTTTAATAGTTTCAATTTTAGAGACTAAATTGAATAAAATGTAAAAGTTTAGGGGTAAATTTGTAAAATATGATTAAAAGGGTTTAAATGCATAAATTTGATTTTTATGTGGTTTAAACTGATTTAATTGAATTAAACTATACTTTAGATCAAGAATATCATCGACCAGAGGAAAATTATCGATTAGTCCTTGATAGTTAAATTCCTTTGATAGGTAAGTCTATACAATTTTCCGTGGTTACAATTTGTTATTAAATGTTAATTATTTATATATATAAACTACTAAATAGATATCAAGCTATATGGTAACAAATTGAATTATGAAAAAATTTCGATGGACTGAGTAAAAGTCTTATACACAGGATTTTTGAATGATTCCCGTTCTGGATCGAGCTCCAACATTTGTTGCGGACTTGGATATACATGTGACATAAATTTAGCCTGGACTACTAATCTGTTGTCGTTTTAAAAGTTTAGCATGGACTGGTAACCTTACATGTATACATAGCCCTAACTAGGCTATTTTTCTGTGTTGTCAATGGTTTAGCCTGGACGGGTAACCTAACACATATATTTTTGTATACGACTAGCTCGGACGAGCATCATATGTTACCTGTACCGTGTATTGAGTTCTTTAACAAAGTTCCATCGAAAAATCAAAGGATATACAATGTGAAATTGTATCGTTTATGTGGATGAAATACGAACTCTAAATATCCGTATATTCGTTATTTATTGACCCGAAAATGTTGAACTATGTCATGATATGAATAAATATGACAATTATATATTATGCAGTTTTTTTAAGGATGAAAGTGATGCAAAGTGATAAATTGGAAAATGGATTCATGATGAATTTTGAGTTAAACTTGGTTTACCATTGGAAATTATATATGTGGTTTAGACTAAATCTCATATGATTGATGTTTTGAATACTATGATAGGTGAATTTGTTTCATATTGATTAATGTAATTATTGAATGGTTAAGGTAAGAAATTTGTTTATATTTGATAAGCTTACTAAGTATTTTATATACTTACTCGGGTTACTATTTTTTGTAGATTTTCGATGTCCGAAACATGTCAATGGGTCAACAAGAAGCTTACACCTACCATCACTTGATCCGGTAGACTTTTGAATTTGAAAAGTTGGTTACTTGTGACATGTATAGAGGATGTTTACTTTGCAAGTATTGATTAATTTTTGGTATTTTGGTTGTAGATGTACTTATATGCAAACTTGATGTATGTAATGTCTAATGCATATTTAGTATTTTGGTAATATGTTGCTTTAAGTCAAGCTGAATGGCACTTTAGGTGTTTATGTGATAGCAAGTTTTGGCATGAGTATTGCTAATTTTTTATGCTAGAATGAATAAGTTAAATGGTTTGGATGATTGTTGTTTTATGATTGTAATGTGGTGCCATTGAGGGCATATTGGTTAGGCTTAGATTGAATGTCTAATTAGCTTATTTTGACATGTTTTAATGAGTTCTATGTTGGTATAAATAGATGTAAATAGTATAGCTTGAATTCTAAGAAAATGTGTATGTCATTGCTTGAGTTTAATGATGTTTTAGGTACACACAGCTTGTGACACAGTCTGCCATACGACCGTTTGCCCCACACGGTTGTGTACAGAACTGCGTGTTCTGTTCAAAATTTTGAAATTTTAGGTCCACATGGTATCGGTTAGTTACACGATCTAGAGACATGTCCGTGTGTCTCCTTTCACACAGCCTAAGCTCTGCCATACGGTTGAGCCACATGACTATGTCCCTACACCACACGGTCCCTACCTTGTCACATAGCCTAGCTACATGGCCGTGTGACCCTTATTTTAATTATTTGCTTATATTTTGTAAATGTTTTGTTTTAATCCAGAATCATTCTGATTATTTTAAATGTTTCGTAAGTTCGATTTAGGTCATGATATGATTGAATAACATAGAGATGATTGTAATTTTATTATGAATTGATCTTTTTGGGCCTTTTTAAGTGGTTGTAACCCTTTTTTTGCATTTTACCTATTATTTTGTAAATGTTTCAGATTGGTCCTGATTTAGTTATGAACTTTTTCAAAGGTTTTCATAAGCCCAACTAAGACTTGGTTTTGATTGTAATGCATTTTTAACATGGAATTAACTTGTATTTATTGATTATTGAATAATAATGAATAAATTTCTTGTGAATGTTTTGATTTTCTATTGTAGCGTCCTATAGCTTGGGTTCGGTAACCGGACCGCGTATAGGGTGTTACATGGTTGCTATTGGTTCGAGAAGGATGTTCGAGTTTGAAACTCCTAGCTACAATATCGGTGAGTATCAGTTGAGTCCCTAGTCTCAACTCCTACAAGTCATTTTAGAATGTTCTTCTTATGGTTGATGTTCCAGTAACGATGCATGAGTCCTTGAGTGATTGCTGAACATATATGTATGATCTTCGTATAGTATCTATGTTAATTTAAGTGTGTGAAGTGTTGTATGTATGTGTGCATGTGATCCTATAAAGTAACGGTATGTGTATACATGGAATGTGTACTGTGATGCATGATCGTGATGATGTGTGTTAAGAATTTAAAAATGTATGATTCAGTTATGAATATGAGTATAGTTGATCTGCTGTAATTCGGTGTAGCAGATTAAACTAGTTTTTATATTTTAAGAGCTTGAACATAAGCATTTTAGTTACGTTTTAATTACATTTCTGTAAGTTTAGCTAAGTTTAATAAAATGTATAATTTGAGTCTTTTATTGACCTTAGGGGCCGTATGAGGCCTAAGTGTGAGCTAATATACTTTGTGAGTGTAAGAGGCCATTAGAATGTGCACTAACTCGATACTGGTCGCTAGGTTGCAACACAGAGCATTTGATGTCAAAACATAGGGAGCAAAATAGAAGAATTCTAAGACTGCCTTCAATGTCGCGACATACCCCTGAAGACACCCTAATGTTGAGCATACTGCCCTCGATGTCATGACACAGGACTTGGTGTGTCACGACATCGCCTCTGTATAGGAAATAATTACGAGCCTGGGGGATTTTGGTCTTCACAATAAATTTTAAGCACAAGGATGATAGCTGACCTATGGTGAAGGTCGACGACCACCCTAAATTCTATAAATAGGCTCATTTAGCACATGTTAGAGACACATTTAAAATCGTAGAATTTTCTCTTTAGATTTAGTCTTTAGTTTTTCTCTTTTCTTAGGTTTTAGATTTTATTTTTGCTTTTGTTATTTACTTTTACAGAGAACTCAGATTCTGGAATTACTGTCAAACTATATGTTCATTCTTTCCATCAAGTTTATATCGTTTATTAGATTTATGAGGAACTAATCCTCCTGTGAGGGATTAGTGAGTGGAGGTATGAATAATTAACTGTTTTGTAGGGATTTCTTAACGGATTAGCTTTTTAGGAAAAGAAGAATCTAAACCATAAGCCTGACAACCTTAGGAAGTCATCAATGTGGGAATTAACCCAAATTTGGTATAGCCTATCAGTGAACACCTTAACCCTGAATTGGTCTAGACTGTGAGGTCGAAAGATAAGTAATTCTTATCAGTATTTCAGTGGAAGAATCAGAAGATCCTGTTGGGGGTATTAACTAGTTGATTGAACAAGAAAACCCGAGATGATAGTTGATTATGGCTACCAAAGCGAGCTAATCACCCATGCCCAGATTTGATGCATATTTGATTATTTGATCTCTTGTTTTTCATTTATTTCTTTTCTTATTATTTCTAGTATAGTTCATAAAAAAATTATTTTAATTCTTCATAATATAATTCAATTAAAGTACTAGTTAGATCTATTTATGTTTGAATTAGAATTAATTTAGTGCTCGCCTCATTTGGATACGATCCTCGGAGTACTTACCTAGCCTGTTGTAACTGTATTAGAACCTAACCTGTATACTTGCGGATACTACTTTTCATATCTTTTGTACAGAATTTCTATTCTAGACGTTGGTATGTCCAGAGGCGATCAAGTTGTTGGCACTGTTGCCAGAGAGGCAATGTCACTATATTAATTTTAATTTTTGCATACTGATAGAATAATTAGGAAATTTTTAGGTTATAGTTACGGACTTAATTTTATTATTTTCTACTAATTTTATCTTTTTGGGTTTAGTGTATGACTCATAGTAGGGGAACTCCTATAAATCTAGTCAGATCCAAAAAGAATAATATGCAGAAATCGTCGACAGCAACAAAAATAGTAGTAGCAGATGTAAAATCCACCACCTGCTGTAGGCAATGTACCACATGAGAATTTACTATTCGATGAGGCTAACAATAACGATCTAGAAGATCCACCACCACCACCACTACAACTACTCGCAAATATAAATATGACGCGTAACGAGAGGAATCTGAATGAGTATACGCTATCGAATCTGGATATGGTTTAAGGGAGTATAACTAGGCTAGCCATCACGACCAATAATTTCGAGGTTAAGCTAGCTTGATCCAGATGATCCGGAATAATTTTCAATTTTGCGAAACAATGATAGAGGATCTGACTCAGCATCTAAAATGGTTCCTCCAGCTTTGTGATACCTGTGGATACAATGGGTTCACTGATGACGCTATTCGTCTTCGGTTGTTCCCCTTTGCATTAATCAATAACACCTTTTCTTGGCTAGATTCGCAGGCACCAAGATCAACCATGACATGGGATGAACCCGCAGAGAAATTCCTACAAAAGTTCTTCCCCATTAGAAAGACGGTCCAACTAAGAAGGGAAATTTTGATGTTAAAACAGTTAGAGGGGGAAAGTTTTTGTGATGCATGTGAGCATTTTAAAATGCTAATTCAAAAATGCCTACACCACGGTTTTCCTAAATGATTACGATTGCAAATTTTCTATAATGGGTTAGATGTGCATTCAAGATCAGGATTAGATGGAGTAGTAGGAGGTGCCCTCATGAACAGGACGTAGGAAGATACGTGAAAATTAATAGAAAGTATGGCAATAAATTCCTGCCAATGGCCAACTGAATGATATACATATAGCCAAAGACCATCTACGGTGAAGATTGTCCAAGAGGATGGTAGATATTAACAAATAGTGGAAAAAATTAACCAAATAAAGGCTGAGAAGAATGTATCGTCTGTCTATGGAGGAGACAAACCACTCTTCCACTATATTAACAATCCTATCGAGGATGTGAACTACATCAGAAATAGGGGTGGAAATCCCTATTCGAATATATACAATCCCGGATGGAGAGATCACCCGAACTTGAGTTGGGGAGGAAACCAAGGAGGAGGTAATAGTTCTAACAAAATTAAAAACACTAATTATCAACCTCCTTATTTACAGAAACATTAGGAAAGAGCCAACTCGAATGACCATACTATATATGGTCAACGTCTGGATAGAATCGAGGGAAAAATGTAGTCAATGAGAACAGATGAGAAACAAGTGCAGTCTAAGTGCACCAACTCAATGAGAACATTGACTAAACTTGAAGACCAGATGAGCCAGTTGATGGGCTTGATGGGTGATATAAAAAGACAAATTGGCACAGGTATTCCTAGTAATACCAAATAATCTTCTTAGAGAAGGGAAGAAGCATGTGAAATCAATAATGCTCTGATCGGGCGAAGTACTAAATAGTCTAGAGAACCCAAATCTAGAGGTAAATATAGAGAATACTGATAATCTTCAAGAAGAACCCCTAAAAGCTGAAGATGAACCGGAGTCAGAGGAAGTAGTTACAACAACAGTTGAACCAGAAAAAGAGATAATTAAATATTCTTTCGTTGTAAAAAGTCGTTCCGTTAAAGGTTAGAGGAAAAACAAAAATGAGATGAAGATGAGTTTTTAAGTTTTTTAAACTTCTTCAAAACATTAAACTACCTTTGATTGAATTAATTGAAAAAGTTCCTAAGTATGCTAAATTTTTAAAGGAAATTATGTCTAGGCGTAGGAAAATTAAGGTAGGTGAAAAAGCTAATATAAGTACTTCTTGTAGTGCCATTATTTTGAGATAGGTTCCCCAAAAGTTAAAAGACTCGGTAAGTTTTACTATTTCCATAGAGATAGGGAACATTTATTTTAATAAATCTCTATGTGACCTAGGAGCTATCATTAATTTAATGCCTTTATCTATTTATAAAAATCTTGGGTTAGGGGACCTCAAGAATACCAAAATAACACTACAGTTGGCTAATAGATCTTCAATGCATCCAAAAAGAGTATTAAAAGAGGTGTTAGTCAAAGTGCGCAGCTTTATCACCCCAATAGACTTTGAAGAAGATCGAAAAATACTAATTCTGCTAGGTAGACCTTTTCTAGCCACGTCAAGGTCCACTATTGATTCAGAAAAAAAATGAATTAACAATGAAAATCAATGGTGAGACCGAAACTTTTAAGAGTGGTCACCAATAGAGAGAGGAAGGTAGAAGGAAATTAGGGGAACATTGTAATAAGATAGCAATCCTTAAATTTGACTACCTTGAATCAAGAAGGGTATTTTATGTGAATAATGTAGGTCCGAAGAGCAGGGCTGAGGAAAGGGACAAACGGACGAATGTGGAATGACATGACAGGCGCTGGACTAATACTGAGAGAAATGGAAGTGAAAAAGTGTCATCAGAGTTGTCGGATGAATTCGATAGTAAAACTTGACAAGCTTTAAATAAATTCTAATCTTATGTATATTATTGTATATTTAACTATTTTCTTAGTTTAGATTCTAACTTGTGCTAAAATTATGTTTCATAGGGATCGAGACATCTTGGGAATTGAAAATTTGGGTTAAAACAGAGTCGGTGTTGCAACACGACAACCCCGTGTCCAGAATTAAAGAATTGAGAAAATTATTTCAATGTCGCGACATGGAACCCTCGTGTTGCAACATGATTTATCATAATTCGGTGTAACAGATTAAACTAGTTTTAACACTTAATGAGCCTAAATAAAAGTATTTTCATTACATTTTAGTTAAGTTTCTTTAGTTTTACTTAAATTTAATAAAATGTGCAAATTGAGTTTTTTTTTACCTTAAGGGCCGAATGAGACCTAAGGGAGAGCTAACGTACTTTGTGAGCGTGTAAGAGACCATTAGAAGGCATTTTATTGGACAATATTTTGCAACGCAGGAGGTTTGATGTCGCAACATGGAGAGTAGAATGAAAAAAGTACGAAATTGCCTTTGATGTCGTGACATTGATTAAGGATGTGTCAAATTTGACTACCCTAAATCAAGAAGGCAATTAATCACAATCAAATTTAAGGGTGTGTTGCGACATCGAATCCCGGTGTAATGACATCAGCGATCTGATAGGGATGTCACGACACGAAACCCCTGTGTCGCGACATCGCTACAATTTTTTGTAGGGTTAGCCTGACCTGATTGTGCAACTTGGTGTGCTAAATCTGATTTAAACACTTCTTAAATCTTTAACACCCTCAGAAGCTTTCAAATTTCATAAACCCTAAATCTCACTTTTTACTTCTCATTCTTAGTTTAATAGAAAATTTTCTTCTTCCAATCTTATTAGGTGAAGAGAAGGATGGGAAATACCCAAAGGAACAACAACAACTAAACTTTATGAGGAATCCAATGACTTATACGAGTTTATGAGTTCCTAACTCAACTTTTTACTATTCCATTGAAATTAATAGCTTGATATTTCATTAGTACTTTAATAACACCATAACTCCTAGAAAGGTTTGAAGAACTAATGAACCGGAATTTTCAACAGTTCAAAACCTTTCTAGTTTTTCAAACCCAAATGTTGAAAAATATTTTGCAGAACTTTAACGAAAAACCTTCATTCAAGAGAAAGGATTTGATCCATCGATGATTATTTGCAAGGAAATATGACCTTTAATTAGATATCATAGGTAGGAATGTTTTTGGACGATCCCAAAAGACGTTGTTATTGTCCCTATTATCTAAGAGTGTTATGCATCTTTACTAGACCAAGAGTCTAGAAATATTGAAGGCCATATGTAGGAAACGTTATCTGTGCGAGGGAAAGAAGTGCAAATAATGTAACACCCCTGACTTATATCCGTTGCCGGAACAGGGTTAAAGAGTATTACCGGAGTTTACAAAAAAAATACAATTAATTCATTTCAATTCTATTCATATCAGAAACCAATCATATTTAATCATATTACCCTTAAATGGACCCTTGAGGCCCAATTTATTCATTTGAAACAAGTCGAGACTAAATCAGGAACTCAGAGAATTTTTCACGAAATTTCAAAATTTTTCCAAGGTGCAGGGGACACGGCCAAGTGACACGCCCTTATCCCAGGCCGTGTATGCATTTGATGTGAGACGCACGGCCGTATCCCAGCCCGTGTCCATACCCGTGTAACTCTCTAACTTGGGTCACACAGCCAACCACACGCCCGTGTGCTAAGCCATGTAGACAATTTAATTTTTGAAAATTAGGTGTAGGGGTCACACGGCCAAGTCACACGCCTGTGTGCTAGACTTTGTGACACACATGACTGGGACACACACTCGTTTCCTCTACCTGTGTGAGCAATTCGAAGCATTCTGTTTCTCAAAATTTAAGATGCATAGGACACACGGCCAAACCACATGCTCGTGCGCCTGGCCGTGTGTCACACACGGCTAAGACACACGCCTTTGTCTCTACCCGTGAAGACAAAATAAGGCCATTTCCAAGCCTTATTTCTCACCTAAATTTGCCTTGCACCTACATTAACATTTTAACACATTCCTAAACCAATTCTAAACATTTAAATCAGGCCAAAACCAATTATTATGCATGACATATCATCACATATTTTCAAGTTACCAACTTACCAAATTGGATATTTATACCTAATATGTATATCAATTCAAGCACACAACACATATCAACATAATATGGTCTCATACACATATACATCAAAATACCATCACTAAGCATTCCAATGGCTAATTACAACCAAATATTATTATGCCATCATTTGGTCAATTTAACCTATACATGTCATTATACCATGGGAAATTTTACTAATTATACGAAAATGAGCTGAAGGATAGTGTGATCTTGCTCCGACCTGGTTCTAACCTTTACGAGCTTCTAAGTACTATAAAACAAAGGAAATAAAACAGAGTAAGCATATTATGCTTAGTAAGTTCGTATAACAGAAAATCAACTTACCAATCATTTATATTTAAGATAAACATACAAAATTTATCAAAGAAATTTGGAAATTTTCCTAAACACATATAATCTCAAGAAACTTGTTAGTCATGTATTACATATAAACATCAAGAATCAAGGATGAGCTTATCATGTAATAACTTTCATAAACATATGCTTTTCATATCATATTTTCATATAACATATGCATTTCCATAAAAAATCATCTTAAGTTCAGTTTAACCATGTCAGAACTTTACCTGTTGAATTTATTTGAAATATCGACGAATACACATGTAGTACACTCAAAGTGTACAAAACTGTAATCCGTCAAATCATATTCAGGGGTACCCATTAGGGGACATAATCAGGAAACACTCTCGAGCCATATAACAGGATGCTCATGTGAGCCATGTAACAGGAAGCTTATCTAAGCTATAACAGGAAACTCATAAGAGTTTAGAATAGGAAGCTTATTGAGCTTAAAAGGTAACTCTGAAGAGTTATTATCAGGGAGCTCTAGATAGCCATATAACAAGAAGTTCAAGTGAGCCATATCAGGAAGCTCACAAAGAGCCTATATCAGGATGCTCATAAAGAGTTGCGGTATGTCTGTATTATATGCAGGATCCATACTGATCATGTAACAGGACGTTCACAAAGAGCTGCAGTATATTTACAACACATGTAAGATCGATACCGATCAGGATGCTCATAGAACCATGTAATGGGAAACTCGAGAAGGCTTATAACGAGACGCTTTTTTGATCTATGGTGTGTCTGCAACGTATGCAGGACCACAACCAATACGGAACCCCTATATCCAATCGAATTTCATCCATTCAAACGTGACTTAATATTTATCGAGCTTTATCGGATATTCAATCAATTTCATATTACATAAAAATTACACAATTCACATATACAACATTTAATTCAAACATATAAATGTACAAAATTTAGTTACACGAACTTACCTCGATAACTGTTCGTGTTCGTAGGCTATTAATTCGATACTTTTTGTTTTCCTCAATCCAATTCTGAACTATGTCTATCCAGATCTATGCGAGTAAATTTAATTCAATGTAATACAGTTCATGTTCAATTCCATCCAATTCACATTCTAGGAAAAATTACCATTTTGCCCCTATACTTTTAATTAATTCTAATTTTGTCCCTAGGCTCAGAAAATAAAATTCATGTAATTTAATCCTTATTGCAAGCCTAACTGAGTTTTTCATATAACATTTAAAGCTCATGAAATTCATAAAATTTAGAAATTTTCCATGAATTTTACATCTTTACAATTTAGTCCCTAAATCATAATTTCATGAAAATTTCCTTTACAAAATTTTTTTATCCATCAACAACCTTTCATTTTCTACCATAAATTACAAAATTTTAGCATACTCATCCGTGCAAAACTTTTAATACTTTGATGACTTTACAAATTAATCCCCAAAATAGGTAGATTAGCTTACTACGATTTCGGAAATATAAAAATTACTAAAAACAGGATGAGAATGCTTACCCAATTAAGCCAATTTAGCTTGCTTGAAAAATTTTCTCTTTGCTAGGGTTTCCATGTATTTTTAATTTGGGGATGAAGATGAAATAGATGACATTAGTTTATTATCATCTTTAATTATTTCAATTTCCAATTTAGTCCTTTTCTTTTTCTAATTTTCCATGGATGATTCATCATAAATATTTACTAAATCCGTTTAATGGTTTAATTACCATATAAGGACCTCAAGTTTGAATTCCATAGCTATTTACTACCTATAGCTAGTAGAACTCAAATTTTGCATTTTATGAATTTTTTCCTTTCTATAATTAAACATGAAATCTGTAAAATTTTGTTAATGAAATTTTCATACGTCATTCCTATCATAATGCAGACCATGCAATAATATTAAAATAAATTCCTTTCTGACTCAGATTTGTGGTCCCGAAATCATTGTTCTGATTTCACTGAAATCGGGCTGTTACAAATAAGCCTTTTATTATTTTTGAATTCTATAATGCTCCATACTATGAAAAAGATTGTATAGATGACATTGAGTTAGAGTATTTTTGAGATATAGATATGAATAATATTATAAACTTTTTAACGGAAAGAAGGGGCGATTGGAAATATCATCCAGGTACCAATATCCCAACCTCCTTGAGTCAAGCTATAATGTTTCCTGAAGATAAAATGTGGATTCAATTCTTATGCACACGAGTGATTCTTGCTTTAAATTTGTCTAATGTCAATACTTTCTAAGTGGTTTTGATTTATGCTGTTTTATAGAAAAATAGGTATGCATCGGGAAATGGATCTACGAAAATATGAAGAGATGCATCAGTGGCCAGAAGGTGGGAGTTTTCTTCCCTTACTTGGTGATGACTTTATGAAAAAGAGTAGGTGTTCCAATAGCATCCACAAAAAAATGAAGCTATCCTGAAGCATCATCCGTGACATTCTATTTACACAATACATTGAACTTCGGGCAAAACAGATAAATGAGTGGAACAAATGTTAACAGGAGGTGGCAGCCGCCCCGACTTCATCTCAAAGGAAAGAAAAATCAACTGCTTAACAAGATGTTGGAGGGAGCGGTCATCTAAAGTTGGATTGGATGATACATTGGATGCAGGAACCGGGCCCAATCTTTCAGGAGTTTTCATGATAGAACAGTATTAGGACACCTAATTACACGTCAAATATGTTTGGGCAGACGCATCTTTAGTAAGAGGAAGATGTGCATGAAAGCGAAGAGGAAGGAGATGATGAGATGGATTTCGAGAAGGATAATTTAACTTATTTTTTTTAGATATTACTAAACTTTTGAGATGATTTTAATTTGTTTTTTTAGGAGTAGGATTAATAGTAGATTATTAGTTATTTTGTGTCATATTTTAATTTTCTATATGGGAACCCCACATGGAGGAGGCAAAACAATTAGAGCTTCCAATGAGCAATGGAGGAAGCACCTACCAATAGCCTACGAAACTATCACGATCAATCGGGTAACTTCATTCCTTATTTTTTACGAGGCTAAACATTGAGGACAATGTGTTTTTCTAAAGTGTAGGGGGTAACATAGAAAATATGCTTTAAATTTTTATGTTTTCTTTGATTTTTTTTGTCATTTGTGTGCTTGAGCTTGTAGAAATACAAGTGATTGGTTAGGAGCATGTACATAGGTTAATTGTATTTACAATAAATTTGGCATGAGGATAGGTGATTTTAAATTTTTGATTATTAGACTATTAAGTTCTATATATTACGTTGTAAATATGTATTAAGTAATTAAATGTACCAAATTATATAGAGAATATAAAGAAATGAGCTTGTTGGTATGAATGATAGATTATTGAATTTGTGATTGTTTGGTTTATTAGAGTTGTGAATATTGAGATACCTAGGGATGACCTAAGGCATTGTTTGGTATAGACCCAGAGCTAAAAAGCTACCATTTATTTATCTATCCTTAGTACCTATTTTGAGCTAGAAAACCTTTCTTGATGAACCTCTATACAAAACCCGAGCTAAAAACGATGATTTGTACTTACCCTTTGTTTTGGTCCCGAACTGCATGATTATAGAAGTCTGGCTATATATAATAAAGGTTAAGTAGATGTACATTACAATGGTTTTGTAAAAACAAGAGTGACAGGAAACATTAGTAGAGTACAGTGATTATAGGTTAGCTTAAAAGTGCAAAAAGAAAAATTCAATAAGAAAATCTAACGAGTAAATGAAATGTAAAAGCAATCATGAGTGATGTACCATGAAAATGAAAGAAAAATTGAAAAAAGTCACAACTATCAAAAAACTCGTTCAAAAACTCGTGAGCTAGCCGTAGTTGTAAGAGAATGAGAAATAAGGCGGTGAGTAGGAAAGGGTCACTAAGGGGGAGCATAGGGTACAATATGATATGCCAAACTATTTTTGTGCTTGAAACTATTTGATGCTTACTATTTTTTAAAGGCCCTATGTGATCTAGGTGGACTTATTCACAATTAAAAATCATACTGAATAATTGCATTTATGATAATTTGTATTTTGCTAGGATAATCAAATTATTTGTATAATTTATTGATGGATTATTACATTTGAGACCGTTAATACTTGTATGCTTTATAATATACTGAAATTAGGTTTTTGATATCAAAAGTGGTAAGTCAATTATATCTCATGCCAAGATTATATTTGAATATGAAATGCATATTCATGTGCTCCAAAACTAGCAGTTGTACCATACTTGTTCAAGAGTCATTTTTCATTTATTATTTTTGTTTTTGTTGCTTGAGGACAAACAATGACTTAAGTTTAGAGGATTTTGGTATGCCGTAATTTGGTGTAGTAGATTAAACTAGTTTTCACATTTTAGGAGCTAGAACATAATCATTTTTGTTAAGTTTTAATTACATTTCCGTAAGTTTAGCTAAGTTTAATAAAATGTGTAATTTGAGTCTTTTATTAACCTAAGAGGCCGAATGAGGCCTAAGGGTGAGCTAATATACTTTGTGAGTGTGTAGGAGACCATTAGAAGTTGTACTAACTCAATATTGGTCACTAGGTTGCAACACAGAGCATTTGATGTCATAAAAGATGGAGCAGAATAGAAGAATTCCAAGACTACCTTCAATGTCGCGACATGGCCTGAGGATGTCACGACATACCCCTGAAGACAACCTGAAGTTGAGCATACTGCCCTCGATATCGCAACACAGGACCTGGTGTGTTGCGACATTGCCACTGTACGGGAAATAATTACAAGCTAAGGGTGTTTTGGTCCACACAATCAAAGGTTAAACAGGAGGACGACAGGTGGCCAAGGACTAAGGACGACGATCACCCTAAATGCTATAAATAGGCTCATTTAGCACATGTTAGAGACACCTTTCAGGTTGTAGAATTTTCTCTTTATATTTGTCTTTAGTTTTTCTCTTTTCATAGGTTTTAGATTTTATTTCTGTTCTTGTTATTTACTTTTGCAGAGAAATTATATTCTAGAATTATTGTCAAACTCTGTGAGGATTATACGCTTAATTTCAATACAAATCAGGCTTATTCTAAACTCTATTCTTGAATTGTTCTTTATGTTCATTTTTTCCATCAAATTTATATTGTTTATTAGATCCTTGAGGAACTAATCCTCCTATGGGGGATTAGCGAGTGGAGGTATGAATAATTAATTGTTTTGTAGGGATTTATTAACGGATCAATTGTTCAGGAAAGGAAGAATCTAAACCTAGGGTTGACAACCCTAGGAAGTCATTAAGGTGGGAATTAACCCAAATTTGGTATAGCCTATACGTAATCCTCTAAAAGAATTAAAGTGAGCATTTGATTCAAATACGAGGTCATTGGACAAAACAGTTGGATGAATTGCTTTCGTAAAGAGTATAGAATAAGGAGTTTTCAATTATGATACTTCTTGTAGACTTATTCCATGATTAAGTAAGTGCGAATTATCAAAACGATACTTCTGGACATAATTGTAATTACTAGAGCCTAATTGTATATGTCTAATTGGTCCATCTGCTAGCTCAACAAAAGCTTGATTGGACTGCATTTGAATAAGAATAAAATTCTATGACTTTGGAAATAATTTAATTGAGTCGATTTATTCGATGTGGAATTAAATTAGGTGGTCGTGAGAATTATTTAACTAGAGAATTTGATTAAAGAATTTTCTTGAAAAAATAATTTGGAAAATCGAAGTGATTTTTGGGAAAATTAATTTTGATCAAGTAAAATTAAATTAATCAAATTAATTAAAATTAATATGATATTTTTGGAAATTAATTTTCAAGTCAGACAATTGGCCAAATGAGTAATTGAACTTGAAAATTGAACCTAAGATCGTAAATTGGGCATGGGAGCCCAAAACCGAGACCAAGACCTAAAAACTGGTCGAACTAGGCCTAGTATGTAAAATTGGTTCGACGGCCCAACTAGTGGCTAGACCGGACCGGTAGGTAGAACGACGAAAATGTGCAAATGTACACAATCGCAACAAGTAATAGAGTGACAAGTAAATGTCGAGTTATCGTACCCATAGGGACTGTAAAAAAGAATATTTATGAAATTAATGTTGAAATACTTTGGTGATGAAAAATATTTTGGTTTAAAGATGATTAAAAACTAAGAGTTAAAAACTAACTAAAAAAACTTAAAAATAAAAAGGTTCTAATGCACGATTTCAAATAAGGTTTAATCAAGATGATATAGTTGTGTTTGATTAATTACATTCCTTTAACTTAGAATTATTAATCTTATGTTTGTACTACTACGAACAAATTCACGGTAACTCGGTAATTTGCTAACTACTGCTCATACATACTTATTAAATTAATCAATCTCTTGAACATTTTTCAATGTCAATCCAAGCGATTAATCAATCTTCACAAGCATATAAAAGATCAAGTGAGGTAACAGAGTATTTCTACCTTGAAACAGTTTAATCACAATAATCTTGCAAGTTATGCAAGACATATGTATCGCCAAATACAATGCTAAATTAACTTCAGCTACCTTGGAAGAATAAACATGCACTGATTAAGTATTGTGTCGACTAATTACAATTTCAATACGATTTAATAATTAATTAATTAGTTATCTAACAATTAATATTGCAAGAATAACTTAGGCATGATTTTACTTAATCAAGCATCTTACCGAGGCCTATAACAGCACAAACACAATTTCAATAATTCAAGCAGGCAAAATATAATCAACCCAACACGGATTAAATTCAGGCTAGATTGATTAAAATAACCATTTCAATAGCATAAATATTCATAAACATGTTTGTCAAAACAACAACGAAATTTAAAAAGATAGGGAATAAGAAGCAAATCCGGTGTTCTCTGTGGGTTGACTGATTTCTCCGTTCTTCGTTCTCCGTTGTCCTCGACTATCAAGGTGGCTTATGAAAACTTTATTGCTACTCAACAATGGCTGATGAGGACCTCTTTCCCAAGAGAAGAAATTGACACTTGAACAAAAGGGAAAATGGGAAGGAAAAGTTGAGAGAGTGTGAGAGGAGAAGAGAGAATGAGAATGTGAGGGATGTGTTGAATCAGCAATGGGTCGCTTTTATAGCTGATTGTGGCTGCTAAAAATAGGAAATTCCATCAGCCAAAGATACCCCCTTGGCTGGCTACACACATGATAAAGTTGAGAGATTCAACTTTGCTGAAAAAAGCCTGGGGCAAATCCAAAAAGCCACATTTTTTGGAGGGGTTTGAATGCAAGGTTGAAAGTTCTTCAAGGGCTTCTTTGAAAGATTATTTAGTCAGTTAAAATGCTTATTTGGGTCAGCATGTGGACAGTTCTGGGCAGCCCAATTGGTGGCTGGTTCGGTTCACTAGATTCGGTTCAACCAATGCGATTCAACTGGACCTTTTTTTTTCCATAATTAATTAATAATAATTTATTTAGCCCAAATTAAATTGGGAATAAATTAAAATTAATTATATTATGAATGAACACACATTTTTGGACCATCTTAGGCTGGAAATAAATTTGCCTCGATGCTTCAAATTGCTTCTCAATTTTATTCTTCGAGTTGTCTGCCAAGCCAATTTTCGCCCTTAGTGTGAATCTGTCGAAAATAGTCAAAATTAATCAAAATTAACTATAAAATTAATTGAAATTCATCATGTTCATATTTTTAACATGATTTAATTATTTTATAATATTTAATTATTTTTCGACAAGAATTTAACCAAAATAGCATGAGTTTATGTTAAAAAGGACATGTAAAAACACATAAATTTTCGTGTTTCCAGTAGGGTCGTCATTGACTTGGACCGAACAGGTAGTAGTCAAACCGGCTCGGGGTACCATAAGGGTGTCGCACCTGCATCAGAAGACATGGTAGTGCCGATGGCTATGACGGCGATGTCCCGGTGGTTGGCAGCGGTTGGTCTTCGGTGGTTGAGTAGGGGAAGAGTTACACTCCTACTGAGACTCTACCAAAAAAATTGATTTCAGATTAACTATTTCAAAAATAATATTATTTTAATAGTTTAATATTAAATTTAATTTAATACTTATCTTAATAGTATTTTATTAATTTAATATTAAAGTCATTATCTTAATGTTAAATTAAATTTAATGTTTATCTTATAGATAGACATTCTATTATTTTAATAAGATTTAATATTAAATTTAATTTAATATTTATCTTTATAAATATTATATTAATTTAATATTAAAGTGATTAAGTTTGATCATATTTGAACTCTCTAAACTCTCCTTATATAAAGAGAGTATTGGGTCATTATTTTACACACACTTAAATTCAAGAGAAAGTTATAGAGAGAAAATTTTCTGACGAAATTATTTCAGAAAATTTCTAAAGATATTTTTTTGATTTACAACTTGACCCAAAAGTTTAGAGAAATTACCCCACTGGTAATTTTTGTGAAAAGGTTTTTAATTCAAAGCGAGCTTAAACTTGGCAGTCGTGAGCTTGAGGATAACGGAGAAGACTACTCGTCAAAGAGCTCATCTTAGATGAATCGAAAAGGTACAATTTTGATTAACTGTTTATTACTTTAGATATCACAACCAAATTATTGTTTTGGAAAAATTTTTAAAACTCTGTTTTCCCAAAATTGGAAGATCATGATGGGGTATTGACTAGTTGATTGAATAAGAAAACCCGAGACGACAATTGATTATGGCTACCAAAGTGAGCTAATCACCCATGGTTTGATTTGATACATATTTGATTATTTGATCTTTTGTATTTCGTTTATTATTATTTTTAGTATAGTTCATAAAACCTTTCTTTTAATTATTCATACTATAATCCGATTAAAGTACTAGTTAGATCTATTTATGTTTGAATTAAAATTAATTTAGTGCTCGCTTCCCTTGGGTACGATCCTCAGAGTACTTGCCTATTCCGTTGTAACTATATTACAACCTGACCCGTATATTTGCGGATACCGCTTTTCATATCTTTTGTGAAATATTTCTACTCTGGATGTTGGTACCTTCGGAGGTGGTCAATAGCCTACATGAATGTGTACTTATGTTAGATGTATGATGGATGGTAGAAAATGTTGGAGAATTGGGGGTTTCACGGAGTATCAGGAAATTACGTGATGTGAGTTTTGACACCGCGGTGGTATTTGACGTAGTTCGTTGAGACAATAAACTCGAATTTTGGTACAACAATTCTGAGGAAAGACCATGACCATTGCACATTCTGGAAATGGCAGATGAGCTATATTTATCTATTGAGGTTTCTGCATGTCCAGGGCAATGATGGGCAAACCTCACACAATGATAATTTTATGAAAATCTATATCACAAGTACGACAGTTCATTTGGTGCCGTGGTGGCAACCAAATAAAGCCTTTTTTGGTAGGGTATCTATTTTGCTTTAATGGCGTATTCTGTGGAGCCTTTGTGGCATAATCTATGAAGTTTTTGTGGTATATTCTGAAATGCCCTTGTGGCATATTCTGCAATGCCTTGGAGACATATTCTGTAACTCTTTTGTGACGTATTCTGCAATGTCTTTGTGGTAAGTTTTGAATCGCTTAAGTGGCGAGTATCTATTAGCCATTTTTGTGGCAAGGTCTGAAATTATGTTTGAAGAAATGTATGACATAATTTTCTCTACAGGTACCTAATATATGAATCCACTATGGTTCCACCAGAATAGAGAATTTATGGGTAAAAAGTTATGGGTAGTATAAGTATTTGTCAAGCCAGAGTATGTTCATGCTAAGTATCGAGATTACCTGGTTTCTAAAGTATCTGTCAAATATGGGAATCTCTTGCTATGTACTACAATGTTCTGGGATTCTATCGAATGTCTTAAAATATTGCGTCTATTAGAATTGGTTGTTCTCTGGGTTGATTCAAGATATGATCTGATAAGTAATCTGATAGTTATCCGAACCAGTATGAGAATCCACTAGAATTAATATCATTACGAAATTCAACTTAAGAGATACATTAGTCTTACTATCTGCCAAGAGAAGTGGTTGTGAATTCCCACCTGGGAAAAGTATTCTATGTCAGTTTGAAGAGGATTTCGTCAATGGTAGGCTATGTGTAGATATTCTTCTAATAAGTACCTTTGATGGTCTAAGAATGAATAAGATCCATATAGAATGGTAAGATCTTGAGTTAGCCACGGAGTGAAGTAAGATTTGATATGTTAAGTATGGAAGTCAATGTATAGGTATATATATGATAATATGAAGTATCTGCCAAAGACAGAAATGTAGTCCAAAATTTTCTGGATGAGGAGTTCAACTAGAAATGTTCCAAGGTATCCTGTATTAAAACTCACTATGTTCATGTGAACTTACAAGGTGTTTGTTTATGTTTCAGGTCCTACTGTGAGAATGAGTACGCTAGGAGGGACTAAGTCAGGAATGCGCCAGGGAAACGACGAGTTAGGTTGTTATGCATGCAGGGGACATCTTAGGAGTATGGCGTATAGTGCACTATGCCAAGAAGACTTTGTCTATAACAAACTTTTGTGTTGTAATGTCTTAAAACTCATATTGTCATTAACTGGTTTTGAATGTTGTTTTTGGCACATCCATATCTTTATCTCGCAATTGATAATAACCAAATTGGAGATCTATCTTCGAGAACACTGTAGCACTTTTCAACTGATCAAATAGATCTTGCATATGAGACAAAAAATATTTATTCTTTATCGTAACTTTATTCAACTGCCAAAAATCTATATACAATGTCGTCGACCCGTCTTTCATTTCTCAATCAGAACAGGTGCGCCTCAAATTGATATGCTTAGTCGAGTGAAACCTCTGTCAATTAATTCTTGCAATTGAGCTTTTAACTCTTTTAATTTGGTTGGAGCCATTTGTGTAAAGCAATTAAGATCGGATAAGTTTTTGACATTAATTATATAGAAATATCGACTTCTCACTCTGGTGGTAAACTCGACAATTCCTTAGGAAAATCATTTGTAAACTTGCAAACTGTCAGTAACTGATCAACTTTCATTTTAGATATTCTAGAATCCAGGATATAAGTTAAAAATGAATTACAGTCTTATCAGAATAATTTATGGGCGAATATTGTTGAAATCATAGTCGAAGAACAATCCAACTTAAAATATTCAACATAAATTATTTCACCATTTTGACGTTTTAAATCAATTCGTTTATGTCTACAATTAACTGTAGCATCATGTATAATCCACTAATCCATTCCTAGTATAAAGTCAAATTCATTAAAAGACAGTAACATCAAATCAATAGGAAAGTCATAGCCCTAAATTTTTAGTGGACACGGTTTGCAAATCAGGTCGACTATCAATTGACTCAATCGGTAGGCACTTTTCAGTTACTAACATAGTACATAAATACAAATGTCTAAACCTAGAGTCAATTAATGCATATGCTATAACATTAATGATAGAACAAGTACCAGCAATAACATTTGGAGCTGAGGCTTCCTCGCGCACTCGGTTCACATAAAATTTGACTAAAGCTCAAGCTTTAGATTGAACCGCTGTGTCTTTTGTTTCGCTTCTACTGAATCTAGTTGTGCCTCAAATTCCTGGCCGTCAGCCTCTTGTAGAAGTAACAACAGGTCTTACATTTTGATTTTTGTTCAAATCAGTTCCATTTGGGTAATTTTTCTTATAATGATCCAGAGATCCACAAACAAAATAGGACTCGTCTTTCAATCTACATATCCCAAAATGATTCCATCCATAATGGCTATCTTCAAGTCTATTTACATTTCTGACGCTACCTATTCTAGCTATTGAAGTCATCAGTAGTCTTACGTTACTCTGTTCCATTCTATCTCTATCAAAAAACTCTACTAGCACAGGGAACGACTACTTAATTCTTTCATTTCTTTGGCGGAGAAACATAAAACACTCTAAGTGTATTTCGCTTATTGAAGTCGTGGATTTTTGTTTCATTCTGTTTCTTGTGGTTGTAAACTTCTCCATTTTCTTAGCTCGATCAAACAAAACATGAACACTAGAATTTCCATTGCACCAACCAGTAGCTTGATCTTGTCATTTAATCCATTTTCAAAATGAATACACATTTCTTCCTCTATAGATACAATTTCACAAGCATATTTACCGAGTTGAAAAAACTCACGCTCATACTCTACAATTAATCTATTTCCCTATTTTAACTTGAGGAATTCTTTTTTCTTCTTGTCAAGGTATTATTTGCTGACTTATTTCTTTCAAAACTCAGTTTTGAAAAATATCTAATTAACCCATTCTTTCGGTACAACTATAATTAGATTTGACCACTAATGAAAAGCCTTCTCTTTTGACAGTAACATTGCACATCTCAAACAATCTTCGAGAGGACACAACATGTCATCCAGAACTCTGTGTGTGTTCTACCCAGTACTCAGCTCTAGCCGAATCATCACTCACTTAACCACTAAACTTTTTGACTCCACATATTTAGACATTATCAATAGAAAGCCTGTGAATATTCTATCGTATAGGGCTTTGAGGTCGAGGGGGTAGAGGTCGTTGAGCCGCGAACTTTCACATACACATTAAACATATCACTCAACATATTAAGAAAGGTATTGTGAGCCTCTTCTCTAGAATCTTGAAATTCAGGAACATTATGAGCAACCCCTTGATCAGTGACTATAACATAACTCAAAACTTCATCGTAATCTGCTCGATTGGATTCAGTTGACATTTTTAATCTATAAGAAATCAAGTCAAACTGATTGAGAGTCATCACACTATCACAGGTTATAAAGTGGCATGTATTTGTGGACTCAATACATGCTACGTTCAATCCTAGAATCGACTAAATCGTAACTCTGATACCACTAAATGTAAAACCCCTAATCCGTCTTTGCTGTTGGATTAAGGTTACGAGATATTAAGATAGTTAACAAGACTGATAATATAGTAACACAATTTAAAAATTAATTTAAACATCATCAATTAATAAACAATCATCATTCATAGCATACATTCAAAAATGAGACTTAAATCGAGCATTCAAAACCCTAAAATCAGTTTAAAAAAGAATATAGACTAATGGGTTAGTTTTGGGAACAGTGGTATTAGAAATAGTGGTTTCAGGACCACAATTCCTACTAGTGAGTTAGTTTTATTATTTAAATTAAAATAATAAGGTCGTGTGAATGTCATATAAAAAATTGATATGTTAATTTTATTGTTTATTCATTTAATTAAGTAAAAAGGAAAAAAATTGTGAAAGTTGCAAATGTTAGTGGTATTAGTTAAATGAGTTAAATAATAAAGGAAATGAAAACTAATGAACTTAATTGGTAATTAGCCATATTGGTTTATAAGTGAATGGTTAAGGCAAGGTTATTAGGTAAATTTTAGTTAAATTAAAGGGTAAAAAGGTAAAAGAGTAAATAAAACATAAGCAAATAATGCACAGACCATCATCTTCTCCAAAATTATTCTTCCACCACAAAAAATGCCATGGTTGTGAATGCTTGAGGTTTGACCAAGCTTGTGAGTGTGCATGTAGGTGAAATTTTAAACCGTTTTAATAATTTTTACGTTTTTGAGATTGTGTTAGCTTAATTTATCTAATCGAGGGTTGATTTGTGAAATTTTTAAAAATTTCAAAATTTTTCATGGTTGAAATTTGAATGTTTAGGTGTTGGTAGATGTATTTTTGATCTTGATGATGATTTTAGACTATTAGGTAAAATAGTTTCGAATGGTTTTCTAGGTAGGGACTTAATTGATATAATATAGAAATTTTAAGGGATAGTAGTGTATATTCAATTTTTTAGGGAATATTAAGAAATCACACAAGTCTTTTTTAGTTTAATTTGTTTAAATTTGAAAGTTTAGGGATTTAGGGTTAAATTGAATAAAAGACGAAAGTTTAGGTCAAATGTGTATAATAATATAAAAGAGCTGATTACATGAATTTAATTATTCTTTTAAAATGTTTGAATTAGTTAATTGAATTAATTATTATAACTAGATCAAGAAGCAAGTCCATCGATCGTTAATCGGGGAAAAGAGAAGGTTGTCGAGTAGGCGTTGTCGCATATCTGAAATTATCAGATCTCGGTAAGTTCATATTACATGTAATATGTTATATTAAATTATTTGATATTTATTTTTATTCTTATCATTGTGATGTTTGTAATTATTGAATGTTGGTTGTTGAAAATTAATAATGAAATTGAATTGTATTGGAGATAATGAATCGGGCCTTGAGTTCAACAGGCTTTATGTCGGTGATTTATATCAGGCTCTGAGCCTAACAGGTTTCATGCCGGTGAATTACATCAAGCCTTGAGCCTAGCAGGCTTTGTGCCGCTGTATTATATCAGGCTTTGAGCCTAGCAAGCTTCGTGCCGGTGAACTGTATCATGTATCTTGTATGGGAAGTATTGTTTCAAGTATACTATGAGATTGAAAATGTTCTTGGGCTATATGATTTTATATATGAAGTTTTAGTTACGATTCTGGGTGTTATAAATTGAATGGTCTTTGAAGTTGAGAGAGGCAAATTATGATCGTTGGTCTCATGATACATTTTTGTATCATTGTGTTTAAATTTCTGAGTATAATGAGTTAATTTCACGAACTTTCTAAGCTTTAGTTGAGCTTACTTTGTTTGATTTAACTTTGTAGGTCAGTTGGAATCGTGACATTGACTGGATCAGTTCAAGAGGTCACACACTATCTGCTATATTTTCGGTAGTGACTTTGTTCATTTTGGGTCGATTGAAAGTGGCATGTAACTAGGGATTCTTGTATATATGGCTATATTTATAAGTTTTAGTTGATAAATAACTTTTGTTGAAATAGTAGCTTGTAAATGTTTATTCTAAGTATTTGGTTATTGCGGTTGGTATTTTATGATAGTTATAAGTACTAACTTTGAGTATTATATTGAAATGGAAATGGTCAATATATGTGTATGAACATGAATGTGATGTTAGTTAGAGTGAATGAAAAAGATTTAGTATGTTTGATTTATGCTTAGTGAGTGAACTTGAAATGTTTTATTGGATTAAATTTGATGTGTGAATTGTGGTTCCTATTGATGGCATATTGGTTAGAGTTAGGATTGATGGTTTTTTTGGTATGTTTTGATGTGTTTTAGTCATGTGAATGTCTTGAATTGGTTTGGTTTGGTGCCTAAGCAATTGGTTTTGATTTAGCTTGTGTTAGGGGTAATTTATGTAGTACAAGACTGTGTGTCATTTAAAATTTAAGCGCAGGATGAACCACATGGTCATAGAGAGTTACACGACATGGTGAGACAATCGTTTGACCCAACTTTGAATACACACATGGTCTAGCACACAGCCTGCGACACGAGCATGTGACCTTATTTCGAATACCCACACAGGCAGAAACATAGGCTAAGAAATGGCCATGTATCTCATACTTCAAATTGTACACGGTCTGAGAACACAGGTGTTTGGAGTAGCCACACGGGTGTGTGGAATAGCCGCATAACCATGTTTGGGGCCACACAAGCTGGCCTCTATCATACGGCTGTGTGACCCTTGTTTTCACTTTTAGCTTAAATTTTTGTATGTGTTTCAATTTAATCCAATTTTAATCCTGAAATATTTTAAGTGTTCCCCAAGCTCAATTTAGGTCCTGATATGCTCGTAAGACATGAAAAATGATAGTGTTTTGATATCATATGAATTATTTGGTTATATTGTTTAAATGTTAGAGTTTTATTATTGTAATGCTTTATAGCTAGAGTAAACTTTCGGACTGGGTGTAGGGTGTTACAAATATGAAACAAAATAGAAAAATATGGCAAAAACTAAAAACAAAGGTCACATCACCGTGTGGCCAGGCTGTGTGACAGAGCCCAGACTGCGTGGCTTAAAGACATGGTCGTGTGGCCAAACCGTGTAATAACTTGAGTCCGTGTAACTTAGGGTTACACGGTCGTGTCGACAGGTTGTGTTACTCTCTGAGACCAAGTGATGCGGAACCCCGGATCTAGACACAAGAGAAACACAAATTAGAAATAAAAACGAGAATAAATAAAATTAGTTAAATAATAATAATAAAAGGATAGATTTGCCCTATGGAACCCTTGGTTAACTTGCAAACAAAAAGGCCAATAATTGAGCGGCTCCCTACGAAACCCCTAGAAGAAGAACCTCTAGAAACACCGATGAACGGGAAAGAAATTTGAATGTTTGTAACTCCGAAATACCCTCGAAAGTAACAGACTCCAAACTAAATAGAAAGAGAAGAACCACTCTACTCTCAGAAATTTGCCTCACACAAATTTGGAAGAAAACAAATACTCTTTTTTTTTGTCCCAACCAATGAGAATTAAGTAAATAATAATAAGATACATAAAAGATTAATCCACCAATTTATGGGCTTTCACTATTCCAAGATTGGTCCAGTGAATTGCATTCCCGTATTTGTCAATGTCACGAATATGATGAATTAAATTTGTAGCAACAAAGTCTTGGACAAAAGCATTCATCTTTGATTTTAATTGTCGTGCCTTGCTTCGAGTGATTGGACCACTAGAAAAACAACCCATTGAGTGTCACCTCCTTGGCTCGTATCATTCTCCCCCTCTTCAAGAAGATTCGTCCTTGAATCTGAACCTACATCAAATTCAAAAGGAGAAAGATCAGAAACATTGAAAGTAGCACTAACACTATACTCACCAGGAAGATCAATGCGATAAGCATTGTCATTTATTTTCTCGAGTACTTGGAATGGTCCATCTCCTCGTGCATCAAGTTTATTCTTTCTCTTAGAAGGAAATCGTTCTTTCCTTATATGCACCCATACCCAATCTCCAGATTCAAACAAGACTTGCTTTCGCCCTTTATTAGCTCGATGTGCATTGGACTCATTCTTTTTCTCAATGGCTTTACGAGCCTTCTCATGGATCTCTTTCACTAAATCAGCTTCCCTTTCACCATCTAAATTAGCAATGTCATTCAAAGGTAAAGGAAGCAAATCTAAAACAGTAAGTGGATTAAAGCCATATACAATCTTAAAAGGAGTAAAACCTGTGGAAGAATGAACAGAACGATTATAAGCAAACTCAACATAGGGTATCCATTTTTCCCAAGATTTAACATTCTTACCTATTATGGCTCTAAGCAAAGATCCCAAAACTCGATTTACCACCTCAGTTTGACCATCAGTTTGAGGGTGGCATGTAGTAGAGTAAAGTAGTTTAGTACCTAACTTACCCCATAACACCTTCCAAAAGTGACTAAGAAATTTTGCATCTCTATCGGAAATGATAGTCCTTGGGATTCCATGTAATCTCACAACTTCACGAAAAAATAGATCGGCAACATGGGTTGCATCATCAGTCTTATGACATGGAATGAAATGAGCAATTTTAGAAAATCGATCCACAACCACAAAGATGCTATCTCGTCCACGCTTTGTCCTTGGTAAACCTATTACAAAATCCATTGAAATGTCAGTCTAAGGTGAACTAGGAACAGGAAGAGGAGTATATAGACCATGAGGCATCACAGTGGATTTAGCTTGTTTACAAGTAATGCAAGTAGAGAAAATTTTCTCAACAAGTTTTCGCATGTTAGGCCAATAAAAATGCTCATGTAAAACATCATAAGTCTTAGTGACTCCAAAATGACCCATAAGACCACCACTATGAGCCTCTCGAACCAACAATTCTCGCATTGAACACTTTGGTAAGCATAGTCTATTATTTCGTAAAAGATAGCCATCATGCTTATAAAATTTGTGAAATGCACCATGTTCACATGCGTCATAAATGCTTGCAAAATCAGAATTAGTGACATATAAATCTTTGAGATACTCAAAACCTAATAACTTAGTATGCAAAGTACTAAGTAAAGTGTCCCTCCTTGATAGAGCATCAGCCACAACATTATCTTTACCTTTCTTATACCTTATAACATAAGGAAAAGATTCAATAAATTCAACCCACCTCGCATGTCGCTTGTTCAACTTACCTTGTCCCTTTAAGTGCTTAAGTGATTCATGGTCTGTGTGAATCACAAACTCTTTTGGTAAAAGGTAATGTTGCCAAACTTCTAATGCCCTTACCAAGGCATACAACTCTTTATCATAGGTCGAATAGTTCAAATGTGCTCCACCAAGTTTCTCATTAAAGTAGGCTAGTGGTTTATTATCTTGCATGAGGACGGCACCTATACCTACACCAGAAGCATCACATTCAATCTCAAAGGTCTTTTCAAAATTAGGTAAAACAAGAATAGGAGCAGTACACAATTTATCTTTAAGTTCATTAAATGCTAATTCTTGCTTATCTGTCCAATGAAAAGATACATCCTTTTTAATAAGTGCAGTCAAAGGCGAAGCAATTGTGGAAAAGTTACGAACAAACCTGCGGTAGAAACCGGCTAACCCAAGGAAAGACCTTTCCTCAGAAACAGTTTTAGGGATAGGCCATTCTTTAATTGCCTTTACCTTCTCCTCATCCACATGGATTCCTATAGAACTTATCACAAAACCCCAAAAAACAAGCTTATCCATACAAAATGTGCATTTTTCAAGATTAGCAAAGAGTCGTTCATGCCTTAACACATCCAGTACTAATTTAACATGCCCAACATGATCATTCAAAGTTTTGCTATAAATCAATATGTCATCAAAATACACAACGACAAATTTTCCTAAAAAAGGTCTAAGTATGTGGTTCATTAATCTCATGAATGTGCTAGGAGCATTAGTTAAGCCAAATGGCATGACTAACCACTCATACAGGCCATACTTAGTCTTAAAAGCAGTTTTCCATTCATCACCTTGTTTCATTCTTATTTGATGGTAACCACTTTTTAAGTCAAATTTAGAAAAAAATGCATGCACCATTAAGCTCATCCAACATATCATCTAATCGAGGAATTGGATATCGATACTTTACCGTAATCTTGTTGACAGCACGACAATCAACACACATTTTCCAAGAACTATCTTTTTTTGGGACGAGAAGTACAGGAACCGCACAAGGACTTAGACTCTCACGAATCAACCCTTTCTCTAAGAGATCTTCAACTTGCCTTTGTAACTCCTTAGTTTCTTCAGGATTGCTTCGATAGACTGGTCTATTCGGAATACTCGAACCAGGCACAAAGTCAATTTGATGTTCAATCCCTCGTAAAGGAGGTAATCCCTTAGGCATTTCAGAAGGAAATACATCCTCAAAATCCTGCAAAAGATCAACAAAACAACTTGGCAAATGTGTATTAGGGTTAGTCAAAACAAAGTTTTCCCTAAACCTAATAATTACAAATGTTTGTTTTGTATAAAGAGCAAATTTGATATCTCGAAACCTAGTGAATAAACTCACTCTCTCATCTCGTGACTTGTGTGTGCAATCACTTACCAATGTTGGGCCTTTAAGTTGGCTTTTAACACTAAGGGTCTCTTTACTCTCAGCCTTTTTTAATGATTTGACCTCACTTCCCTTACCCATCTCACTAGCAAGTTTAAGTTGATCATTGTAGACTTCTTGAGGAGGAAGTGGAGCCAAAGTAAACTTCTTTCCAAGGAACACAAAGGTATATTGGTTAAGGAAACCATCATGATTTACTCGTCGATCAAACTGCCATGGCCGTCCAAGTAATATGTGCCTAGCTTGTATTGGAACAACATCACACAAAACTTTATCAGAGTATCTACCAATGGAAAATGAAACTAAGCATTGTTTAGATACTTTTACCTCCCCACTATCATTCAGCCATTGCAAGCGGTATGGCCTTGGATGCTTCACACAAGGTAGGCCAAGTTTCTCAACAAGGGAAGAACTTACCACATTGGTGCAACTTCCACTATCGATGATCAATGAACTAGGTTGTCCACCAATCAAACATCTCGTGTGGAAAATGTTATCTCTTTGTTCGCACCCTTCCTCTTTAAACTAAACATTTAAAGCCCTTCGAGCAACAAGTGCTTTCTCACCATACTCCAAGTATTCTTCATACTCATCATGAGTATGCACATCATTAGCATCTTCCAAAGGAGGCATCTCATATTCGTTATCGGACTCAAAATCAACCTCGCCATCTTCTCGAATCACCAATGACTTTTTATTAGGGCATTCTCGAGCATAGTGACCCCTTCCTTGGCATTTGAAGCAGGTAATATCTTTTGGCTGCTTAATGGCACTAGGAGAAGTAAAAGAAGAAGATGGAGCTCGATTAGTAGAAGTAGAACCTTTAAATGAATTAGGCATACCTCTATCTTTGGAGTAAGTTCTAGGCTCATTTGGCTTGAACCGTGCATCTCTCCCATTCCACAATCTATCATCTTGTTTTTGCCAATTTCCTCTCCAAGCAGGATTAGAAACTGAACTAGCACCCCTTGGTGTCCCTTTCTTTCGTAATTGCTTTTCAATGGTGAGTGCGGTTTGAAGCATCTCTTCAACATCCATGTAGTGTTGTAACTCAACTCGATTTGCAATCTCAGGCTTTAGGCTGACAAGGAATCTAGCCATAGTCACCTCAGCCTCTTCGACAAGATTAGCTCTAATCTGAATAGTCTCCATCTCTTTGTAGTAGTCGTCCACAGATCTATCTCCTTGAACAAGATGTTGGAGTCTTTGATGGAGTTCTCGATAATAGTATGGTGGAACAAACCGTTTTTGCAAGATGCACTTCATTTCAACCCAAGTAGTAACAGGTTGCTCTCTATAAAGAATCCTGCTTTTACATAATTGATTCCACCATGTTAGTGCATAATTAATGAACTCAGCGACAGCGTATGTTACATTTTTCTTATCAGAGTAATTGTAACAAGAAAAGACTGCCTCCATCTTTTCCTCCCAATCAAGGTAAGCATCAGGATCATTCTTCCCTGAAAAAGAAGGAAATTTTGGTTTGGGGGTGTCATTGTTTCGCTCCAATCTTTCTCTAGGTACATACTCGGACTCAAAGTCATCATCAAAAACATGGTCCTCCCTTCGTTTAAAAGTTTGATCTCGCGAATTTGATCGGCTTATAAAAGCTTCGTTCAACTTCTTGTAATTATCGGCAATGTATCTCCCTTGAGTTGTAAGTTTTGTATCAAGATACTCCCTTTGCTCTTGTAACATCTGGGTCATGCGATATTCGAATTGAGTTTGCAACTTTTTCATCTCTTTTTGTAACAACTCGACCAAAGGATCGTTCTCTCTTTTTTGCTCATCCTCTTCATTTTTACTAGTTTGGGATCTAGTGATTGGCATGGTATTTGTGAAAAAATCACACAAACAGGAACAAGACAGAAATAATAATAACCTCACTCGTTAGCTCTCAAAAGAATAACTCTCTGAATGATTCAAAACTTGTAAATATGTTTGGAGAGGGTTACTAATCAAGATCAAATAACGGAGGTGAAAACTTCAAAGAAACAATGAAGATCCTAATTGCTTTAAGAGACCAATAAACTTGACGAGGCAATTTGTAATGGAGGCTACATGGATGAAGGAATTGTGCGTGCCTTTAGTATCTGCTAACACAAGAAGAAACAAAGTGTTAGAAAGCGTAAGAGAAACAAAAAAAAACGTAGACCTGCAACGATCCCTAACTCTAGAGTCAAAGAAAAGCTTTAATAAGAAGAAAACTTAAGAAAACTCTACCCAATTTAAAAAAAAAAACAAAAATCAGAAACGTTCGGTGTCTTAAGATTTTCAAAAAAAAATTGAAGCTTTAATTATACTTGAGTCAATAAAAGATGAAGGAAAAGAAATTCAATTTTGGGGAAAATAAAAAATAATAACAATAATAGGAAAAGAAGAAACCTACGTATGAAAGGTAGGCAACTTTTTTTTTTGCGGTTTTTTTTGCGCTTTTTTGCTTCTTTTTTTTTTCTTTTTGCTGTTTTTTTAAAGAATAAGAGGAGAATAAACACAAACTTCAGAAAAAAGAGAATCGATGAAACCGATGAAAAGTGTTTTTGGTATTTTGACTCGTTTCGGATTTGATTTTAGCTTCAAAAATAACACCGAATGGCCTGAAACTGATACCAACTGATGCGGAACCCCGGATCTAGACACAAGAGAAACACAAATTAGAAATAAAAACGAGAATAAATAAAATTAGTTAAATAATAATAATAAAAGGATAGATTTGCCCTATGGAACCCTTGGTTAAGTTACAACCAAAAACGCCAATAATTGAGCGGCTCCCTACGAAACCCCTAGAAGAAGAACCTCTAGAAACACCAATGAACGGGAAAGAAATTTGAATGTTTGTAACTCCGAAATACCCTTGAAAGTAACAAACTCCAAACTAAATAGAAAGAGAAAAACCACTATACTCTCAGAAATTTGCCTCACACAAATTTGGAAGAAAACAAATACTCTTTTTTTTGTCCCAACCAATGAGAATTAAGTAAATAATAATAAGATACATAAAAGATTAATCCACCAATTTATGGGCTTTCACTATTCCAAGATTGGTCCAGTGAATTGCATTCCCGTATTTGTCAATGTCACGAACATGATGAATTAAATTTGTAGCAACAAAGTCTTGGACAAAAGCATTCATCTTTGATTTTAATTGTCGTGCCTTGCTTCAAGTGATTGGACCACTAGGAAAAACAACCCATTGAGTGTCACCTCCTTGGCTCGTATCACCAAGTGGACAAACCTGCACCAAAAATGAAATAGGCCATATGGTTATGTCATGCAAGCATGTGTGGCACACGGCTATGTGCATTTGAAAGTGCCTTCAAAACCAAGTCATTTCAAACCAAATCTCTTTAATCACAAGCTATGATATAATCACCCTTTAAACCTATCCAAAACACATTAAACCTATCCTTAACACATTAAAACATGCCAAAATATACCAAATAACATTCACCTAAGTGCCTAACCAATATGCCCTCATTGGCACCACAATACAAACATTAAAACTTAAACAATTCAAATACAATTACTTAACATTTCATGCTTATTGAAATTCAAACATAACTCATTTATCATGACTAAAATCATCTACCAAAGTCTACCATTCAAAATACATTTAAAACCAAAAACATACCATTACCATCAAACGGTACAACCAATCAAGATACCAATTGGGGATTTACATCAATATACACATCTTATACTTCAAATAGCACAAAACATATACATAATGCTTATAAAATATATAGCTAAAAAATTATTTACATGCCACTTATAACTAGACTGAAATAAACATTTAGTTACCGAAAGAGTTGTAGGATGGTGTGATCTCCAACGAAGTTCCAATCGACAGCAAGAGTCTGACAATCTACAAAGAAGAAAACCAAATAGTGTAACCTTATGTAAAGCTTAGTAAATTTGTATTGAACGTAAACTTTAACTTACCATAAAAAACTTAACCTAAGCCTTTCACAATAAAAATCATAATCAAAGTCTCATATACACATCACAAGTCTCACAAGGTTAGTAAATTCACATATACAAAGATGTGTAACTTCTTCATGTCATAAAACATATACAAGTAAACACATTCAAAGCTCGATTCAACCATATCATATTCACTTAAAATTTCACATTTTCATTTCAAGTATTTATTTCAAATTTCCTTTTCTTTTTTACATATCTATCCATATAAACATTTCGTATACGCAATTCATCTAACTATTTTCATATAACCAATTCATATAATCATTCCATATATCTATTTCCATATAATCAATTCATATAATCATTTTTTATAATCATTTTCCATATAATCGATTCATATAATCATTTTTCACATAGTTGATTCATATAAACATTTGAAATATTCATTTTCCACCCGATGAACCATAATGAAATAACATTGGATACACGGAAATTGTAACACCCCTAACCCATCTCCATTCTCGGATTAGGTTAACGGAGTAATATGGCACGTATCGAAACAATTAACATCTTTAAATCATTCATTTATTGAATTACAAACAAAAAATCTAAATCTAACATCATTCATAATATACCTACATTTACGAGCCTTATATCGAGTATATGGGACCTAAAAATGACTTTGGAAACAACCAGGGACAAATCTGAATCGAAACAAAAAAAACATGGAAAAATTTAAAAAAATTGAAAACAGGGGTCACAGAGTTGTGTGGCCAGGCCGTGTGACAGAGCCCAGGCTATGTGGCCAAATTGTGTAACAAAATGTGCCCATGTAACTTAGGGTCACACGGTCGTGTAACTCTCTGTGACCGTGTAGTTTAGGGTCACACGAACGTTTCGCTAAGCCGTGTAACTCTTTGTGACCGTATGGATTACCCTACACCTAAAAATCAATAAGACACACGGCTATGTGAGGAGGACATGTGTGACACATGGCCATGTGTAGTTAAAATGACTTCCACATCAAGCCAAAAAAATGCCAAAACCTTAGGTGCCAAGTCAAAAAAATTTCAACCTTTCACATACCTTCAAAACACATTCTAACAAGCCTAAAACATACCAAAACAACTAACCTAAGTTGCTAACCAATGTACCCTCATTGGTATCACAATTTAAACATTCAACAATCACACACTCAACAACCACAAAGTAATGCCTTAAAGAGGTTCTTAGCATAACAAATTAGTCATTTCATCTCTTCCATTTACCATATCCAAGTTACTTCTATAAGACACAAACCAAATGACCAAAAGCATTTATAATCACAACCTTGAGTCAAAGATACCAAACATATGTACATAGCCACAAGACTTTCTAAACCAAAAGACATAATTTATCAGCATAAACAAAATGACCAAATAGGCTCCTAGTATATGCCATTTATAACCAACATCAAAATGACCACATCTTCTACCGTAATCAAGGATGGATAGTGTATATGTGCTCTGACTTGATTTTAACTGGTCGAGCTTTCTGATGATCTAAAAGGAAATAAAACAACTAATGTAAGAAACTAATGCTTAGTAAGCTCGTACAAATTTAAACATATCTTACCGAGCAAGAATCAATTTATACTAATGCTTAGTAAGCACCATTTAGAATATGCTCATATAACTATTCAATTTCCTAAACATACCCCAAATATTACTAGTTAGCATACTTATACACATATAATCACACCAATGCATTAACATTCATCATCAACATATACAAATCAAAGCATTCATCTCATATTTATAACTTATGGTACATATATCACCCAAAACATGTTACCTGAATAGCAAATGGTTGAAGGATGCCATGGTGTCTTTCAGCCACAGTCTTATTTATTTTCGACTTGATGCCATAGTGTCTTTCAACTATTATCTTACTCATTTTCTATAGTGCCTTTATACTATGGTCTTATTCATTTCCATCATGTTTCCATAGTTTCTTTCACATATGATCTTACACGTTTAAATCGTGATGCCATAGCGTCTTTCAACTATGGTTTTACTCGTTTGATTCATGATGCCATAACGTCTTTCGACCATGGTCTTACTCGTATTTCAACCAATGATCTCAATCATCACATAAATGTATATATAGGAAGTAAATAGAAAAACAACATATAATTAAATTTAACTAAGTTACAAACTTACCTAAAGAAAAACGATTGTAGAAATATGGCTGGCGATTATTATGCTACTTTTAGCTTTTCCACAATCTTTATCCGGTTGATTTGTTTCTTAATCTAAACAGTAATTTTAACTCAATTAACTGATTCAATCAGTTTACATAATCACATTTATGCATAAAATCCTTTTTTATTAATTTACAAAATTACCCCTAAACTTTACACTTTATGCAATTTAGTCCCTAAACCCAAAACTTACGAATTATCCATATTTAAGCAACAATACATCCAAGAAATTTATATATAGTCCTTATTTAGCCCACATTTATTAATTTTTAACAAGAATTTCACACAATTTCACCACTTTAACAATTCAATCCCTAAACATTAAAATTACTAAAAACTACTTTACAAAATAATCCTATTTCTAAATCAAACTTAATAATTCATCATAAAAATTCACAAACACCCTCAAATAATCAATGAAATAATCTAAAATGTTTAAAATTTTACAAATTAGTCCCCGAGTTAGATAGATTAAGCTAAAACGAACTCAAAAACATAAAATTACTAAAAATGGGTAAAAGTTACATACCATGCATCAAAGACAAGCTTGGCCGAATGCTTCCTATGCTTTAATGGTATTTTCTGCTTTGATGGGCATAAAATGAATAAGATGATAATCAATTAGGCTTTTGTTTTGTTTAATTTTTTTTTGTTTAATTATCAAATTATATCTTTAACCTTTAAAAGTCAATAAAATTTCATGCTAATAGCCACCACAACTGGCCACTAAAAATCTAAATAGTATATTTATCATTTAATTCCATAAATTTTCATTTTCAATAGCCACTTAACACATTTAGCTAATAGAAACTAACTTGTGCAGCTTTTACGATTTAATCCTTTTTACTTAATTAACTATCTCGACGTTAAAATTTCTTAACCAAAATTTAATACGACCCTATAATAGCTCTATAAGCATTAAATAAATAATAAAATACTAGCTCACTTGTTAGAATTTTGGTCTCAAAACTATTATTTTTGACACCACTGAAAGCGGGCTGTTACAGGAATAATGCTCATACAAACTTTAACTGTAATTCTTCATATGATTTGTAACTGTAAATGGTCACACAAGCTGTGAAATAGGCATGTTCACATGAGTTGTGGGTTGGGATGTTAGGCTACTCAATGCTGCTCACATGAGCTGTGGAGAATACGTGGCAAATGTAGGACCTCAACCATTGGTAGGACATCCAAGACTAGCACCCGAAATGGTAAATAACACTAATTACATGTCATTTGTATCGTAAGCATTCACGAGGTTCATAAGGGTCATGTTTCATATCTATATAATTTAGTTATATACATATTATTTCATCGCAAGAATTTATCCATGTAGTTTCCCATTTTCAAACATAACCTTTAATTTACTTAACATTACAATAACCTTTAATTTACTTAACATTACAACTTAGTCCATTTCATCCCTTACCACTTAACAAGTAAATGAACTCAGTCACAACATATATAAATTGATATTAAATAAAAAAATCAGCAACCAATTAATTTAATCAATTTACAAAATTACCTAATCACAATAGCTACAAACACTTCAATGACGACTACTCGATGACTTTTCCTTTCCCCCAATTATCAACCAATTGATCTGTTTCTTGATTTAAATATAATATCTTTATTCAATTAACCAATTCAAATACTTCATAACACTTAAATTCACATATGTAGCCCTTTACCAAAATTTTACATTTTATCTTAAACTTTTACCTTTTATTCAATTTAGTCCCTAATCTAGAAATTTTCAAATTTAAACACAATTAAGCTCAAACCATGCTGGCCGAATTTTCCATAGCCCCTATACAACCCATATTTATTTCAATTTCACAAAAAAATCATTTAATTTTACCATTTAGCAATTTAGTCCTTAAACATTAAAATCACTAACAATCACTTTACAAAATAGTTCTATTTAGCTATCAAACTTATAAATCTACCATCAAACTTCAAAAACATCTCAAACTCAACAATGGCATAATTCAAAACATTTAACAACTTTACAAATTAATTCTCGGGTTAGCTAAATTAAGCTACAACGATCTCAAAAACATAAAATTTATAAGAAACGAGTGAAAATTTAGCTTACATGCAAGGAACATAGCTTGGTTGAATCTTCTCAAGGTTATAAAAATGGTGTTCGGTTGGAAATAAAAAGAAATGAATTTGATGATATTGATGTCTTATGTTTTATTATTAATACATTTTAACATTAATTAATAAACATTTTAAATCATAAAACTTAATAATTTAAGCCTAAAATCGGCCACTAACATTAAGAATGGATAAATTTCCATTTAAATCCATTCCAATATGATTTTATATTCAATTTTCACTTTTAAACTCATAGCGATTGACTTTTACAATTTTTATGATTTACTCCTTTTTACCTAATTAACTTTCCGAACATTAAAATTTTCTAACTGAATTTCAATACACCTATATAGTAACTCTAGAAACATTTAATAAAAATATTTACAGGTTTGGTTTGTGGAAACGAGGTCTTGATACCTCATTTTCCAAAACCACTTGACTTTAGGGGCAAACCACTTGAACTTAACTATTTGTCCAATTAAAAAGTCAATATAATACTATATTTGACTTGTAAATATTAAATAATAATATTTACAGATTCACTCGTTGGATTTGTGAACCTAACTCGTCGTTTCCCCTACGCATTCTTGGCTTAGTGCCTTCTGGTGTACTCACTCTCACAACAGGACCTGAAACTTGAACAAACACTTGATAAGTTCATGCGAGCTTAGTGAGTTTTTAGCACAGAAGAATACTTTAGAACCTTTCTAGTTGAATTTCGTATCTTGCAAATTCTGGATCACATCTCTATCTTTGGCAGATACTTTCATAATATCTAATATATACTTATACGCCAATTATCATACTTGATGTACCAACTCTCACTTCACTCCTTGGCTAACTCTAGATTGTACTTGACGATACATATCTTATTCCTTCTTAGAACAACAAATGTACCTCTCAGAAGAATATCTATACTTAACCTACCATTGAAAAAATCCACTTCGAATACACATAGAATACTTTTCCCCAGGATGGGTACTCACAAACACATTTCTTGGCAGATCAAAAAACTAACGGATCTCTTAAGTTGAACTCCATACTGGTCTTAACTCTTGTGTATTCTCATTCTGCTTCTGGTAGTTATCAGACTACCAATCAAATCATATCTTGAATCAACCCCAAATTAGAATTTTTACTGATAATGAAACATTATAGATCATCTAGAATAATCCCAAATGACTACGATACATAACACGAGAATGCCCAACTTGACAAATGGCTTAGGTTTTGGATGGCCTCTGAACGAGGCATGAAAACCATTTAGATATGGCGAATACCAAATAATTTAGATTTCATTCTTACATACCGTAGACAAACTCAGTCCAGCGAACACTTAGACCTTTCATAAATACGAACACACCAACATCCTGTGTAGATAGACTACTATGAAAGATTACCTCTTTAGAAATACATATGCATACTCTCTTTCAGGAAATTCCTCTTAAAGCTCATTCAATTTCATCACAAGACCAACATCTTTAGACTTATTAGATCCTTATAATAGAGTTAGTTATCAAAGAAATCTCATACCTTACCTAGATCTTGTCACAAAGGCGATTAACCAGATTCTGCTACGCAGACATCACTGAATACGCCACATAAATGTTATAGAATTCGCCACAAAGGCTATAAATAATACGCCACTAAGGCTTAGCAGGTCATGCCACACATACATCACACAGAATCACATGTTTACTATCCTAATGAAATTTACAAAAGGTGCCATGGGTTTCTCCCTCATGGACTTATACATATCTTCATGTCATGATCTGTCAGTCCGATTTACATCTCACCGAAGGCATGACCGCCTCCAAACATACCAACGTCATGAGTAGAAATCCTACAAAGAATATATGAAAAGGCGGTATCTGCTAGTATATGGGTCAGGTTGTAATATAGTTACAACAAAGTAGATGAGTACTCCAAGGATTGTCCCCAAGGGAGGCGAGCATTAAAGTAATTCTAACCTAAGCATAATATATCTAATTAGCACTTTAAATGAATTATATTACGATGAAATAAAAAGAATGGTTTTGGTGATTTATACCAATAGTAATAATAAAATAAAGATAAATAAATAAATAAATAACGAGAAATAAAATAATAAAATAATAAAATATATCAAATATGGGCATGGTGATTAGCTCACTTCAGTAATCATAATGTAACAACTTGTTCTTTAGTGGTGTCAAAAAAAGTAGTTTCGGGGCCACAAATCTGATGAGTAAGTTAGTAATATTATTATTTAATATTTACAAGTCAAATATGATATTAAATTAAATTTTGAACTGACAGTTTATGCTATTCGAATGAAAAATTAAGTTCAAGTGGTAAGACCCTAAAGTCAAGTGGTTTTACAAAATGAGGTATTGAGACCACATTTCAATATTTTTATAAATATTTACAGAGTGTTATTAAGGTTGTATTAAAGTTCCGTTAAGAAATTTTAATGTTTAGATAGTTAATTAATTAAAAAAGACTAAATCGTAATAGTTGAAAAAGTCAATCGCTATTAGTTTAAAGGTGTTAATTGATTAAAAAAACATAATTGGATGATCTTAATGGATAAATTACCCAATTCTAATATGGTGGGACGGTTTAAGCTTTAATGCCTTTTAATTTAATATGTTTTATAAGTTATTTTATTATAATAAAGAAAAGGTTAAAACATATGAAACAAAAGGTTGTCTTCCTAATCTATTTTATTTTACATTGATCAAAAGTCATTGTTAAATATTTTGAAGCTTCGGCCAAGCTTGAATGTATGCATGTAAGTCCATTTTGAATTCGTTTCTCGTAATTTTTATGTTTTTGAGATCGTTGCAACTAGGTCCAACTAGCTCGTACATTCGTTTTTGAAACTGTTAAAGATTTTGAATGTTTTCATTCATGAATGTTTGTGATTTTAGATGTTAAATGATAAATTTGAGGTATTATTTGTTATTTATAAGTATTTTGTTAAGTGATTTTGATGAATTTACCGATTAGGGATTAAATTATTAAAATAGTAAAAATACAAGACGGTGTGGAATTGTTACAAATGTGGGCTGTAATGGATGCTATTAATATTCGACTGGTATGAATTTTCAATAAAATTGGTTTATTTGCATGATTAGGACATAGAGACTAAATTGAATAAAAATAAAAAGTTGAGGGCAATTTTGTAAAAATTTCAAAATAACTAAATTTTATAAAATGAATTGGTTTTACTATCTAAATTAATGAATTGAATGAAATTGTTAATTTAGATCAAGAACGAGTGAAAAATTAAGGAGAAGAGAAATTACCAAATAGCCCCTGTACTTTGACATTACTGTAATTTAGTCAAGTAAGTTCGTATGAATTATAATCACTTAAATGTTGATTAAAATGAATGTTTAATGTGTTGTTTTAATGTAAATGAATCAATATATATATATGATTACGTCTAAATTATGACGAATTGACGGTATTAGGCCCCGTTTGAACCTTAGGAATATATAGAATACAAATGACATGTCATTAGGGTTGCCATGTTTCGGGTGCTGGTCTTGAATGTCCTACCGATGGCTGAGGTCCTGCATTTGTTGTGGATGCTCGATAGCTTGTGTGAAAGGCATCGTATAGCTTACATTTCGACCGTCAGCTTGTATGAGCAGACCCATTTTATGGCTCGAGTGAGCAACGATGTAAAGGAAAAAGAAAATGAATGGTTTTGACCATATGTTTAGCACACTTTGTGTGAGCTTTCCCGCTTATCTGATATTATTCTAAGTGATTCAACGGGCCTGAAAAGACAAGGAACGGTAAGTGTTCCGATGGACTATGTCATAAACCTATGGAAAGGTAAGAAATGAGAATAGTCAATGAATGTATATCAATGTTTATGGAAAGTATGAACTCAAAGGCATTATGTTCATGTAAAGCTAGCCTATCTTGTGATAATTCAATTGAGTTATGTGTTAATGCACTAACATGTGTTTTTGATGATGCTTAGGCTTGCGTCAAGCTTATGGTTGAATTATATCATGCTTAATTGTAATGTTATACATTGAAATGGTAAATGTTCAAATGGAAATATGCTTATGTTTATGAAAAGATGGTATGAATCAAAAGATATATTTTCTTATGAAATGATTTATCATGTGGTTGATCCCAAAAGAGTTATATATAAATGCACTAACTTGTGTATTGATGATGATGTTTAGGCTTGGGTCAAGCTAATGGTTATGGTGGATGTTTATGTTTATGCCTTGTATTATACAAATGAAACGGGTAAGAAAATGTAATGAAACGGTAAGTTTATAATTGATATGTAATATGATGAAATGAAAGGATTGATTAGTTAAACAAAATACTCATGCGTGAGAAATCTACTTATGCTATGGATGAATCTATCTATTCATGGATAAATGCATTAATTCATGAATTGATAATGTTATTTAAGCTTATGCTAAGTAAATGGAATGGTTTATAGTCTCATGAAAAGGTTAATGGATGTGTAATATTCTTATAAAATCCTATTATGATAGGAAAGAAAAATATATAAGATGTTGATGGACTTACTCATTTGTGAGTTGTTGGTTATATAGTTGGATAAATCTTGTGGCATCGGTATAGGTTTACATTTACCCTATAAAGTTTCATTATTGAAGTGAGATATTATGTTTAAAGTTTATACGAGCTTACTAAGCATTCATTGCTTATGTAATTACTTTCCTTTACTTTTTAGATTATCGCACGCTCGATTGGTTGGAAGTTCATCGGGGATTTATCACACTATCTGGTGATTATATCAGTAGTTTTTGATGTTTTGGCTAAGGTTATAGTGGCATGTATAGGTGGACTTGTGGTTTATGTTAGTTGATAAGTTTGGCATGTATATGTGATGTTATGGTTGGTACACTTTTGGTACTTATGGTATCTTGTTGATGTTTGATAATTTGGTTAGGTTGATCAATGTCTTTAATAGCCAATTTGGTATGTGAATAAAGTATTTGCAATGTGGCTAAGTATGGCATGTTTGATATGGAAATAAGGTAAATGTGGTTGAATGAAATATGGTCAATTATGCATAAGTTTAGGTCTGTTAGTTTGATTGTGATTGAGGTGCCTATATGGCATATTGGTTGAATGGAATTTGGTCATTTTAATTGATCATTTTATGCATGTTTTGGTATGCTTTGATGCCTTGGTTAAGGGTGCAAATGGCTTGTAGGTACATACTTGAAGTGGGTGAAGGAAATGTCTTGATTTTGGCCAATTTCTTGTCCGCATGGCCTAAGACACGGGCGTGTGTCTCAGCCGTGTGTGACACACGGCCATGCGACACGGCCGTGTGTCCTTTGTAGGTTTTAAAGGTTTCAAGTCAGGCAGTTACACAACCTAGCACACGACCTAGTACACGGCCTGGCACAGGGGGGTGTGGTTGGCTGTGTGACCCAACTCAGAGAGTTATAGGGGCACGGACACGGGCTGGGACACGACCATGTGTCCTTATTTCGATTGCTACACAGCCTGAGACACAGACATGTGTCTCAATCGTGTGAGTCACACGGCCTGGCCACATGGCCTTGTGACCCCTGTAGTTTAATTTTTCAACTTTTTCTTAAATGTTCCAAATGTTTCTGATTTAGTCCCGAATTATTTCTAAAGTGTTTATAAGGCCTCGAGGGCTCGATTAAAGGACATTATGCATGTATATGAATGAATTATGCCATGTTTATGTTGAGGTATTAAATGTATGTTTTAAAGTTGTAATTTTACGATAACGCTCTGTAACCCTATTTCGGTGACAAATACGGGTTAAGGGTGTTACACATAATCAACTGTAATAGCTCGTTTTTAGTGAAATCGAAACAGTGGTTTCGGGACCACAAATCCTAGTCAGAAAGAAGATTTATTTTAATAATATTGCATATTCTATATTATGATAAGAAAGACGCATAAAAATTTTGATAAGAGAATTTTACCAATTTTAAATTTAATTAATAGGAAAGGACCAAATTGCATAAAATGCAAAAGCTAAATTCTAGCAGCTGTAGGTAGCAAATAACTATAAAAATAAAAATTTGAGGTCCTTATATGGCAATTAGACTATTAAGAGAAGTTAGTATATATTTTTTGATGATTCATCCATGGAAAATTAGAAAAAGAAAATGACTAAATTGGAAATTAAAATAAATAAAAGATGATAAATAAAATAAATATCTAATATCATCATTTAATAACATCGTCCCCGATTAAAAAGCCATGGAAACCTTAGTTTGAGAGCTTAAAGAAAGAGAAAACTTGTTGGGCTAAATTAGGTGAGTATTCAAGTCCCGTTTTTAGTAATTTTTACATTTTCGAGATCGTATTAACCTAATCTATCTATTTTGGGAATCAATTTGCAAATGTATCAAAGTATGAAAATTTTTACATGGATGAGTATGCTAAATTTTTAAAATTTATGGTAGAAAATGAAAAGTTGTTGATAGATAAACAACTTTTGTAAAGTGAATTTTGATGAAATTGTGATTTAAGGACTAAATTGTAAAGATGTAAAATTCATGGAAAATTTTTGATTTTTGTGAAATACATGAGCTGTAAATGTTATAAGAAAAATTTAGCTAGGCTTGGTTAAGGATTGACTTGCATGAATGTCATTTTCCGAGCCTAGGGATGAAATTTGAATTAATCAAAAGTATAGGGGCAAAATGATATTTTTGCCTAAAAAGTGAATTGGGTTGATTTGAATATGAAATGTAATAAATTGATGATTAAATTTTTTTATATAGATCCGAAAAGACCAAATACGGAATTGGATCGAGGAAAACAAAAAGTATCGAATTAGTAGATTCTTGTATACGAACAAGTATAGAGGTAAGTTTGTGTAGCTAAATTGTGTAAATTTATATGTTTGAATTAAATTTTGTATATGTGAATTATGTAATTCTCATGTATATGAAATTGATCGAATATCCGATAATTCTTGATAAGTGTTAAATCCCGTTTGAATAAATGAAAATCGATGGATACAAGTTTCCTGTATTGGTTGTGGTCTTGCATATGTTGCAGTCACACCATAGCTCAAAAGAGCATCCCGTATAAGCCCTCTCGAGCTTCTCGTTATATGGTTCTTGCAAGCTTCCCGTTAATAGCTCTTCGGAGCATCCTGATCAATTGTGATCCTGCATGTTTTGTGGGCACACCGCAGCTCTTATGAGCGTCCCGTTATATGGCTCTTTGTGGGCTTCCCGATTAAAGGCTCCTTATGAGCTTCCTGATTAATGGCTCTCCAGAGCTTTTCGATATGGCTCGCTTGAACTTCCCGATATATGGCTATCTGGAGCTTCCCGATTAATGACTCTTTGGAGCTACCTGTTACTTGCTTGCACGAGCTTCCCGACTATGGCTTTTATGAGCTTCCTGTTATTTAGCCCAGATAAATTTCCCGTTACATGGCTCACATGAGCTTCTCGTTATTTGGCTCGAGAGTGTGCTTCCTGATTATGTGCTCTATTGAGCACTCCCGAATATGAATTGACGAATTACAATTTCGTACACTTCGAGTGTACTACCAGTGTATCAATTAAAATTTCAAAAAAATTCAACGAGCAAAGTTTTGATATGAGATAATCTTAATTTGAGATGAATTATTTTAAATGTATAAGATATATAGATATATGATATGGAAAGCATATGTATTTGAAATTGTTACATGATGAGCTCATCTTTGTTACATGAAAAGTACTTGGAATTCATACTAACTTGCTTGATGAGTATATGTGTTTAAGCAATTGACCAATTTGCTTTGGGTGCATGTTATTTGTATGTTTCTTTTAAATGAACATGAATGGTAAGTTAATTTCCTGTTATGCGAACTTACTAAGCATTTAAGTGCTTAATTTGTTTTCTTTATTCTGTTTTATAGTACTTGGAAGCTCGTGAAGGTTGGAAAATCGGTCGGAGTATCATCACACTATACTACAGCTCGTTTTGGTATAAATAGCAAACTTATTTTGATATAATGACATGTATAGACTAAGTTGTCGAATAATGGTATGTAAATGATTGGTTATATCTATCCATTGGAATGGCTAGTAATGGCATGCTTGATGTATATGTATGAGGTTCTATCATGTTTAATATATGTGTATTTAGTATGGTTGGATTGAGTTTTGGTAAATTTATATAATTATACAATTAGGTAAGTTCGAATACATGAATATATGTAATGATATGTTATGCATAATACTTGTATTTGGCTTGGTTTAAATGTTTGAAATTGGTTGGTGAATATGCTTAAGTGATGTTGTAGGTGGAAGGCAAAATGGATGAGAAATATGGCCTTAAAAATGATCTATTTTTGTCCACACGGGCAGAGAGTGTCTCAGCAGTGTGTGACACACGGCCATGCACACGGGTGTGTGGTTTGGCTGTGTGTTCGTGCACCTAATTTTCAAAAATTAATTTTACCACACGGGCGTGTGGCTGGCTGTGTGATACAAGTCAGAGAGTTACACGGGTAAGGACACAGGCTGGGACACGGCCGTGTGTCTCATATAGAATGCCCACACGGCCTAGAACACGGGTGTGTCACTTGGCTGTGTGAGCCACAAGGCCTGGCCACACAGGCGTGTGTCCCCTGCATCTAGGAAAAATTTTTAAATTTTTGAGAAAAATTCTTTGAGTTCCCAATTTAGTCCTGACTTGTTTCTAACTCATGAATTGGGCTTCGAGGGTCCATTTAATGGACACTAAGATTGAATATGTCTGATTTTATATATGAATAGTAAATGACATGAATTACCTGTATTTGTTCTGTAAACTCTAGTAATGGTTTATAACCCTATTTTGGTGAAGGAAATGGGTTAGGGGTGTTACATTTATTGGTAACAGAGCTACGGTTTAGCTGATTCTTGGACTAACGTAGCAAGTACGAGTTTAGCTATACATGCCATTATATAATTTATGATAGTGTGATATCTCCTGACCATTTTAAACATATTTTTCATATAGTAATGTCGTCCAACAGAGCTGAATCTGAGGAAGCTGAGAGTAATGCTCAAGCTTCAGTTCAAAAAGTTGCATCAAGTAGTAGAAGGCCTGTATCTGAGGGCTGTTAAAGAAGCCTTCTTTCAAATGATGAATGGATGGTTCACTTGTAACCCCCTCTAACCTAATCCGTCGTCGGATTAAGGTTACGAGGCATTACAGATCAAAACATGTTTCAGAACTGTCATTTCATTTTACTTACTTTTTTAAACAATTAGAACTGTACCTAGATAACCAACCAATCATTCATAAAACATATTCATTATTTGTCATCATTTAATCATCAAAACATCACCTATCATAATAAGCATGCTAAACACAATTCCATCATATACACTATTTCCAAGCCAAATCACATGGCTAGAATTACAATTCAAAAATATAATAATAGTTTACTAGCCTATACATGTCATATGTCAGATGTACAAAGCTTCAAAAGTACCAAAAAAATGATCGATAGTGCAATGACGTTTCCCGACGATCCCTGAGTCTGAGCTAACTTCGATAATCTATAAAACAGTGGAAGAATGCACAAAGTAAGCTTTGGAAGCATAGTAAGTCATAAGCAAATAAATCATTTCAATGAAAGTTATAATTCAATTCAACTAAGCTGAACTCAAACATATCACAAACACATATATAATTAACTATCTCATATGAACTCATATTATTACATTAAGTGCTAACTTACCTTTATATTTTTATAAACATATAAATTCACACATACCTGAACCATTCAGTTTAAAACCACATTCAGATTTGTTAAGAACACACAAAAATCTTATAAAACTCGTACAATGCCATATCCCGGATATGGTCTTACATGTTAATGCATATTGATGCCACTGTCCCAGATAGGGTCTTATACGAATCATATACGATGCCAATGTCCCAGACATGGTCTTACACATTTTCTTACTTTGATGCCAATGTCCCAGACATGGTCTTACACAAAAATCGCATCTTGAAGTCCTATTATCATGTCATCAATATCAAATACATTTTCTACGGTTCATTCAGAGCTATCGACTTCATAATTAAATCATTTCATATGCAAAACCAGTCATCCAATGCTCAAATCAATTCAACAATATATATTAATATACGAATCCAATTTAGCAATGAATATCAATATATCCAACAATTCGGTACTGTATAACCATTCATGAATCAAGATCGGCAATATATAATCATACACAAATCAAATTCGACATCCTATATTCATAAAAAATTCACTATCAACAATATATAACCAAGTACGAATTAATTTCAGTAATGTACAACCTTGTACGAATCAAGTCAGCAACTTATATCCATATACCAAACAATTTGGCAATGTATAACCATAAACGAATCAAGATCGACAATATATAATCATACACAAATTAAATTCGACATCCTATATTCATAAACAATTCACTATCGGCAATATATAACCAAGTACAAATTAATTTTAGTAATGTACAACCTTGTACGAATCAATTCAGCAACTTATATCCATATAACAAACAATTCGGCAATGTATAACCATACACAAATCAAGTTCGATAATGTATAATCAAATACAAATCCAATTCGGCATCCTATATACATAAAGAATTCAATATCGAAAATATATAACCATGTACAATTTAATTTCAACAAGGTAAAACATTTATATTTAATTTCAAAAACATTTATTTACTTACGAACTTATCTCGTATTCCCGATGAATAAATCGAATCGATTACTCGTCAACCTTCGATTTCCCCCGATCTAAATCCGTTTTCTTTCTTTCTTGATCTATATATTATCAAAATCAGCTTATTGAATCAAATATTTATTCAATTTAGTCCAAAACACAAATTAGAGCTATTTTACACATTTACCCCTAAACTTTCACATTTTTACAATTTAGTCCCTATTTCAAAACAACATAAAATACACATAATTTCAATCCACCCATGCTTAGCCAAATTCAATAGGGGTCCCTAGTAGCCCAAAACTTGCATTTATTTCATATTACAACCACCTAATTTACACATTTCACAATTTAATCCCTAATTTGCATTTTCATAAAAATCACTCTATAAAACTTGATAATCTAACATCAAATATTTATTTTTCATCATCAAACAGCAAAAACATCAAGCCATCATCAATGGCAACTCAAAAATTCATCAACCAATCCAAAAATTAAGGCATGGGCTAGCAATAATACGAAGCAACGATCTCAAAAACGTAAAAATCATCAAAAACCGAGCTCAAAACATACCTCAATCAAGAATATAAAGGGCCGAACCCTAAAATGCTTCAAATGGTCTTTCTTCTTTTTAGTTTCAGTGAGAAAGAAGATGAATGAAATAAAAAAATGACTTTTGTTTTATTAATATTAACCTTAATTACCTATTTACCTTTATACCCTTTAAAAACTTTAATAATTTCTATAAAACCAAAATCATAAATATCCACTAACAAAAAAATGGTATAATTACCACCTAAGTACTCTTATATTAATTTTCTATAGCCATTTAGTGCATTTAACTTATAGAACTCAAGTTTTTCACTTTATGCGATTTAGTCCTTTTTATAGAATCGAGCACACAAACGATAAAATTTTCACATGAAACTTTCACACATATTAATTCACATACTGTAAACACCAAAAATAATTTTAAAATATTTTTTTGACTCAGATTCATGGTCTCGAAACCACTGTCTGACTAAAGTCTAAACCGGGCTGTTACATCTCTGAATACTTGAGAACAAATTCTACTGTACAACAGCCTCGCCTCTAAAGGTAAACCACCTCGTCACCCTGGCAATTTTAGTGGTAGCTGAGGTACGATGAAAGATTCAACTGTCAAATTTGAAGCTCGAGCACCAGTAATGATATATGCTATTCGTGCAAGAGAGGATGCCTTTGCACCAAATGTCATTACTGGTACATTTTCTCTTCTTGATACTGATATTACTTATTTGATTTATCCTGGTTCAACGCATTCATATATATGCACGAATTTAGTATTTGTTAAAAATTTACCTGTTGAGTCCACTGAATTCTTCGTTAAAGTTTCAAACCCCCTGGGCCAGTATGTGATGGTGGATAAAGTTTGTAAAAATTGTCCGTTAATGGTATGGGGTTATTGTTTCTCTGTTGATTTAATGTTGTTGCCATTTTATGAATTTGATGTAATTCTGGGTATGGATCGGTTAACTCAGCATGATGCAGCGGTAAATTGTAAATAGAAGTACATTGTGTTGAAATGTTAGAATAGTGAATTACTTCGTGTTGTATCTGATAAACTGGACGAGTTGTCTAATGTGATCTCAGCTATATCAGCACAAAAATATATCGAAAAAGGGTATGATGCCTATCTTGCATATGTGTTGGATACTAAAGTATCTGAGTCAAAGGTTAAGTCAGTACCAATTGTTTGTGAATTTCCTGACGTGTTTTCAAAGGAATTACCTGGGCTACCGCTGATTAGAGAAGTGAAATTTTCTATAGATCTTGTTTCAGGAATAACCCTGATATCCATAGCACCTTACAGAATGGCCCCTACAAAATTAAAAGAGTTGATAGCACAGTTGCAAGAACTAAGTGATAGAGGTTTTGCTCGACCTAGCGCATCACCTTGGGGTGCACCGGTTTTATTTGTTAAAAAGAAAGATGGATCGTTGAGGTTATTTATTGATTACAGGTAAGTCAACAAATTTACAACAAAGAATAAGTATCCACTGCCTCGTATTGATGACTTGTTTGACCAATTGAAAGGTGCTACTGTATTCTCAAAGATAGATATCCGTTTTGGTTATTATCAACTACGGGTAAAATAGTTAGATGTGCCAAAGACAAATTTTAGAACTAGGTATGGGCATTATGAATTTCTTGTGATGTCGTTTGGTTTGACGAATGCACCTGCAATATTTATAGATCTAACGAATATAATTTTCAGATCGTATCTAGATAGATTTGTGGTGGTATTTATTGATGATATTCTGGTATACTCCCGAGATGAAAATGAACCTGCTGACCATCTGAGAATTGTGCTACAAACCTTGCGTGAGAAACAACTGAATGCCAAATTTAGTAAATGTGAATTTTGGCTTCGGGAAGTCAGTTTTCTTGGACATATAGTGTCTACTGAAGGCATTAGAGTGGACCCAAATAAAATTTCAGCAATTCTTAACTGGAAACCACCGAAAACTGTGTCTGGAGTTAGAAGTTTTCTGGGATTAGCTGGATATTATCGAAGGTTTGTAAAAGGGTTTTCGATGATAGCTTCTTCGTTGAAATATTTGTTGCAGAAAGATGTGAAATTTGAGTGGTCTGATAAATGTCAGTAGAGTTTTGACAGGTTGAAAGCCTTGTTGACTGAAGCACCCATACTAGTTTATCCCGAATTGGGTAAAGAATTTATAATATAAAATGATGCATCATTAAATGGTTTGGGTTGTGTCTTGATGCAAGAAGGTAAGGTAATAGCCTATGCTTCTCGACAACTAAAACCACATGAAAAGAACTACCCGATACATGATCTAGAATTGGCAGCCACTGTGTTTGCATTGAAAATTTGGTGACAGTATCTATTTGGTGAAAAATGTCACGTATTCACCGATCATAAAAGTTTGAAGTATTTGATGTCGCAAAAAGACTTGAGTTATTAAATGATTATGATCTGGTTATTCACTATCATCCGAGAAACACAAATGTGGTTGCAGATGCTTTGAGTAGAAAGTCATTGTTTTCCTTACGAGTAATGAATACCCAGTTGTCTTTGTCTGATGATGGTTCAATTATAGCTGAGTTGAAAGCTAAATTGACATTTCTACAGCAGATCTATGAAGCTTGTAATTTATCATCGTTTTTCTGAGCTTCATAGATCTGCTGGTTGTCTGTTATTCAGGGGTAGAATATGTGTGCCGAAAAATTTAAAACTTGTATAGGAGATTTTGAACGAATCTCATAATGGTACTATGTTTGTTCATCTAGGGAGTAATAAAATGTATAAGGATTTGAAAATGATGTATTGCTAGCAAGTTAAAGCTGAACACCAGGTGCCTTCAGGTTTATTATAGCCAGTTACAAAACCGGAATGGAAATAGGAAAGAATTACCATGGATTTTGTATCGGGATTACCCTTATCTTCGAAAAAGAAAGATGTCATTTGGGTAATTATCGACAGGTTGAGGAAGTCTACACACTTTATTCCGATATATGTGGATTTCTCCTTAGACAGATTGGCTGAGTTATATATTTCTGAGATTGTTAGATTACATGGGGTGCCAATCTTCATTATTTCTGATAGAGATCCCCAGTTTACATCTCGATTCTAGAACAAGTTACAAGAAGTTTTGGGTGCACAGTTACATTTTAGTACCGCATTCCATCCTCAAACTGATGGAAAATCTGGTAACTAGGAAAAGTATCTGCCTTTAGTTGAATTTGCATACAATAATAGCTATCAGTCTAGCATTAAAATGGCACTGTATAAGGCTCTGTATGGTCGTAAATATAGAACTCCGTTGTATTGGACAGAGCTTAGTGAGAAAAAGATACACGGAGTTGATTTAATCCGTGAGATTGAAGAAAAAGTGAAAGTGATTAGGGATAGTTTGAAAATAGCCTCTACTCGTCAAAAGTCTTATTCTGATCTAAAACAAAAAGAGATAGAATTTCAAGTCAGTGATAAGGTATTCTTAAAAGTATCACATTGGAAAAAAGTTCTCCGGTTTGGCCGTAAAGAAAAACTGAGTCCACGGCTTATCGGGACATATGAGATTATTGAAAGAATTGGACCTGTTGCATATCAGTTAGCATTACCATCTGAGCTTGATAAAATTCATAATGATTTTCACGTGTCTATGTTATGACGATATCGGTTAGACCCTTGACGTATTATTTCTCTGACAGAAGTTGAGATTCAGCCTGACATGACTTACAGTGAAGAGCCAATTAAAATTTTGGCACGTGAAACAAAATAATTAAGAAATAAAAAGTAGCTTTAGTGAAAGTTCTTGGGCAACGACATCGTATAAAAGAAGCTACCTAGGAATCAAAGCATAACATGAGAAAGCAATATCCGAATCTCTTTACTGGTATGATTTTCGAGGATGAAAAATCTTTAAGGGGAGAGAGTTATAATAGCCCGTTTTCAGTGAAATCGGAACAGTGGTTTCGGGACCATAAATCCGAGTTAGAAAGAAAATTTATTTTAATAATATTGCATAATCTGTATTATGATAAGAAAGACGTATGAAAATTTTGATAAGAGAATTTTACCGATTTTAAATTTAATTAGGAGGAAAAGACCAAATTGCATAAAATGCAAAAGTTAAATTTTAGTAGCTATAGGTAGCAAATAGCTATAGAATTCAAAATTTGAGGTCCTTATATGGCACTAAATTGGAAAATTAGATATTTTTTGATGATTCGTCCATGGAAAATTAGAAACAAAAGGACTAAATTAGAAATTAAAATAAATAAAAGATGATAAATAAAATAAATATCTAATATCATCATTTTATATCATCTTTCCCAATTAAAAAGCCAGGGAAACCCTAGTTTAAGAGCTTGAAGAAAGACAAAACTTGTTGGGCTAAATTAGGTGAGTATTCAAGTCCTGTTTTTAGTAAATTTTACATTTCAGAAATTATATTAACCTAATCTATCTATTTTGGGGATCAATTTGCAAATTTATCAAAGTATTAGAATTTTTCCATGGATGAGTATGGTGAAATTTTAAAATTTATTGTAGAAAATGAAATGTTGTTAATAGATAAACAACTTTTGTATAGTGAATTTTGATGAAATTGTGATTTAGGGACTAAATTGTAAAGATGTAAAATTCATGGAAAATTTTTAATTTTTGTGAAATACATGAGCTGTAAATGTTATATGAAAAATTTAGCTAGGCTTGGTTATGGATTGAATTGCATGAATTTCATTTTCCGAGCCTAGGGACGAAATTGGAATTAATCAAAAGTATAGGGGCAAAATGGTACTTTTTCCTAAAAAGTGAATTGGGTTTATTTGAATATGAAATGTAATAAATTGATAATTAAATTCATTTATATAGATCTGAAAAGACTAAATACGAAATTGGATTGAGGAAAACAAAAAGCATTGGATTAGTAGATTCTTGTATACGAACGAGTATCGAGGTAAGTTCGTGTAACTAAATTGTGTACATTTATATGTTTGAATTAAATGTTGTATATGTGAATTATGTAATATTCATGTATATGAAATTTATCGAATATCTGATAATGCCCGACTTGTTACATCAACTTTCACTTCAAGTTTTCTTATTCAGACAACTAGTCAATATCCCAGCAGGATCTCCCGATCTTCCACTAGAATAACGAGTCGGCAAGAATTACTGATTTCTTGACCTTAGAGTCCATACTTGTTTAGGGTTAAGGTGTTCACGGATAACCCATACCAAATTTGGGTTAATTGCCACCTTAATGACTTTCTAGGGTTGTCAGGCCTAGAGTTTAGGTTTTTTCTTTCCTGAACAGCTGATCTGCTAAGAGAACCCTGCAAAATAGTTAATTAATCATACCTTCACTCGCTAATCCCCCACAGGAGGATTAGTTCTTTATGAATCTCATAAACAATATAAACTTGATAGAAAGAGTAAACATGAATAACAATTCACGAGTATAAACTTTAGAAGAAGCCTGATTTGTATTAGAATTGAATGTAAAATCCTCACAGAGTTTGATTATGTTTCATAAATATGATTTATTTCCCAAAATAAAATAACAAAAACTGAAATAAACCTAAGCCTAAGAAAAGAGAAACTAAATACTAAATCTAAGAAGAAAATTATACAATACGAAAAGTTGTCCTTTAATAAGTGTTGAAGAGCCTATTTATAGATTTAGGGTTGCCTTCGTTATCAAACCCAGGTTAGTTAATGCTTTCGTGTTTAACTTTTGATTGTACAAACCAAACTCCCCTAGCTTGTAATTGTCTCTCGTACAAGGCTGGTGTCGTGACACATTAGTGCCTAAGTCGCGACATCGAGGGCAGTATGTATACTTCAAGGATGGCTTCAAGTGTATGTCGCGACACCAAAGGCGGAATGGAAATTCTTGCATTCTGCTCCTTATGTTGCGACCTTGAACTCCCCATGTTGCAACACAATGACCAATATTGAGTTCTTATGCCCTTGTATAGTCTCCTACACACTATCTAAGTATGTTAGCTCACTTTTAAGCCTCATTTGGCCATTAAGGTTAATAAAAGACTCAAAATACACTTTTTATTAAATGTAAACTAAACTATAAAGAATCGACTAGAACATAATAAAAGTGCTTGTATTAAAGCTCCTCAAGTGCAAAAGCTAGTTTAATCTGCTATACCATATTACGACAGATCAAACTCCCCCACACTTAAGCCATTTCTTGTCCATAAGCAAATCAAATAAATAAACAATTAAGAGACGAACCTTGAGCAAGTATAGTACAACAGTAGCTTCGAAGTACATAACTAGGTATTTAATATTTACGCATAATCTTAACATGATATGTAGACAACTTACCACTTTTAATATCAAGCACCTAAGTTCAGTATTTAATATTATACAGGTAATTTGATTATCCTAGTAGAACACAATATTCGTAAATGTAATTATTTGATATGATGTCAATTTATGAATAAGTCTACCTAGATCACATAGGGCTTATCGACTTGTAGTGTTCTAAGGCTTAGGACAGGTATGAAATTCAAAAATAGTAAGCATCAAAATATATTCAAGCACGAAAATAATTTGACACATCATATTGTACCCTATTCTCCCCCTTTAGTAACCCTTACTCGCTCATCGCCTTATTTCTCCTTCTCTTACCTTTCTTATTTCTCCATGTAGGAAGTCATAACATAATATAGCAACTACAGCTAGCTCATGAGTTTTTGTGCACTAAAGAACAAGTTTTTTTTCTACTTTTGTGACTTTGTCACATTTTTTTCATTTTCAGTATGTCTCACTCACACATGCTTTTATTTTTCTTTTTCAAGTAATTTTTCTACTCGTTTTGCTTTTCTTTTTGTATTTTTCTTTTATTTGGCACATAATGGCTAACCTATAATTACTATACCATATTGTTTCTTCCTATTCCACTCTTATTTTTACAAAATCTGCCTTGATGTATCTACTTAGCCCTCAATACATATGGCTAGACGTCTATAGTTGTGCTGTTCAGGACCAAGGAAAAGGGTAAGTACAAATTAGCGTTTTTCGCTTGGGTTTTGTATGAAGATTCATCAAGAAATGTATTTTGGCTCAAATATAGTTACTAAGATGCATAAATAGGATTAGTTTTTTTATTCTGGGTGTATACCAAACAATACCTTAGGTCATCCCTAGGTATCGCAATATTAAAAAATGTAATCAATCAAACAACCTCAAATTCATCTATTTATCATACATACTAGCATGCTTGTTTACCTGTATTCTCTATATCATTTGGTATATTCAATTACTCAATGCCTATTTACAGTTTAATATAAAAAACTTACTAGTCTAATAATAAAAAAATTAAAAGCATTCACTATCATGCCAAGTTTATAGTAAATACAATCAACCTATACACATGCTTCTGACCAATTACTTGTATTTCTACAAACTCATCACACTTTGACAATAAAAATTAAAATAAAAGCACAAAAATCAAAAGCAAAAGTAACACAACAGTTCCTTTGTCACCCCCCACACTTTAGATAGCAAATTGTCCCTAATGTACAACCCTGAATAAAAAAGGAAAGAAGTTCCCCGATTGATAGTAACATTGTTGTAGTCTAATGGTGGGTGCTTCCTTCCTTTTTCCTTGAAAGCTCGAATTTGTTATGTTTTTTTCATATGGGGTTCCTACATAGAAAATTTAAAAATAAAAAATATATATAATTCTAATGTTAATCCTAATCCTAGAACAATAAAATAAAAATTATCCAAAATTAATTACAATATTTAAAAAAAAGCAAAAGTTCAGTCGTCCTCCTCCTCATCAAAATCTATCTCTTCCCCTTCTTCTTTCTCCTTTCTCATCCTCGTTCTCTTCCTCTTCATCACTTTCCTGCTCATCTTCTTTATGTTCCGGATGTGTTGGGCTGAACATATCTGACGGATAATTTGGTACTCTCATATTATTCTGTCGTGCGTATTCTTGTAAAACTAGGCCCGTCTCTTACATTCATTTTATCATCCAATTCAATTTTGGACTACATCTTTCACCAATTTCTTTGTTGAGATATTTTTTTGCTTTTTGTTTATGCGAGGTTGGGACATCCATCTTCTCTTTTCGGCATTGTCCGAATCCTTGAATTTCTTTTTTTGAAGCTTCGTGCGTTGCGTATATAATGTATGCTCTATGATACTTTTGAAGGGCTTCATAAATTGCTCAGTGGTCGTCATTGGAACGTCGGCTCTCTTATACAAGGTTTCCACTAAGTGGAGGAAGAAAACCCCGACTTTCTGGCCACTGATGCACCATTTAATGTAATGATAGATCCATGTCCTGAAGCAGACCTGTTTCTTTTGTAAAACATCAAATAGTAAAACCGCTAAAAAAGTACTGACATTAGAGACATTTAGAGTAGGAGCAATTTGAGAGCATAAAAATTGTATCCACATTTTAGCAACTGGAAACATGATTGCTTGATTAAAAGACTTGGGAATATCAGTACTAGGACGACATTTCCATTCACCCTACCATCTGTTAAGTAATTTATAACGTTATCCATATTAATATTTCTAAAAGATTCTAAATCGCTTTCTTCCACAAAATCATTCTCATAACATAGGGCGTTATAAAATTTGCAATTAACTAGAGGGGTGGCTTTTATCTCTTCTCCTAGTATGAGTATTGTTTCCCACGTAACACCCTCGGGTCTCCTAGACTCTTGGTCCCTTAAAGATGAATAAAATTCCTGTACTATTGGGACCACGACAAAGTCTTTTGGGATAATGCAAAAATGCTTCCACCTATGATATTGGAACAGGAGCCATATGTCCTTACATAGAATCATCGACGGTTCAAATCCCCTTTCTTGGATAAAATTTTTCCCTTGAAGTTCTAAAACATATTTTTCAACGTTCCGATTTGGAAATTTGGAAGGGTTTGTACTCGTTGATGGTTTAGGTTCGTTAGATCTCCTAGATTTTTTTGAAGATGTTTTCAATAATTTTTTTCTATGTAGACAACTAACTATCAAGCAATATTTTTTTACAATAAATAGGCACAATTCAATGGAATAGAAAAATGGAATAGGAACCTTTACCCTGGTATAGGGATTTCGGGATTCCTCCTGAGGGGCTCGTAAAACTTTCCTTGTTGGTGTGATGTATTGTTCCTACACCAAAGTGAATCACCAAAGAAAGCAAAAAAAAATTACAACAAAATAAGAGGGAAAAAGAAAAGGGAGATTTGTTAGGGTTTAAGGATTTTGAAACTTTTGAGAGGATTGGATTTAATAAGGATTTAGAACTAAGTATGAGTTTGAGTTAAAAAATTTATGTTTTTAGGCTTAAATATCGGGTTAACACATGAGTTATTTCACTAGGTTGTGCGACTGGTCAAGTCCACCCTGCAAAAAGAATTGTTGAGGTTTCGTGACACAGGGGTTCCGTGTCGCGACACCCCTAATAGGAAGCTGATGTTGCAACGTCGAGGTTCGATGTCATGACACACTTTTAATTTTATTTATTATTATTTTGAAAATTTCCCAATTTCTTGAATTTGTTTTCAGCGTTGTGATACGGAGGCCCCTCTTCTTGATTTTCAAAGTGTTCAGTTAACATTCAAAAATAGTTTAAATAAAATTAAATCCTAATATAAATGAGTCCTAATGTACTTCCCCCTACACTTTAGAACATACCTTGCCCTTATTGTAAAATAATTAAAGCGCAAACAAGAAAACTTCACCGAAAAGGTTGAATCCTTGTTGTTGTATGGACGTTGAGATTCGTCTACTCCAAGCGGATAGAAAGTACATGCAATAAAATACTACCAGAAAGAAAAAAAATGAAATATGAAATATAATATAAAGGCAAATAAATTAATAAAAAATAAAGTAGTACAAGAAACAAAACAAAATTTAAAAGAAGAAAGAGAAGTTCTTTTAAAAATTGGGACGATCCGTGTCGCCACCATAGAAGAACTTCTAGATGGTTCTTGACACTTTGATTCGACATGTGTTCCGTTGTTGATATATATGAACCACCCTTTTTGGTCGATTCTGATAATGTTTCCTTATTTTTGACCGATGCGACATCCACATAACAAGCCATTTGGTATTGAATTCGAGCCAACCCCAAATTGTTTTTCGGGGTATTATTGTCTCAAGCTTTCTCATTTCCCTATTACATGAGGCTTTGGTTGCTTGAGCCTTTCTGCTATCATCGATGAGGATGAATCACACTCCTCGACCTTTTCAGTTAATACATTCTCTTCTATGACTAGAGTATTGGCTCTTTTACACTTTCATTCGCAATCGGTTTAAGTTCCATGTTAATGGTTAGTTAATCCTTCACTTCTAATTTTACAGTTAGATCTGCTACCACGTTAGTAGGATCAGAGATCGTTTCAACTATGTTCAACTCATCCCTATGATCTTTAGTTACAAGCACAGGTTGAATCTCACCATGAATCTCATCATAGTCAACGATAATACCAAGGTTCTCATGATTCGAGTTATGAGTGTTGGATATGTCCTATTTCCTTAGAGGTAGCGCTTCGGATATTTCTTGCATCATTTTAATTATTTTTTCCATCATGTCTGACATATTTGATAATATTTCAGAGTTGTTCGTCTTAGTGGTTTCATGTGAAGGCAGCTCACATGAATCAAAGGGAGGCTTGCTTGAATGTTCGAGCATATCATGATCTTCAAGTACGTCATAGAAATTACCAGTGAATTCATGTGTTTGTTCGACTACATTAGTATCTTGGTCATTATTCTACTGGTGCTTTGAGGCTTCGTTTCCATGTTGACTCAACTTAACGATGAATAATTTTTTATTTTCCATAATCTCTCATTCTTCACATAATCTCTCCTTATATATTTCATCATCATAGTCCATCTCACCATTAAACCACATGTAATTAGTTTTATCCATAACAAAAATATCTTTGTTGCCTCAGTCTCTATGAATCAGTAACTGACTAAACAGGTGTTCCTCTCATCTGAGGCATATACTGAAATTGAAAAAGAAAAATAAAAAAGTGGGTAAACTAAATTAGTAAAATAAAAATACAAGTCGTATCTATAATTTAAAATTTTCCTAATTATTCTATAGAATGTAAAAATTAAAAATCAACTTAGTGACATTGCCTCCCAGGCAATAAAGCCAACAACATGACCGCCTCCAGATGTACCAACGTCCAAAGCAGAAATCCTGCACACAATATATGAAAAGGCGATATCTACAAGTATACGGGTCAAGTTGTAATATAGTTACAACGGAGTAGGTGAGTACTCCGAGGATCGTAACTATGGGAGGCGGGCATTCAAGTAATTCTAACATAAGCATAAATAGATCTAATTAATACTTTAAATGAATTATATTATGATGAAATAAAAAGAAAGGTTTTGGTGATCTATACTAATAGTAATAATAAAATAAATAAATCAAATAAATAAATTACGAGAAATCAAATAAAAAATATATCAAATCTGGGCATAGGTGATTAGCTTGCTTCGGTAATCATAATCAACTATCACTTCAGGTTTTCTTGTTCAATCAACAAGTCGATATCCCAGTAGGATCTTTCGATCTTCCACTAGAATAATGAGTAAGTAAGAACTACTTATCTCTCGACCTCACAGTATAGACCGGTTCAGGGTTAAAGTGTTCACAAATAGGCCATACCAAATTTGGGTTAATTGCAGGGCCTCCCATTCATAACTTACTATTTATAAGCTTATTAATATCCTTACTCTTTCAAAAACTTAACATGCAGAGCTATTAGACTTACCAGGAGGTGGAATCTCCATTGATTAACTTAAACCCTTAGCTTCCAGCTTAATAAAGAAGAAGAGAACATTTAAGTTTAAAAAGAATAACCAGAGAGTAATATTGAAGGAAGAAAAACCATTAAGACAATCCCTTCTCACCATATATATATATACACCAGTACCTCTTAATGTATCTTGACAAGTGTCAAATGCATATAGAAGTTGTCCCCCCTAATGTCCTACAAAAATCAGGGAAAATATAAAAGAGAATCTGATGTCGGTGCTATTTGACCAGTTAAACAATTCAGTTGACCCTCAACCAATCATGTTATAGAACCCCGCATACACATCATTCGAACAAACCAGGCGTACCATAACTATGGCGATAACTCGTACATGACGTGTTGTACTCAACCAGGTCTTCTGAGGCGTACTCTTATCTTGTTTTACTCTTTCTTATCTTGTTTTACTGTTTCTTCTACTAAGGAATACTATGATAATAAATCCTTAAATACTTCTATGGGCGGACACTCTATGCGCCAAACATTAGTTTGCCAAAAATCTGTTAATTGGCGAACTACACTACTATAATACGCTAAACAGATAACTTCACAACTATATGCTTTCTTCTCGAATCCTTCAGATTTGGGGTGTGACATATAAGTTAATTTGGGACTTACCACCCTATTTTATTTTATGTTTGATTTATGTTTGAATTTAGTTAAATGCTAGAATTAAGTAGAACTTAGTAAATTTGGCACATATGGTTTAAACTGGATTGAATTGAAAAGTTACATGAATATTGGCTATTATGAGGTAGTACATAGTGTAAATGTAAATGTTGATTGATTACTGGACTGATAAATGGAATGCATAATTATGTTTAGACATATGTATGCATTAATTATGCCCATATGAACTTAGTAAAAGGTTAGGATACGTATGGAATGTCATTAGAGTTATATGCGCGTTTAAAATGGAAGCAAATGTTGCTCATTGGTTGTCTAACATTTAAACTAATACTAAGTAGTATTACATGGTTGGATTATAATACGGAATGATAGCTTATATTAGCAGACGAACCTAAAAATGTCCTTAGTCTAATTAGAAATGAAAATTTTGATTGAAAGACTAATTTTTTGTCTATCAAATCCAATTGGGGACATGCTTTATCTTGGGCATCGGAGCGAATAACTCTTAGAAGATAGAGACATAAATGGGACTGACTGGACTGGCAGTACATCAGAGTGGAACCAAGAAGAATAGATTCTGAATTTGTTTATGGATTTATTCACTTGTAATGTTCATAGTGTGACATACCTAAATCCTGAGCGGATGACGGACTATGTATGCGTGAATCGTACACTTTAACGTAAGTAAAAGTTTGAGTTCAAATAGATAAGGAACCGAAAGCTAGTGCGTTGGATGTATGAATTCTGTAGTATGTAGCGTCATTCAAAATAGTATAATTCATAGCTTGAGACATGGGTAAATGATATATTCTCATTGGAATTACATGGTTGATGAAAAGTAAACGTGGCCACGGGTCTTTCGTCTTTGTGATGGATGACTTGATTACTATTTGATAGTAATTGAGTTTTCACAAAGGAAGATCTAATGATTACCATGAGATAAAATAGGATCTTATTGGGAGAACGAATATTATCTCAAAGAGATTAAGGATATCATATGAGGGAAACACACTTATGAGAAGGTCATTAGATGAACACTAATTGAGTTACTTTCGTAATGGTATGCCGTTGGGGAGAACTCAGTCACAATACTATAGTGGAATGACTTTGTGACTAAATAAGTTTATAATTAATACGCAAAAAGTTGGAACTTAATTATAAATAATTTGAGCCTTAATTGCATGTCTAACCAGTCCCTCTGCTAGCTCATTGAAACCAGAAATGGATTGCATGTTGAATCAAATGAACAAAAAGGGTGAAATAGATAAATAGGAAACATTTGAAAATTATTAAGGTTTTCTACAAAATGAAAATGAAAATGGAGAAATTAAATTATTTGGAAATGAAAGTGGTTTTCTCAAAAATGAAAAAGGAAAATAGAAAATGAAAATGACTTGAAAAATGAATTTATGTTTTTTGAATTAAATGAAGTTCGAAAATGAAAATAGATCAGTTGGTCATAGTAAACCACTGAATGCAAAAATATTAAATATATTTTCTCATAGATTTTTTTACGGTAAATTTATCATGATTTTAATAGAATTCGAATTGGGTTGAAAAAATTATTTAATTGGAAATATATTGAAGTTTATTTTTGGGAAATTGAAAGACAAATATTGGGTTGGATCAAATTATAAAGTATTGGTTAAAAGCCCAGAAATTGGACTCAATATGGAAGAGGCACAAAAGCCTCTTATGTAATAAGGGGGATGACAAATTGATCTGTCGTAATTTGGTGTAATAGATTAAACTAGTTTTCACACTTAAGAAGCCTGAAAACAAGCATTTCCCTTATATTTTAGTTAAGTTTCTTTAGTTTTACTTATATTTAATAAAATGTGCGAGATGAGTCTTTTATTGACCTTAAAGGCCGAATGAGGCCTAAGAGAGAACTAACATACTTCGCAAGTGTGCAAGGGACCATTAGAAGGCGTTTTAGGCTGATACTAGATGCTATGTCGCAACACGGGAGGTCCGACGTCGCAACATAGAAAGCAAAATGGAGAAAGTACGAAACTGCCTTCGATGTCGCGACACTGACTAAGGATACCATAACATACCCCCAAAGATATCCAAAAGAAGAGCATACTAACTTCTATGTCACGACACAAGTCCTGTTGTGTCACAACATCGACTTTGGGATAGTAATTAAACATGAAGCAGATGTGTTCCGCATAATTGAACTTAAAGCATGAAAACGTCAACTGACCTAGGGTTAAGGACGACGACCACCTGAAGGCTATAAATAGGCTCTTTTAGCACATGTTATGGAGAGCATAACCTAGGTTTTTTTAGAGTTTAGTTTATTTATTCGTTGCTTGCCTTCTAGAGATCTGATTTGTAAAAATGATCAACTTCTGGGGATTTGTGTTATTATTTATATAAATTAGGTTTTTCTTAAACTCTACACTTCAATTCATTCACCATGCTTTATTCTTCCATCTATTCCATATCGTTTATAAAAGCCATGAGGAACTAATCATTCTTTGAGGGATTAGTGAGTGGAGGCATGATCTATTAACTCTTTTGTAGGGTTATTCAACAGATCAACTGTTTGGGAAAGGAAGAGTGTGAAATAAACCCTAGGTCTAACAACCCCGAGAAGTCATTAAGGTGGGAATTAACATAAATTAGTATTGCCCATCCGTGAATTAACATTAAGTTGGTTGACGAGGAACATGAAACGAAAATTGATTGGGATTGCCAAAACAAGCTAATCACCCATCATTAGATTTGATTCCTTCTACTTTTTATATCTCTTGAAATTTTTTTCTTTTATGTTATTTTATTTTATTATTAGTGTTATAAAAATCCCAAAAACCTTCTATTTACGTTTCTATACTATAACTTGATTAAAGTATTAATTAGATATTTTAGTGTGTAGGTTAAAAATGATCTAGCCCCTGCCTCCCTTGGGTACAATCTTCGGAGTACTCACCCACTCCGTTGTAAAACTATATTACAACTAAACCCATATACTTGTGGATACCACCTCGTAATTATATATTTTAACGTCGTATTCACACTCTAGACATTAGTACGTCCGGAGGCAGTCAAGTTGTTGGCACATTTCTGGGGAGGCAATGTCACTAGGTTAATCTTAATTTTCACACTTAATTAGAATAATTAGGGAAATTTTAAGTTATAGATAAGATTCACAAATAGGTTATTAATAATATGCAGGTCTTAGGGACATTATTTGACGTAAATTGGCTAAAGTCTAGCATTTCCCGACCTGTTATTCATAGTTCACATTTTGAATTAAGTCCTACTCTACTAACATGGATCTCTAAAAATGCCAGGTTCGTCAATCACGTCAATAAAGATCCTATCACATTCTTGAGGAAATTTGACCTTATATGCAGCACTGTTAGTTATGCATGAATCCCATCTAAGACTATAATGTTATTATATATTCCATTTGTGTTAGATAGAAAGGCAAAAATATGGGTAGAAGCACTTCCTCCAGACACTATCATGACATGAAACGATTTTGTGCAATTATTACTTCGCCGGGTGTTGCCTATGAATAAGGTACTAAGTAATTACATGCAATTATTTTATTTCCAGCAAGGCATCACTGAAACTTTGGGACAAGCGTGGGAAAGGTTCAAGGTAATCCTTAGGTCTATATTAGGCGGAGGAATACATTTTGCAGTTCAAATACAACATTTTTACTACAGGTTGGATAGTCAGAATAGTCAAAAATTTGATATCATGACGGGGGAAAGTATTTGGACGAAAACTCAGGAGGATGTAATGGAAATATTGGAAAGATACAACATCAATAAATCAACCTGGGAAAATGTCCTAAAATAAGAAATCAAGAACTGTAGTCTGTAGGACATAGAGAGTAAGAATGTAATCAATTAGAGTTCAGCGTGAAAGAATCAATGGGTTATGAAACAGAAGAGGAAGGGGACAGGATGGAATAGGAGAACCATCACATGGTAACTCAATTGGACTGGTGTAGACAGAATAAGGAAAATTCGAAGCAAATTATCCCAAACTTAGTGAAGATGGTACCATCTATTGTTAAGCCCTAGAATTAGACGCAAAATATTTTACTAGTAATTATTGCCGCAAGTTTAGACGCAAAACATGAAGAAGCCTTATTAAATATCCTGAAAATGCATAAAAAAGTGATAGGATGGATAATTGCTGATATTAAAGGAATCAATCCTAAATTTTGTCAACACAAGATCAGATTAAATGAAGGAAAAAGACTTGTGGTAGACGCTCAGCGTAGACTTAATCCAACCATGAAGAAAGTGGTCAAAAAGGAAATACTTAAATGGCTAGATGCAGGAATTGTTTACGCTATTTCTTATAGTGAATGGGTTAGCCCAAACCAGTGTGTTCCAAAAAAGGGAGGTTTAACTGTAGTTGAAAAGGATAAAAATGAGTTAATTCCCACTCAAACAGTTACAGGTTGGAGAGTATGCATTGATTATCTTAAATTGAATAATGCAACGAAAAAAACCATTTTTCATTGCCCTTTATCGACCATATGCTTGATCAATTAGCAAGAAAGGACTATTATTGCTTCTTTGATGGGTACTCAAGGTATCATCAAATCCCAATTCATCCTGATGATCAAGAGAAAACTACTTTCACCAGCCCTTTCGATACGTATGCCTTTAAAAGAATGCCTTTTTGTCTATGTAATGCTCCAACAACCTTCATGAGATGCATGACCGCAATCTTTTTTGATATTTTAGAAGAGGGGTTAGATGTATTCATGGATGATTTTTCCGTATATGAGGACTCTTTTCAAGAATTCCTAGATAATGTTAAAAAAGTGTTGAAAAGATGCAAGGAAACTAACCTGGTGCTCAATTGGGAAAAATGTCATTTCATGGTGAAAGAATGACTGGTCTTAGGACATCAGATATCAGGAAAAGGTTTGGAAGTAGATAAAGCTAAAATAAATTTTCTCAAGCATCTTTCAAATCCGACAAAGGTTAGAGGTGTTCAAAATTTTTTAGGTCATGCATGATTTTATCGAAGATTTATAAAATATTTTGCCCATATTTATAAACCTCTAAATCAAATTCTCCAAAAAGAGACACCTTTCATATTTGACCAAAATTCCATCAAAGCGTTTGAGGTAATAAAAGAAAAACTCGTATCTGCTCCTATAATCATTACCCCGAATTGGTTGAAACCTTTTATTATTATGTGTGATGCTAGTGATCATGCAGTAGGTGTAGTGTTAGGAAAAAAGCATAATAATCTATTTTTGGGTATTCATTATGCTAGCAAAACATTGAACTCAGCACGGTGGAACTACACTACAACTGAGAAAGAGATGGTGGCAGTAGTGTTTGTGTGTGAAAATTTTCGACCCTACTTAATGGCAAATCGAGCATATGTGTATACTGATCACTCTACACTAAAATACATTATGAAGAAAAAAGAAACAAAAGGTAGACTAATGAGGTGAGTTTTATTACTTCAAGAATTTGATTTATGGATAATGGACAGAAAGGGGATTGAGAATCAAATTATAGATCACATATCCAGAATTGAAAACCATTTATAAGAGGAGGAAATTGAAGACATTACGGAGACCTTTGCAGATGAAAAATTATTTAGAGTAGACATTGATCAATCAAGACTAGGTAAGCATCTAACACCATGGTATCCAGATTATGTTAATTACATTGCAAAGGGGTCTTTCCAACACAGACATCTTAGCAACAGAAAAAATGGATAGCTCATGAATAAAAAAATCACATTTAGGAAGAACCATATGTGTTTCGACAATGTGTAGGTCAATTAGTCCGGCGATGTGTAGCAGAAGAAGAGATACAAAATATTTTACAAGGTTGTCACACATCACATTTTAGAGGGCATGTTGCTGGAAAAAGAATAGCTCAAAAAATACTACAATCAGGATTTTATTGGCTCACAATGAATAGAGACGCCTATGAATTTGTCCAATGATGTGATAGGTGCCAAAGAATTCGGAATATATCTAAAAGGGAAGAAATGCCGCAAATGGGGATAATCGAAGTTGAAGTGTTTGATATCTAAGGAATTGATTTCATATGACCTTTTTTGAGTTCTTTCGAGAATCAGTATATCCTCATGGCTCTAGATTATGTCTCAAAATAGGTCGAAGTTGTCGCACTACCTACTAATGATATAGAATTTGTAGTGAGGTTCCTCAAGAAAAACATATTCGCCAGGTTTGGTACACCACAAACGCTGGTAAGTGCCGAAGGATCTCTTTTTTGTAGCGAGCAGTTTGAAGCAGCATTGGCTAAGTACAGAATAATACATAGGATGACAACGACATATCACCCATAGGCTAATGGGCAAGCAGAAGTATTCAATTGGAAAATAAAGCAGATTTGGGAGAAAATAGTAAACCCAAGCCGAAACGATTGGGTAGCCAAGCTAGACAATGCATTGTGGGCTTACAAAATAGCATATAAGACTCCATTAGGCATGTCCCCATATAAGCTAGTTTATGGTAAGAACTATCACTTACCAATCAAATTGGAGAGGAAGGCATATTGGGCAATCAAAGAGTTAAATTTGGATCCAGAATTAGCTAAAAAAGAAAGACTATTCCAACTCCAAGAATTGAAAGAATTTTGATTTATGGCCTACAAAAATACTAAAATGTACAATGAGAGGAGTAGGCTTCGACATGATGCAAAGATTAAAAAAAGAGAATTTTTGTCGAGACAGAAAGTATTGCTATTCAACTCAAGGTTAAAATTATTCCCTGGAAAGCTTAAATCAAGATGGACAAGTCTATATACAATACAAAAGGTAACTTCTCATGGGGAAATAGAGTTAATTGGAAAATGGGGTCAAACCCTTCATTGTTAATGGCCAATAAGTAAAACATTATTTTGGAGGGACTATTAATAGTGTAGTGGAAGAACAAACCTTGCAGTGTAGCGCTATTTGGGATTTCCAAGAAATCTAGGCAAAACCGACAAATATGAGGAATGATAAGGAAAAAGGTAGCCCTAGGCGTTGATATCACGAAAAAATAGAGCAATCTGTTGTCATGTCGCGACACCATTCCAAAATGTCACTACAAAGAACAAAATTCTGATTCAGGAATCTTCTCTCGAAGTCGCGACATCACCCAGGGATGTTGTAACACCACTGCGTAACTCTATTTTCTGAACTAACCTAACTATTGATGTTTTTATAGCTTAATTATATTAGGATTCTTTCTCTTTAACTGCTTATTTAGTATAATTAGATTATAACTCTTGAATAAATTATTCTTTCTTTCTAATCTATAAATAGGTCACATGACCACATTATGTTATCATTTACAACGACTAAATTGCGGGCAATCCTCTTTTTTTAGCAATAAAGGTTAAATTGCAGGCATAATAAGAACATATTATCAAATGACCAGTTTCGGCGCAAGTGCATCAAGCCCTGCTATTTAGTTTCAAGAAGATGACATGGATAAGTATTTGCAATGGTTACAATCGTATACTTTTGTTCAAGAACAAGGATTTGACCCTTTAATGAGGGATTGCAAAGGAATATGGGAAAACACAACTAAAAGGGAATGGACAAAATTCTGTTTACCAGCTGAAGATCCCTTAATAATTCCTGTGGTGCAAGAATTTTATCCAACATTAAAACAAAAGTAGCCAAATCGTTCTATGAGATGCAGTCATTTGTGAAGGTTAGAGGGGTTAATGTTCTGGTAACTGAGATGATTTTTGCCAAATTTATGATGCACCATATTATTATCGCAATTATCTCTATAAAATAGATTTGAAAGAATTCAGAAACATTGATACAAAGGAAATATTGAGACTCCTAAAGAGAAGGAAAGAGATATAGACGTATCGAACGGGGACGAAAATTCCTGAAACATTCAATCAAGAGCTAATGACACCAAAAGCTAAGATGTAGATGAAATTCGTATGTTTAAGAATATGGCCTATAACAGAAATGTTCGAGGTTAGTCCAATTCAAGCAATCATAACTTATGGAATCCTCCAAAAGATGCAAATATGTATTGGAAATTGGATATATTAAAACATGGTTGGTTGTGCGAGGAATTTAGGAAAAGGGAATATTTTTCCCACATCTAATTACAAGACTATTGAAAAGGGCAGGAGTACCCATTGAACGGATGGATAAAACCATGAATCGCCCAAGGAAATTACTCGGTGATGATTTATTCAAGCAATTTGTTCTTCTATAGATGAAACAAAAAGGGGAAAGGAGAAAAAGAGGATTTCAGGAAGATGGGGACTAATACTCAAGAGTAATCTAGTAAGATTAGGAGTAGACAAATTTAGGAAAATTAAATTCTTATTTCTTTATTTGTACTTTTTTTTATTTTAGGGATTGTATTGCATTCTAGGGTAATGTAAATCTGTTTTTAGGATTAGGGATACATACATAATTCTTTGTTTTGAAGTTTGTTTAAATTTTTCTTCAAAGAAAAAAAAACCCAACATGGAGGAGACACAAACAATTCGAGCTTCATATGATCAAAGGAGGAAGCACCCACTATTAGCCGTTAGAGGGACCATGATCAATCGGGTAACTTCTCTTCTTATCTTTTTATAGGCTACACATTGAGGACAATGTGTCGACTAAATTGTGGGGGGTAACATGGAAAATTTGCTTCAAATTTTTACATTTTCCTTGATTTTTCTTGTCTTTTGTGTACTTGAGCTTGTAGAAATACAAGTAATTTGTTAGGAGCATGTACATAGGTTGCTTGTGTGTACAAATAAATTTGGCATGATGATAACTGACTTTAAATTTTTTAGTATTAAACTATTAAGTTCTATATGTTACACTATAAATAGGCATTAAGCAATCAATTGTACAAAGTGATATAGAAAATTCAAGGAAACGGCCATGCTAGTATAAATGATAAATGGTTAAATTTGTGTTTGTTTGGTTGATTAAATTTGTGCATGTTGAGATATTTAGGGATGACCTAAGGCATTTTTTGGAACACATCCAGAGCTAAAAAGCTAACCTATTTATGTTCACATTTAGCACCAAATTTTGAGCCTATTGACACTTCTTGATGAACCTCATTACAAGCCCTGAGCCTGAAAAAGTTAATTTGTATTTACCATTTTTATTTGGTCCTGCACTATACGATTATAAACATCTGTCCATACATATTGAGGGTAAGTAGATACAACACGGGGGGGTTGTAAAAATAGAGTGAAATAGGAAAGATTGGTGTGATATAAGAACTATAAGTTAGCCTAATGTGCAGAACAAAAAGAATAATCCAAAATGGAAATTAGTACGAGTAGAAAAGGTCCTAAAATAGCAAAAAAACATTCATGAGTGAGATATATTGAAAAATAGAAAAAGTCACAAAGTCATAAAAGAAAGAAAAACTTGTTCATTAGTGCACAAAAATTCATAAGGCTAGCCATAATTACTATGTCACGCTATGATTTGCTATATATGAAGAAAGAATGAAGGTGAGAGAATGAGAAATAAGGCGGTGAACGGGTAATGGTCACTAAAAGGGAAAGAACAGGGACCTATACAATGTGTCAAACTATTTTTGTATTTGTAACCCTTTTTGATACTTACTGTTCTTAAATTTCATACCTGTCCTAAGCCTTAGAACATTAAAAGTCGAAAAGTCCTTTGTGACCTAAAATATCTTTGTACGTGAATGGACATCAAACTGAACATATACATAAATGAATATTTGTATTCTGCTCAGATAGTCGAAATACTTGTATGATCTATTGATGGATTCCTGCAGGCGAGACACTTAATACTTGTATACTTTGTACATGCTGAACTTAGATGTTTGTGGTCAAAAGTGGTAAGTCAACTACTCATCATGTTAAGATTGTTTCTAAGTAAGAAATGCCTAAGTAGTATGCTCTGAAGTCAATACTTGTACCTTAAGGGCCAAATGAGGCCTAAGGGAGAGCTAACATACTTCTTGAGTGTGCAGGAGACCATTAGAAGGCATTTTAGGTCGATATTGGACGCTATGTTTCAACACGGGAGGTCCGATGTTGCAACATAGAGAGAAAAATAAAAAAGGTACAAAACTGCCTTTGATTCCACGACACTGACTAAAGATGTCGCGACATACCCCTAAAGATATCCCAAAGAAGAGCATACTGACCTCTATGTCACAACACAGGTCCTGTTGTGTCATGACATTGACTCTGGGACGAAAATTAAACATGAAGTACTTAAAGCTCGATAACGTCAACTGACCTAGGGTTAAGGACGACGGCCACCTGAAGGCTATAAATAGGCTCCTTTAGCATATGTTATGGAGAGCATTTCATTAACCTAGACTCTCTCTATAAATTTAGTTTTGTTTTCTTTCTTTCTTAGGTTTTTTTAGAGTTTAGTTTATTTGTTCGTTGCTTTCCTTCAAGAGATCTGATTTGTAAAGACGATCAACTTCTAGGGATTCATGTTATTATTTATATGAATCGGGTTTTTCTTAAACTATTCACCATTCTTTACTCTTCCGTCTATTCCATATCGTTTATGAAAGCCATGAGGAACTAATCCTTCTATGAGGGATTAGCGAGTGGAGGCATGATTTATTAATTGTTTTGTAGGGTTACTCAACGGATCAACTATTTGGGAAAGGAAGAGCATGAAACAAATCCTAGTCCTGATAACCCAATGAAGTCATCAAAGTGAGAATTAACCCAAAATTGGTATTGTCCATCCATGAACACCTTCACCCCAAGCCAATCTGGACTGTGAGGTCAGAAGATAAGTAGTCCTTGCTGACTCATTATGTTAGTGGAAGATCGGAAGATCCTGCTAGGGTAGTGACTAGTTGGTTGATAACGAACCTGAAAGGACAGTTGATTGGGATTACCGAAGCAAGCTAATCACCCATTATCAAATTTGATTCATTCTACTTTTTATATCTCTTGAAATTTAGTTTTCTTTTATGTTATTTTATTTTATTCTTAGTATTATAAAAACCCTAAAAGCCTTATATTTACGTTTCCATACTATAACTTGAATAAAGTATAAATTAGATCTTTCAGTGTGTAGGTTAAAAATGATCTAGCCCCTGCCTCCCTTGGGTACGATCCTCGGAGTGCTCACCCACTCTATTGTAAAACTATATTACAACTAGATTCGTATACTTTCGGATATCACCTCGTAATTCTATATTTTAATGCAGTATTCACACTCTTGATGTTAGTACGTCCAAAAGCAGTCACAAACTCTAGTATTCTTAACTAAGGTTGTCACCCCCTACATCCTCATTGAGCTAGGATTTCATTTTTCTAGTTGAAATATACTTCTACAATTCAACAAGGGTTCTACCTTCACTCTCTATAAATAGAGGGCACCGATAGAGCTATTGATAGAACTTTAGATATTGTTATTTTGTCCAAAAGTAGAGAGGCTTTTATTCTCTTAGAATTAAATATATTTTCCAGAATAACGATTTTGTCGACTTCTATTTGAGAAGAGAACTTTAATTTTCACCCTAAAGAAAAGAAAACTATTTTGAAGCAATTCATGGTACGAGAATAGCGAAGAAGATCGTTTGGTTGAAAGCCAGGAATGACAAGGATCTGGCTATCTGAAACATAAGTACAATTTTGGTCTAAGGTTTATTGCTATAAACATCACAAACTAGGCCGATTTTCAAAATTTTTATTTTTCGCTTTGCAAGAAAATCATTTTCAAACCGGATTTTTTCCAATAGAAGGCTGGTCTTATGACATCACCACCTTGGTGTCACAACATCAATGGCAATCCACTCAAATGTGTATTTTGTCAAATTTCAACTCTTTAGTTGATGGCAAACGCATTGGTGTCGTAACTTTGGCTCTAGTTCCAGCTTCTCTTCTCAGTCTCGCATTAACTAAGTGCTTGAAACAAGATTAACTCAAATATTAAGTCCCTAATGGATTATAATTTCCATTTTATTTAAAAAAGCATTAAAATGTACTAAAAAATAAAATTAAATATCAAAGTTATAAAGTGCGAAAATATAACAAAAGACAATACAAACTACTCGAAAATAAGATCTTTAAGTGTTTAAAGAGCTTAATTTGACGTATATAAATACAATAGATCAACTAGCTATTCAAAAAGGTAAAAAAGAAGGGGGAGAATCCATTTTCAAAGAAGGAACTAAGACTGATTAGTTGAGAGCCAATCCTATCTTCCATGATGCTCAACAATCAGAACATGTTACAAGAGTTGTGGCTGAAATTGACTTACCTTCTTGTCAACCCACCTTTGTTAGAACACAATCTATACTTGAAATTCAAAGAGAAAAACTTATTGAAGTTACTATACAATGAGGTAAAATTGTCCCTAGTAATGCTGTTAATGAATTTACTTTTAATGATGCTAATGATAATTTTTTTACTGAGTTTTTTACCAATATTGTTGAACTTTAGATTAATGTTCTTGCTATTGATATCATTTTTGAGGGATCTAATGTCCCTATTGAGCTTGATCAAGAAAATGAGGATGAACTAGTGATAATTAAAGTTGTAACTGCAACCACCACTACTCTAGTTAAGAAGAGAAAGACTTGTTTCGCTACTGCCAAGAAAATCCAAGAGGTTTATTCTTCTATAAAAGTTGATAAAGGGGAAGAAAAAGGGGGAGAAAATGAAAGCTTCTTTGATTCCTTTTGCACCAAAGAGAAAAAGTACAAGGCTTGAATTTGACTCCTCTACCATTGAAACAAATGAAAGTTTAAAAGAGAATGTGTACCTTGAAGGAACTAGTTATTGGAAGAAAGCCAATGACCAAGAGACCTAATGTTCCACTATCAACAAATTAGAGAAACAAGAAGTTAAAGGAAGTTGGAGTTCCTTCTTTGTTACAAGAAGTTACTAAGAAAACCTTCCTCAACATTGCCTATGGCAACATATATAAAGCTTTTTCTAATAAATTTTTCATTAAAGAAAGAAATATTAAGGAAAAGAGCTTCTATGATCATAACATTGATGCCTTCCTAGAGAGGAATGATTTGCTGGGATCAATAATTTTTATGCAGCCTCATGTGAAATACGTGGTATTAGAGTTTTAAATCAATCTCCTTAAGTTCATTGATAATATTAAATGCAAGAGTTATCTGAAGACTTTTGTTCGAGGGAGATTGTGCAATTTTAGCCTTGTAATGATAAGTGCCTTTTTGAATCATCGTATGAAAGATGAGAAGCTGGAGGAATCATATGATGGAACAACCAATACCAATACCAATGGAGTTCAACCAACCTGGCCTCAAGATTTGGACTTCAAAGCATTTGAACTAGAACCAACTTATGCTACCTTTTTTGCAATTGCTACAATAAACTAGATTCTTAACAATTATTGAAATACAATTACTAAAAAAATGACAATGCTGCTGAGAAGGATTGTCTCTTTTGGGAAGTTCAACCAAATGATCTTTTAGGAAATTATCAAATATTTTGCGTTTGTGCATCCTCGAGTCCATTTACCTTTTCTTTCTTTGATCATTTTGATTTGAAATATTCCTTAAAGTGGCGTGAAGGGAAAAATGCGACAACCGATCTAAAACATCAAGTTGAAGATGGAACCAATTGAGGAAGGAGTAGATACAATACCGCTTGCGTTTTCCCTAACATTGCTAGCTCGAGCTCAGTATTTGACTAGGGGTTGCTTGAACATGTAAAGGCTGGGTTAGAAGACACTCTTTTACATGGAAGCTCAGATGAAAATGGTATAACAACTGAAGACATAAGCTAAGCTCCTAAAGTTGGATCTTCTTGCAAGAAAGAACTAATAACCTTAGCTAATATTTAAGAAGTGTGTTGACCCATCTTTGAAGATCAATAATTTGAAGCAACAAATAATTGCGAATTGAATTGGATCAGATAGGATCAAGCAAATCAGATCTCTTGAATTAAGGAGTGTAAAAATATAATGTCGGTAATAACAATATATCACAAACAAAAGAGAAATAAAAATAAAGAACACACAGATTTTTACGTGGAAACCCTTCACGGGCAGAGGAGAAGAAAATTCACTATGTCGAATTCGAAATGATTACAAGAGGAGTAGACTATGTCTATTTATAGGCTTGTAAAACCATATTCTAAAAGGAGTGTAGTAAGATTGAAACACCTTATTCTAATCAATATTAAATAGATGGAGTTTAATAAGGTTTAAAAAACCTTATTCTAAAATAAAATAAAAGAAGTGTAGTTCTATAGGGATTTTACTTTTATTTTATTTTACCACTGTATTTTTTTTAAATAAGGATTTGTGTCACTTAATTCTAACAATCTCCACCTTGACACGAATTCTCAATGAACAAGTTTTTCATCGCGAAGTCTCAACGAACAAGTTCTCAACCTCTTCCATAAAACCCCTTAAGGGTTTAACTTCAACAATGAACACCAATCAAGTCTAAGCAATGCTCAAACTTGGTTATAGGAAGTGGCTTAGCCATCATATCTGCAGAATTTTCATGAGTACTAATTTTGCTCACAACAATATCACCACAAGTAATAATATCACGAACAAAATGATACCGAACATCAATGTGTTTTGTTCTCTCATGAAACATTTGATCTTTTGTAAGGAAGATGGCACTCTGACTGTCACAAAATACTGTATTGATTTGAAGGTATTCATTGAGTTCACTAAAGAGTCCCTTCAACCAAATAGCTTCTTTACAAGGCTTAGTAATCGTCATGTACTCAGCTTCAGTTGTAGACAAAGCAACTGTAGTTTGCAAAGTGGCTTTCCAACTGATTGCACAACCTCCAATTGTAAAGACATAACCTGTGAGAGATCTTCTTCTATCAAGGTCTCCAACAAAATCAGCATCAACATACCCAATGACTCCATCTCTAGTTCTTCCAAACTGTAAGCAAACATCAGTTGTACCTCGTAAGTATCTTAAAATCCACTGAACTGCTTTCCAATGTTCTTTACTGGGATTCACCATATATCTGCTAACTGCACTGACTGCATATGATAAATCTGGACGTGAACAAATCATAGTATACATGAGAGATCCCACTACACTAGAGTATGGAACATGTGACATGTACTCAATCTCATCATCTGATTATGGAGACAAAGGCGATGAAAGTTTGAAATGGGCTACTAAATGAGTACTAACAGGCTTAGCATTCTGCATATTGAATCTGCAAAGAACTTTCTCAATGTACCCCTTCTGACTTAGGTACAATTTACTTGCTTTTCTATCTCTGAGAATCTCCATACCAAGCATCTTCTTTGCTGGTCCCAAATCTTTCATCTCAAATTCTTCACTTAGTTGGGTTTTTATCTTTCTTATCTCTCATTTATCTTTCGCTGCTATCAACATGTCATCAACATAAAGGAGTAGATACACAAAAGAACCATCACTGTTTTTTTTAAAGTAAACACAACTATCAAAGCTACTTCTTTTAAAATCATGAAAAGTCATAAATGAATCAAACTTCTTGTACCACTTTCTTGGTGACTGTTTCAAACTGTAAAGGGACTTTTTTAGCAAGCAAACATAGTCCTCTTTTTTTGAGATTGTAAAACCCTCTAGTTGTTGCATGTAAATATCCTCCTCAAGTTCTCCATGAAAAAATGCAGTTTTTACATCTAACTGCTCAAGCTCCAAATCATGCATGGCCACAATACCAAGCAAAGCTCGAATCGAACTATACTTCACAATTGGGGAGAAGACATCTATGAAGTCCACTCCTGGAATTTGACTGTAACCCTTTGCAACAAGCCTTGCTTTATATCTAGGTTCTTCAACTCCTGAAGTCTTCTATTTCTTTTTAAACACCCATTTACAATGAACAACCTTTTTACCTTTAGGAAGTTTCACAAGATCTCATGTTTTATTTTTATAGAGTGATTTCATCTCCTCATGCATAGCAAACACTCACTTTTTTTAATCTTCACAACTAACCACCTCAGAATAATTAGATGGCTCTTGGTTTGCATATATATTTTCAACCACATTTAAAGTATAAGCAACTATATCAGCCTCGGTATACTTCTTTGGAGGTTTAATTTCTCTTCTAGTTCTATTTTTGGCGATAGAGTATTGTGGTAAAGAAGCAACTCTATTCTGATTTTTTGTACTGGCTTGAGGAGTCAACTCTGTTGTAGATTATAGATTAATCTGATGTTCCACCTACTTTTGATTTTCTTTATTGGAAGAGCCTTTAAGAGATAAGTTAGGTAGCATAGCAGTTTCATCAAAAACAACATCTCTGCTAATCACAACTTTTCTATTTTCAAGACACCATAACTTATACCCTTTTACATCAGCTTTATAACCAAGAAAAACACATTTAATGGATCTCGGTTCTAATTTTCCATTATCAACATGAGCATACGCAAGATAACCAAAGATCTTTAAATCAAAATAGTCAATAGGATTACCAAACCGTACCTCTTGTGGAGTCTTTTTCTCAATGGCAACGGATGGAGATCGGTTGATCAACAAATATGTAATAGAGGCTGCTTCGGCCCAAAATGACTTTGGTAAGTCGGCATTTGGCAACATGCATCGAACCTTCTCCATGATCGTTCTGTTCATTCGTTCTGCAACACCGTTTTGCTATATAGTATGACGAACTGTCAAGTGTCTCACGATCCCTTCTGACTTGCACAGTTTATTAAACTCATCAGAACAGAACTCTAAGTCATTGTCTGTGCGGAGGTATTTTAATTGTTTTCCTGTTAATTTTTCAATCATAGTTTTCCAAGACTTAAATGCGGAAAACACATCGCTTTTCTACTTCAGAAAGAACGCTCAAACTTTTTTTTGGAAAAATCATCAATAAAAGTTAGCATATAATTAGCCCCACCTCTCGAAGGCACTCTAGGTGGACCTTACAGATCAGAATGAATATACTCCAACGTTCCCTTCGTGTTATGGATTCCTTTGGTGAATCAAACTCTCTTTTGCTTCCCAAAAATGCAGTGCTCACAGAACTTCAGTTTGTAAATTCCTTACCCATCAAGAAGTCCTTTTTTGCTTAATTCTGCCATATCATCCTCACTCATATGCCCTAGGCTCATATGCCAAAGTTTAGTAATATCATCATCTGACAAGGAAGAGGATACGACAGTTGCATCACTAGTAACAGTAAAACCCTGCAAAACATATAACTTGGCAGTCTTTCTCTGCCCTTTCATCACAACGAGGGAACCTTTGGAAATTTTCAAAACCCCACTTTCAGCTATATATTTGTACCCTTTTGAATCAAGAGTACTCAATGAAATTAAATTTCTCTTCAATTTTAGAACATGTCGTACATCACTAAGTGTTCTGACAACTCCATTAAACATATTAACTTTAATTGTTCCAACACCTGCAATTCTACATGAAGCATTATTTCCCATCAAATCAACACCTTCAGAGACTGTTTCGTAAGTTGTAAACCAATCCCGATTGGGACTCATGTGGAAGGTGCAGCCCGAATCAAGGATCCACTCATCGCCCACTTTAGAATTGTTAACAGGAGCGACTAGAAGTTCACAATCGCTGTATTCTTCTACAACATCAGCTTTATCAGAATTTTCTGGTTGTTTTCCATTTTGATTCGCAGCCTCCCTTTTGATCTTGTTTTGTAGCTTATAACACTCAGATTTAATATACCCTTTCTTCTTGCAGAAGTTACAAGTTTTACCTCTGTTTGAAGACTTCGATCTACCCTTAGATTTACCACAAGGATTCTGTTCCTGTGTCCTTCCACGATTATCATCAGCATTCCGATCTTGTCTTCCACGATCAATGAGACCATTTCCCTGAGAGTCAATTTTAACCACAAGATGATTCATCTTATCATATGAGGTTAAAAAATCATAAACCTCATCAACTGTGAGAGACTCTCAGCTATATAAAATCGTATCTCTAAAGGTTGAATAAGACGGGGGTAACGAACAAAGTAGAATCAACCCTAGATCTTCTTTATCATACTGAACCTCTATGGCCTCCAAGTTTGAGAGAATTTCTTTAAACACTGTTAAGTGTTCGTGCACAAATGCACCTTCCTCCAAACGATGAGCATAAAGACGCTGTTTCATATGCAACTTGCTAGTTAGAGTTTTCGACATACATATTTTTTCCAACCTTTTCCATAATTCAGCGGCGGTCTTCTCTTTCATCACATCCTACAAAATTTCGTTAGACAAATGCAAATGTAACTGTGTTAAAGCTTTTCAATCCTTGTACTTCTTTTCTTCCTCCGTCAATGTTGAAGACATATTATCTACCCCTAACAAGGCTTCCTCTAAGTCCATCTGTGCAAAAACTGCCTGCATCTTTATCTGCCACAACATAAATCTGGTGTTGCAATCTAACAGCGGAATTTCATACTTCAAAGACGCCATTACCGTGATTGAGATGAACCCGGAAGCTCGGATACCAATTAGTAAAAATAGAATGTCGATAATGACAATATATCACAAACAAAAGAGAAATAAAAATAAATAACACACAGATTTTTACGTGGAAACCCTTTTGGGAAAAAACCACGGGCAGAAGAGAAGAAAATTTACTATATCAAATTCGAAATGATTACAAGAGGAGTAGACTATCTCTATTTATAAGCTTGTAAAACCATATTCTAATAGGAGTGTAATAAGATCGAAACACCTTATTCTAATCAATATCAAATAGATAGAGATTAATAAGGTTTAAAAAAACTTATTCTAAAATAAAATAAAAGAAGTGTAGTTCTTTAGGGATTTTACTTTTATTTTATTTTACTACTATATTTTATTTAAATAAGGATTCGCGTCACTTAATTCTAACAAGGAGATTGGATCGATTGACTTTGAAACTTATCTTGAATATCTGTGAAATATCCTGGACTTCATTAGGAAATTCTTGATGTTGCATTTGCTACTACTTTGGTAGGGATGAAGATAGTGATTGATTCTTTACGATAGCAAGTCCAATATGCTTTATATTCAAGACTTGCATAAGTTTTATGGATCGAGTTTTTAGCAATTAAATTGTTCTATAAGAATTACAATTTGGGAGTTCATTTTGTACGTAAAACAAGTAAGTCATTAGATTTTACAAACTAAATTTTTAATGAGAAAATTTAGTAGAAATAGATCTAGATTTTAGTGCAAACGTTGTTATATCGATATGTGATAGGAATTATTTTTAATATATATTATTTTTATAAACTTTTAAATTTTTTATTTAAACTGGATGTAAAATATTTTTACATTAAACAATTAATTTGATTGATTTGATTATCAGTACCACCGTAAAATCTTTTAAGCTAATAGACATTCATGATATCATGATATTTTACGCATGTAGTCTTTATATAATATTTTTAATTGAAGTAAGACAAATTAAAGTATTATCCAAGAAAAAGTTAGCTAAATTTATCAGACTTTTGTCTCAAGATTTTATTTATTTTATAAATAAAAATAAATTAAATGAGTATTTTTCATTTTTTTTTCTCTTACCAAAAATAATCACCATCAGGGGAAAAAATCTCAAAACATTCAACAAAAATTTAAAGAAGCAAAAATGAAGCAAAAAGAAAAATATATCCAAAGAGGGAGGGACGGATATTTTTCTTAAATGTAAGTGATTTCCCCCACATTTGTAGCAAAATTTGTTTAACTTCCTTCTGTTGTTGGGTTCTGATTTGCGTTTGGATTTGAACTCCTGGAAACACAATGATTTCATTTAAACTTTGATTAAAAATTGTGTTTTTGTTTTTTTTTTCTGGGTTTGGGTCTTACCCATTTCTCTCTGATTTCATGTATAAAGACCCAATTTTTTAATTAAATTGTTTTGTCAGGTGGGTATTTTTTAATATATTGAATCACATCGGTTCTGGAAATCAAGTGAAATTCAAAACTGGATGTTAGTTTCCAATGCCGAATTTCCATGTTTGATCTTTTCTTTGTTTATTTTTCTTTTTTTGGGTTAATAGAATTCAATCCATTGGTTTTTGTGATCAAGTTAAGTTAAATTGAATCATGTATTTTTATTTATGGTAGGATTTCTGCGGAAAAAAAAGTGTTAATTTTGCCACATTTTTTTATAGCTTTTCATTGTTAGCAGAATTCAATCACATTGGTTAAAGGAACAGCTTCATTGCGATTTGGCATTAAGTTTGTGTATTTTCTTGACCAAAGGTTTGATATTAGAGGATTCGACTCCTATTACGTTTTTATCCATTATTTATCAATGCATTTATTAACACCTTTAATATGTATATATTACTCTCTTAAAAAAAGAGTATGTATTGGATGGTCATGGAGAAAAAAGTAATGGAAGGACCCTAACCGGCTAACCCGTCGTTAGAACCCTATGGCAATCTAATTCGTATTCATTGTAAAAAAAATGGAGATTGGTTTTTTGGTTCTTGATAACTGAACTCCCAAATTACATATGCAGAAAAAGTTACAATCTTTGTCTATAGTGTTTGAAGGAAGGAATTTCTGACTTCATGCTTTTTTCTTTTTGGTTTGTTTGTGTTAACAGAAATCAATCACATTGCTTTTGGGAACAATCTGGAAAGTTAAAAGCTTTGGAGAACTGTGTTGCTGGTATATCTATTGATATGCATGATAGAGGTTCGAATAATAGGTCAATATTCTCAGTATTTTTATCTAAAACAAGAATTGAGTGATTGGATTTGCTTCTAACTGCCATCAAAATAGGAGAACTCTTCATTGTACGGTTTTCAGGATAGAATCTTTGTGGGGTTGTTATTAGTGAATGAGACGGTGAAAGGAAATGAATGAGAAACTTAGGGTTGGGTTTGTGGTACAATGACTGGAGGGTCATTGGGTATACGTGCAGGGAGTTATGGGTCATTGCTGAACATCAAAAATGTTATTGCTGGTGGTGGAAGATTATTGCATTCTAAATCATTTGGTAGTGTACGAAAGAATCCAATCATCATGCTTTCAGGATCTAGGGAAAAGGAGAGGTCTCTCCCCTCCATTTGGTATCGGTATCTAGGTCGTCGGAACTTTTCCATGCTGCTTCTGGTTGCCTTTGCTGTTTTGTTCTTCGTTTTGGGTTCTTTTGTTGTCAACAAAGGTCTGTTCATCTTTCCTGTTACACTGGATTCAAGTTTTAACTTTATTCTTGAATTTTGGTTTGAGGACTAAGGCATCGGTTGGCATGTTTTTTCCTGTACTCGGTCTATTATTAGCTTGTTTACCTGTTTATGTAGTGTGACTTTTCATTCTCATCGTGGTAATTTAATCTAGACAATAACTTATTCATCTTCATCCTGGTTCGGATTCTGCATGATTAACAAAACAGAAAGCAATAGTCCAAATGTTGATCAACGAATTGGAACTATGAGCATGGCTCATTACATTAACGCTACCAGAAATGAAGCTTCACGGATCCTTGGGAGGAGGAATAGGCAGAAAGGAGGGGATGGAAATAGATTTCAAGCTTCTGTTTCTAAAGGTGCAAACCATCCATGTGCGAATTTCACATTCCCTCCCCCCCCTCCTCCTCATCTTAGACGGATTGGGCCTCGGCGTAAGTTTAGGTTCATTATTCTTTTTCTTATAATCAGAGTTGCATTAAATATAATTTTATTTATCTTTTTCTTATAACTTTTGCACCACAAAAAGTTGATCCATACATGATCATAATAACAATGAAACGACATTCTCATCTTATCATGCATGCAGCAATACGTGAATATTTAGAATGTGTCATTGTCTTGCTACTAATTTTATCCTTGCTCATCCCTTTTTCAGCATGTCCAGTATGTTACCTCCCCGTGGATCAGGCCATAGCTAGCATGCCAAGCTCCCCATCAGAATCTCCAGTGCTTCATAATTTGACATATGTTCATGATGAAAATCCAATTAAAACTGAACCACACGGGGGCTCCGACTTTGGTGGATATCCATCTCTAAAGCAAAGAAATGATTCGTTTGATATAAAAGAGTCAATGGTAGTCCACTGTGGGTAGGTTTAGCTCCCCTTATAAGTACTTTAGTATAGCATACTAATAACAGCATTTCAGGTAGAGATTTCTGTGATTCTTATGGTTTACATTGTGCATTTAAATACTAAAAACTAATTTTTTGTCTTCATAAATAAATCTTGTTCTTCCTGTTGCCGATTAATATTATAATCTATATCCTTTCTGTCAGATTCGTGAAGGGAAGTAAACCTGGTCACCAGACTGGATTTGATTTTGACGAGTCTGACCTTGCAGGGTTGCAGCAGTTCCATGAGATCATTGTTGCGTCTGCGATATTTGGTACTGCTAGGCATTCATGCTTCCACAAGATGTATGCTTGATCCTCATCATTGCTTTATTTATTATTCTCCAGGGAACTATGACTTAATACAGCAGCCGAGGAACATCAGTGAAGAAGCAAAGAGAAATGTTCCTTTCTACATGTTTATCGATGAAGAAACAGAAGCATATATGAAGAACAGAAGTATGTTGGACAGCAGTAAAAGGGTGGGCTTGTGGAGAATTATTGTGATCCACAATGTCCCTTATAGTGATGCGAGACGTAATGGGAAGGTTGGCATAGTTTGTTTTTGCTTTGCTTTCTACTTCATTTCCTTTTCTTTCTTTATCATTGCTTTGACTTTTGTAATCTGATTCAACTTTTAACATTTACAAAATCCTGTTGTATATGGACCCGACCCTATGTATCATGGTACTTATAACTAGTACTAGTAAACCTAATTTGATATTAGTCTCTTTGATTTTTGGTGACAATTATGAACTTTTCTTAGGTAGTTGGATTCATTCTCTGGTTCCGATGCTACCAGTGTTTTCTTTTAAAGCATTTACGAGGGTGAGAAGAGATAAGAGGTCATAAAGGAGAATTGGGTCGTTTACTTTTCCTCTTTGGAGTGGACCTATAGTTATACGCTTCAGTTCACAAAATATGATTGTAATGGCTAGTTTGATATTTGGTGAAAGTTCAGGGAACTCTGGTGCATTAATCCTTATCAGAAATTTCTTTAGGCTATCAACACTTAAGGGCTGCTTAGTCTTTTTAACCTGGCATGTTTTTATGGCAGGTCCCGAAGCTTTTATTACATAGAATATTCCCAAATATTCGCTACTCCATATGGATCGATGGAAAGCTCCAGCTTGTTGTGGATCCTTATCAAATTCTTGAGAGGTGCTCTCTGTTTTATGATTTTTAAAATGGGTTCTAAAATTTCTAGATTATATGATTTCTCCTGTCAGATGAAGTGCATTTACGAGTTATAATTGAACTTGAAGGTCGCTTTATCATTCAAGAATTAACCAAATTGTTGCTTCATAGCTATTTATGTTGCTTCAACTCCTCATTTTTCTCAAAGTACCCATGTCTGACTTGGGTATGGAGACATGGACCATCGTCCAAATACATGGGAAAATTTGGGAAAAAAATGAACATTACCTGTATCCGACACTCACAACCAATTCCAAGTAACACATTCTTGTTGATTTGGAGTATGGAAAATATGAAAGGTAGCACAACCTGCTATTTACTTAGTAATGAAAACTACTACCTTTTTTTCTTCCTAGACGGTAACAAAAACTGTTAACTTGATTAAGGAAACTAGGTTCTATATAGAGCTTTTGTAACCTAGTGAATATAGCCTCCCAATAGACATCAGTCATTTGTACCGAGGATGCTTTGAGTTTTTGACTTTAGATTTGAGGATTCAATTGAGTTTAATATGACTGTTATCTTACTTGGTCATTCTTCTTCTCAGATTCTTGTGGCGCCAAAATGCAAATTTTGCAATCTCAAGACACTACAGACGATTTGATGTCTTTGTAGAGGCTGAAGCAAACAAAGCTGCAGGAAAATACGATAATTCCTCGATTGATGCGCAGGTGGATTTTTATAGAACAGAAGGGTTAACACCATATTCAGAGGCCAAGCTTCCTATAATCAGTGGTATGTACGATATTCTAAAATAAGACAAATATGTTCATGCCTTTTTCTTATACAGGTTTTCAACCATTTTTCTACTAAAAATCTGTCTTTTTGGTGCTCAACTGGCTTTCTGTAGACGTTCCTGAAGGTTGTGTACTCATAAAGGAACATATTCCGATCACAAATCTATTTACCTGCCTGTGGTTCAATGAAGTTGATCGTTTTACATCCCGGGATCAGTTAAGCTTTGGTATGGTAAGGGATAAAATAATGGCGAAAGTTAATTGGCATATCAATATGTTCCTGGATTGTGAAAGACGCAATTTTGTCATACAGGTACATATTCCGTATTGGCGTATTTAACTTCAAGGGATTGAAAATTCAGAGCTTAAAATATATCATTTTCTGAATTTCTCAAATACACTAGGACTTAAAAAGGATCCAAATATGTTACGCTGTAAAAAAATCGTTTACATTAGTGCATGGCATGTAAAAACACCATATTCCGTATCAGTTGTTGGCTTTTGTTGGATAAAACTGGAACTGGGCATTTTTAGGTTTGGTAGATGCATGTAATTATTTATTATTGCTTTTGTTTTTCTTCACAGGCATACCATAGAGATTTATTGGAGCACATGCCTCCACCAGTTGCAGTGATTCGACACCCACCAGCATTGCCGAATATCATTACCCGTGAAAGAAATCAAGGGAAGAAGATTCCAAGACATGGGAAGGATAGGAGATCTGGTTCGCGGCATCACCATAAGGCTTCTGCTGGTAATAGAGAAAGCAATTTCTTTTAAATGCTGTCTGAACCAAAAAGAAGAAAGGGAATCTAGCTTTTTCTTCTTCTTCGTCCCTTTTTTTTTTTTTGACAACATTGAGTTTTCTTCTAATTTGTTGTCACGGAATAGGACTAGATAGCTAATTTTAGGATTATGTAAGGAGTAAAATTGGCACATTATTTTCTGAAAATTTTGATATCTATTCTTTAATTGTTGTACATTCTGAAAGAGCTTCATAAAAAAGACGAGCTCTTCTACACATCATTCTTAATGGCAGAACTGTATCCACTTTGATCATCGCAGTACTTCGACCGCAGCATCACACCAGGTTATTATTATTATTATTATTATTATTATTATTAAATTTTTTATATATAAATAACCTAAGAATCATATACGAAAATGACCTGTTTACTCCAGTAAAATTCGGTGCCAGCTGATTAACTAGTAGCACCACCTCTCTTTTCCCCTAATCATGACTCAATTATCAGTTTTTTAAAAAAAATTGAAGAATTTTTTTTGGCATTCATATGTATTTTTCAAAATACCTGTAAAAAATATAAGTATTCACGGTGGAGGAAAAGGAAAATATATATATTTTAATGGTACTCCAATTTTTTTAAAAAAAATATTCTGTTAGTGAAAAAAAGGAAAAAAAATTGTGCTGTCAGTGTGTTAGGCAGCACAAGTGGAAATAAAAAAAGAAAATAGGTGAAACAGAAAAAAAAAGAAACAGTTGAAATAGAAAAATAAATAAATAAAAATAAAAGAGAAACCTGTGACCGATACTTGCTTCATAAGTGGATATGGAAAACAGAGCATTTCTCATGTATCTGTCAAATCTTAATTTAAATCTTAATTTAAAATATTAAATTCTCTCAAATCTTAATGTAAAAATAAAGGGGAAGCTTGTGACTGGCAACACCTATAAATTTTTTTAAGGGAAGCCTGTGACTAGCGACACCTATAAATTTTTTTCTTTCTTTTTTACTATGAATACCATTATTTTTCACGGGTACTTTGAAAAATAAGTGGGGGCACAAAAATTTTTTAAAAAAATTTGATGATTGGGTGATGATTAAGAGAAAAAGAAAGTGGTGTCGCCAGTGTGTCGGGCAACACTGACGGGTACTATTACAAATGAGTTATTTTCGTATATAATTTTTCATTCAAGTTATCTTTGTAATTAATTAATATTTTTGTATTATTTATATAAAAAAAGCCCATCACACCACCATACTTTGCTGAAGCAGTTACATGATGGCCAACCATGCAGTTGAAGGAACCTTGGTGCATGCAGATTTTTCTTAGTCTCATTTTAACTCTGTTTAGATCATTTGTAGCTCAGTTTAGTTGTGATTAAACTTTAGTTTGTTCATGCACTGATTTGATTAGGTGTTGATTGACATGTTTTACTTATGTGCAAGCAATGTTTTGTTAGTTTCAACATAGTTAGTGGGAGTAATGTATTTGGTGAGGTTTTGTGACTTAATTGTATTGCTTTTCTTGCCGAATGGATAAGCACTTTTTAGCTTCATTTTTATTCCTTTTTCATCTGTTTTTTGTTCTTCTCTCTTTGTTAACACTAACAATTGCTATCTAGAGATTGTTGTCTTTGAGGGCTATTGTTTTTGTTTGTGTTTTCTTATCGAGAAAGAGAGAACCTGTTTTGTTTCTTGTTGTTGTTACCATGTCTTCAAGAAGCTTCTCATCACCTCCACCTCCTATCTTTGCACGAGTGAACTATCATATTTGGGTAGTCAAAATGAAGACTTACCTCTAGGCTTATGATTTGTGGGAAGTGGTCGATACTGATAGGGAGCCACCACCCTTAAGGGCAAATCCAACCATTGCTCATATAAGGAAACACAATGATGAGTGTGCCAAGAAATATAAAGCAATGTAATGCTTTCAGGATGGTGTATCAGATGTGATCTTCACCAGAATCATGTCTTGTGTAACTCCCAAACTTGGGATAAGTTGAAGAATGAGTTCCAAGGCTAAAAAAAGACAAGGCAACAGAGGCTTACAAACTGATGAGGGGCTTTGAGAACTTGAAGATGGAGACTAAGATAATTGAGCAATATTCAGACAGGATTATGGTTGTTGTCAACAATATTAGGTTGCTTGGAGACCAATTCAGTGACAGCAGAATTGTGAAAAAAGTTATTACAACTCTCCCTAAAAAATATGAGTCAAAGATCTCATCCTTAGAAGACTCGAAGGATTTGTTAATAATCTCTCTGTTAGAGTTGATAAATGCTCTTTATACTCAAGAGCAAAGAAGCGTCAGTAGACAAGAGGAGCACTCTGAAGATGTATTCCAAGCCGGAAACAAGGAAGGTCTAAGTTCTTAAAGCAACAAAGGCAAGAAGAACTGGAATGAGAGAAGGGAAAAGCAAATGAGAGACGATGGAAAAAAAAAAAGGTATCCACAATGTTTTTACCGCAAGAAGACCACTCACTTGGAGAAATATTATTGGTTCAGGCTAGACATCCAATGTAAAGCATGTAAACAACTTGGTCACATGGAGAAGGTTTGAAAAAACAAAGGGCAATAGCAACAACAACTGAATGTCAAGGCTCAGATTGCTGATGGAAATTAAGCTCAGGAGGAGAAAGTGTTTACTACATCTTGTTTTGCAACCTACAAGCTTAAGAAGAGCTGGTTAATTGAAAGTGGCACAAGTCTGTAAAAGGTACTTCTAGGTTTACTTCTTGAAGCTCAAGTCAAAAGTGGCACAAGTCTTTTGGAAGTTTAAGGCTGTAACTGAAAATTAAGCTTGTTGCAAGCTGAGGATACTCAGATCAGATAATGGAACTGAGTATACATTAGAGAAGTTTGAGAGATTTTGTGAAGAAGTAGACATTGAGCATCAACTAACAAACACCTATACTCCTGAGCAGAATGGTGTTTGTGAAAGAAAAAAAATAGGGTTGTGATGGACATAGAAAGGTGTTTATTTTTTGAAAAGAAGTTGCCAAATAGTTTTTGGGCAGAGACTGTGAATAATTCAATGTAACTGATCAATAGGCTGCCAACCAAGGCTGTAAAAGGCATGACAACTTTGAAGCTTGGGACAACTTTGAAGCTTGGTTTGGACTTAAGCCATCAGTCTCACACTTGAAGGTATTTGGCTACATTTGCTATGCACTTGTTCTAGTTGTGAAGATAAGTAAATTGGAGAGAAGGTCATTGCCAATTATCTTTATTGGCTATAGTAACAACAAAAAGGGGTATAAGATCTTTGATCCTTTTACCAACAAAGTCTTTGTGAGAAAAGATGTAAAATTTAATGAAGGAAGTGCTTGGAATTGGGGTGCATCTAAAGATGAATTGCTCGAGCAGGGTCAACATGAAATAGACATGCAGTTTGGTGAAATTGAAGCTAAAGATGATGACTTTTATGACTTCCCCATTAAAGATACCAAGCCTCTTTTTGAGGTGTACCAAAGATGTGATGTAGCTTTAAAACCTGTCAGTTTTGAAGAAGTAGCCAAGGAAATTGCTTGGAAGGAAGCCATAGAGGCTGAAATGTCCATAATTCACAAGAATCAAACTTGAGAGCTGGTTGATAGGCTAGTCCACAAGAAGGTCATTGGACTGAAATGAGTATCTAGGGTAAAAGTAAATGTTGATGGATCACTGAACAAGCTGAAGTCTAGGCTGGTTGTAAAGGGATTCAACCAACAATATGGAGTGGATTATTCTGAAACCTTTGCACCAGTTGCAAGATTAGATACTATAAGATTGCTATTAGCTTCAACAGCTCAAAAGGAGTGGAAAATACATTAACTTGATGTAAAATCTGCTTTCTTGATTGGTTTTTTGAAAGAGGAGATCTACATTGAACAACCACAAGGTTTCATAGCAGATGGAGATGAAACCAAGGTGTACAAGCTTAAGAAGACCTTGTATGGCTTGAAACAGGCTCCAAGAGCCTAGTATGACAGAATTGATCACTACCCATCAAGTTTGGGGTTTGAGAGGAGTATCAGTGAGCCAACTTTGTATATGAAGAAGTCTGAGAAGGATACATTACTAATAGTCTCCTTGTAAGTGGATGATTCACTAGTGACAGGAAATTGTGAAAAATTACTTATTGAATTCAAGAAATAGATGCAAGACATGTTTGAAATGTCAAAACTTGTAGAAATGACATATTTTCTTGGTATGGAAGTGCCATAGACTCAATAAGGCATCTTCATAAGCCAAAAGACCTTTGTCTTGAAGATTTTGAACAAGTTCTGCATGGAAAACTACAAGCCATTAGGCACTTCTGTTGCTCAAGGAGAAAAACTCAATAACAAAGGTGACCTTGATAGGGTAAATGAAAAAAGCTATAAGAGCCCTGATGATGTTTACTTTACTTAACAGCATCGAGGCCTTACTATGTTTGTTGTTAGTCTATTATCCATGTTTATGCATTGTTGCAATGTGACTCATTTCAAGGCAGCTAAGAGAGTCCTAAGACATGTCAAAGGAGCTCTAAGCTATGAAGTCAAATTTATAAAGACTAAAAAGCTGAAGTTGTGTAACAGCCCGTTTTCAGTGAAACCGAAACAGTAGTTTCGGGACCACAAATCTGTGGTCAGAAGAAAATTCATTTTAATATTATTTTATAGTCTATGGTATGATATGAATGTCGTATGAAAATTTCGATAAGAAATTTTATCGATTACACGTCTAATTTGTTAAGAATGACTAAATTGAAAAAGGTGTAAAACTTGTTAATTAAAAGAAATAGTGATTAAATAGCTTAACCAATACATAAGGAGGTACTTAAGGCATAAAAATGCCAAAATCAAATGGATGAGGCGGAATAAGCCTTAAAAAGATGATAAACTGGTGTGAACTAAGGGCAAAATTGGAAATTTTGCCAAATTTAATGAAATAAATGAGAAATTAAAGAAATCTAGACATTTCATCATCATTTTAAGTTATAAAAATAGACATTGAAGAGGGTTTAAGCTGGTTTTTCAATTCTTGCTCCATGTAAGTCAAATCCTTACCCGTTTCTTGAAATTTTTATGTTTTTGTGATTTTTACAATTAGGTCCAATTAACCTTTACTTTGGTTTTTTGATTTTATTGAAAATCTTGGAAGTTACCATTGATGAGTTCATATGATTTTAGTTATTAGATGATGAATTTGAGGTGTTGATGGGTATTTAAAAGTGTTTTATTAAAAAAATTTGATGAAATAATGATTTAGGGATTAAATTGAAAAGATGTTGAATTCATGGAAAATTCTAAATTTTATGGAATTCATGTGTTGCTATTAACATGTATGAAAATTAATAGTCTTAGAATGAAGATTAAATTTCATGAATTTTATTTTCCGAGCCTAGGGACAAAATTGTAATTAATTAAAAGCATAAGAGCAAATGGTAATTTTTCCTGAGATATGAATTGAATGGAATTGAATGTGAATTTTATTAAATTGAGTTAAATTTACTCGTATAGATCCGGATAGACCAAGTTTGGAATTGGATCGAGGAAAACAAAAAGTATCAGATTAGTAGCTTACAAACGCGAACATTGTCAATGTAAGTTCGTGTAACTAAATTGTGTACATTTATATGTTTGAATTAAATGTTGTATATGTGAATTGTACAATTTCCATGTATATGAAATTGATTGAATATTTGATAATGCCCGATAAATGTTAAGTCTCGTTTGAACAAATTAAAATCGATGGATACAAGTTTCTCGTATTGGTTGTAGTCCTGCATATGTTACGGATACACCACAGCTCAAAAGAGCATCCCATTATTAGCCCTCTTGAGCTTCCCGTTATATGGTTTTTGGGAGCTTCCCGTTAATAGCTCTTCGAAGCATCCCGATTTGTTGTGATCCTACATGTGTTGTGGACACACCGCAGCTCTTATGAGCTTCTCGGTTATGGCTCTTGATGAGCTTTCTGTTAATTAGCTCTTTGTGAGCTTCCCGATATAGCCCGCCTGAACTTCCCGATATTAAGCTATCTGGAGCTTCCCGTTATTGGCTCTTTAGAGCTACCCGATACTAGCTCGTATAAGCTTCCTGAATATGGCTCTTATGAGCTTCCTGTTATAACGCCCGGATAAGCTTCCCGTTACATGACTCACATGAGTTTCCCGTTATATGGCTCGAGAGTGTGCTTTCCATTTAAGTGTTCTTATGAGCACTCCCGAATATGAATTGACGGATTACAGATTTGTGCACTTCATTGTGTACTACCTGATGTCCATCGATATTTCATAAGGTTCAATGGGCAAAGTTCCGATATAAGTTAAGATAAGGTTTGAATGAATCAATAATTGTATCTACCTGAAAATACATGAAAAGGTTTATACGATGAGCTCATCTCTGTTACTTGAAATGCACACGAAATACATGACTAAGATGCTTGATGAGTATATGTGTTTAGGCAATTGGCCAAATTACTTTGGATGCATGTTTGTTTGTATGCTTACAATTGTGAAATAAAGGTAAGTTAAATTACATGTTATACAAACTTACAAAACTTAAAAGCTTACTTTGTTTTATTTCCTCTGTTTTATAGTAACTGGAAGCTCGTAAAGCTTGGAACTTGGTCGGAGTCACATCACACTATCCCTCAAACTTCTCAATATATAAAACAAGTTAATTTTTTGTTATAATGGTGTGTATAGGTTAAATTGGCCAAATGATGGCATATAAATACTTGGTTGGAACTAGCCATTGGAATGGCTAGTAACAGTTATATTTTAAAGTATAAATATATATTTGTGTGTAGCTTTATCATGCTTGGTATGTGTTTGAAATGTTTAAGTGTTGAAAAGCATATAGATATATTGATGGTTAGGTTGAGTTAGGATATTTAGTCCAATATGCATATATGTGAAATGGGCTAATTTAGTAAGTTTGAATAATTAGTTATATGTGATATTACGTCATACTTAATATATGAATTTGGCTTGATTTGAACGGTTTGAATTGGTTGGTGAACATATTTAAGTATTTATGTAGGCAGAAGGCAATATGGGTGAAAAATAAGGCTTGGGAATGGCCTTATTTTGTCTACACGGGCACAGACACGAGCATGTGCCTTAGCCGTGTGTGACACACGGCCATGCGCACGGACGTGTGGTTTGGCTGTATGTCCCCTGCATCTTGAAAATTAAGAAACAGAATGCTCCGAATTTCCCACACGGGCAGAGACACGAACGTGTGTCTCAGCTGTGTGTGACACACGGCCAGCACATAGGCGTGTGTTTTGGCCGTGTGATCCCTGCACCTAATTATTGCAAATTAAATTGTTCACACGGCCTAGCACATAGGCGTGTAGCTCGGCCGTGTGACCCAAGTCAGAGAGTTACACTGGTATGGACACGGGCTGGGACATGGCCATGTGCCTCACATCGAATACCCAGACGACCTGGGACATGGGCATGTCACTTGGCCGTGTGAGCCACACGGTTTGACCACACGGGCGTGTGTCCCCTACACCTAAGAAAAATTTTGAAATTTCGCGAAAAATTCTCTAAGTTTCCAGTTTAGTCCCTACTTGTTTCTAATGTATATTTTGGGCCTCGAGGGCTCATATAAAGGACAATGTGAGTGAATTATGATTGGTTTTTGATATGTGTATTAAATGATATGAAATGTTCATAATTGATCTGAAAAGTCCAGTAATGCTCCGTAATCTTGTTTCGACAACGGATAAGGGTTAGGGGTGTTACAAGCTGGTTGGCTACACAGATAATGATTGGCCAGGATCAGTTGAAGACTTGAATAGCACCTCAAGCTACTTTTTTACATTAAGCTCAAGTGTTTTTTGTTAGAGCTAAAAGAAACAAGAATTAGTGGCACAGCCAATAGCTGAAGCAAAGTATGTTGCAGCTACTGCAGCTCTAAACCAAGCCATTTGGTTGAGAAATTCGTTGTATGACTTAAACTTGAGTCAAGGGGAAGCAACAAAGATTTATTGTGATAACCAATCTACTGTTGCAATTGTGAAAAACCCTGTCTTCCATGGCAAGACAAAACATTTCAATATCAAATATCACTTTGTAAGAGAGTTCGAACAATAAAATGAAGTGAAGCTGGCTCATTGCAGTTCTGAATATCAACTTGCAGACATTTTAACAAAGCCTTTTGGAGATACTATATTTGAGAACTTAAGAAACAACATTGGTGTTTGCTGCATAGAGGCCAAGATCAACCTTGGTGCATGCAAATTTTGCTTAATCTCATGCTAATTCTATTTAGTTCATTTGTAGCTTAGTTTAGTTGTGATTAAACTTTAGTTTGTTTATGCTCTGATTTGATTATGTGTTGATTGATATGTTTTACTTATGTGCAAGCAATGTTTTGTTAGTTTCAACATAGTTTGTGGGAGTAGTTATGTATTTGGTGAGGTTTTGTGACTTAAATTGTATTGCTTTTCTTGCTGAATGGATAAGCACTTTTTAGCTTTATTTTTGCTCGTTTTTCATCTGTTCTTTGTTCTTCTCTCTTTGTTAACACTAACAGAAGCTTTGATGGCTGGAAGGACTTCCGAAGTAAGATCTGACACTAGGATAAAGCCGAGGATGCCCGATGATTGTTGTCTGAGTTTAAGAAGCTACCTCTATCGAAATAAAACAATAAGATGGTTAACCAAGAGAGTTTCCTTGAGCAAAGCTTAGCCAAAGCTACTCAACAGCTTAGGAAACTGCGCGAGGAGAATCGCCAAAAGGAGTTGAAAGAAGTCATGTTCGAAAGCCTGAGTGGAAAAGGGATATTGCAGAGTTTGAAGAAATGAATTTGAAAGAGGTGGGTCTGTTGGTTAAGCAAAACATAACGAATGTTGACGATAGGGTTCGTGTGCTTACTAAAGCGTCACATTCCTAAGGATATTATTGACAGTGCTATCTGGTTGTAGTGTCTTTTTTTTACTTGGGATATATAGGTGAATCAATTTCAATGTTTGCTTGTGTTATGTTGACCAAATATTTACAGTCAGTTACATATTGAATTTGAATATTTTATGTGGTTAACGTTTTTGTAATAATCAAAATATATCATTTCCCCCATTTCAGATTTCTGTGGAATGATTGTTGAAGCAAGCTTATTTGCATAAAAATAATGTTTTTTTTTAACTGGAAAGAAAAAAAACATATTAATGTTTGTTTTATGAGTTCAGATTAGTACTGAAGTATTTGATTTTCTATTACAAAGAGACTGTTGTTACCCATACCTCATTTTTACCCAGATTTTGATTGTGCTTAAATCAACATTCTCTTAATTGTTATAATAACAATAATTTCAATTGAGTTAAAGTTTAATCAACATAATTGAAGAAATTTATAAAATGGTTTTGTTAATATATTGATAAAAAAAACAAGATAGATTGTTTAGTAATTAAAAGATAATATAAAGATAATAACAATGTATTTAAATATTTTTGTTACAGTTTAAATTTATTGATCGATTCACTAAACTATTTATCAAAAAATCTATTACGATTTATGGTTTTTTTTTCTTTTTATGATTCTTGTTGCGAGAATAATTTATAATAAATGAGTGAAACTCATCAAATGAAATCTCTTACCTTTGGCTTAATGTGAGTGAGTTTGAAATTAAATGCCAACCAACCTCTAAATAGATTGAATACAAATCATGTAGGGGTTAACAAGAACATGTCTTCTTATGCATCTTGTAGTTTTCGTGATAATCTACTTGATTAGATTGACCATATTGTTAGAGAATGCATGGTTATAAAGGAGAGTTGGCTATTTTCTCGTCAAACTTTCATGATTGACTTGAGAGTAATTGTAAGTCTAACAGCAAGTTGAACTCGAAGTTTCCATGAGAGTTCTATTTTTTTGGTAATAAGGTATTCATCGTTAATAGTAGTGATTAATCCTCTCATTATATATGTTCTCCAAAATTAGTATACAATTGATCGTGCTACGTGGTTTATTCTCATAAATATTTTTTATTCTCTATATTTCTGTATTATGGAGTCTGTGAAGGTGTAGAAATAATAAGGTGTTATGTGGCTTCGATATGTCAGCAATACAGGTGTCTGTTCAGGTTAAAAATATTGCACTTGTTATTTGTAAGGCGTTGCATAGTGCCGTCAACCAAATAGCCAGAGGGCCAAGGTTGGGCACTTGGTCTAAGTCAAACATTGGAACTTAGAGATGACAATTTGGATTGTGAACTGGATATTTGACTTAAATTTTGTGGATTCAGATAATGTTCAAATACTTCAGATGTTTAAATTACTATTCGTTTCAGATATGAAGTGGATGCAAATAGACTCCCTCGTATATCCACTATCGGAATCCACATTCCTACACTTCATATTTGGATTCAAATATATGTGAACATTCGATCCGAATCTACTAATTACAAAACCGATGCTTCCAACAAGGTTTGAATACAAAAACCATGTTTTAATTATCAATATTTACCTTAAACATTGATTATACTTTACACAAATTAATAAATTCCATATAAAATATAATAAATTAAATTTAAAAAATTAAATTTAAAAAAATTATTAGAAAAAATTTCTTCTTTTAACATATTATTCTCTAAAATCAAATTTAGTTTATCTTGAATTATATCCTTTTGCATAAGTAAAACCTAACCAAACAATGAGATGAAATCCTAAAAATCCCTATATTTGTGTTATCCCCTTTATTATTTGATCAATTAAATTATTTTAAACAAAAAATTAATTAATATTTATATAATTAAAATAAATATGAATTTACTTTATTGTATGAGATATAACTATAGTTAGTACATATCATATTAAAAAAATAATATACATACACAGTTAACTTCATATAATATATCAATTGTTATTGTTAGGAATCAACTCGATTAAGCAACAAATAAGTAAAAATAGCAGAAGAAATTGAGAAATTGAACAGACAAACTTAACGTGGAAAAATCCCTCCAAAGAGGATAAAAAATCATGGGCAAAGATAATTTTACTATAATAGCAAAAAAACGAAGAGTACAAAAGATGGAGATAAAAACTAAACCCGGAAAACAAATAACCCTCAAAATGTAAACACAAAATGCTCTAAATGTGTTATGAGTTCTAATCTAATGGGCGTATATTTCTAAGGTTGTAAAAGAGCCTATTTATAGGCTAAATTAGTAAGTCAAATAAACTATGCTAATAAATGCTAAATATATTATACTAATAAATACTAAATCTTCTAGAAAAAAAATATATTTTTGTTTAACTTGACTTGCAAGCAATCTCTTAGAATTTGGGTCACACAACTCTAACAGTTATATATAAGTAAATTACAAATAGGGAATGGTTCTGTTGATTCCCAGACGCAATTTTGTTTCATCTTTCCCGGCTAAAATCGAAGCATCGGCCCATTTTAATTTCTTCGCATTCGACAGGACAAATTCGTCACAACAGGCCTTTTTGGTTCTTGGCTTCTTGGTTGCAACACCTTCCTTTCCGCAACTTATTCGAGATAGCTTGAAAACGGGTTTAGACATGTTGACCAATCTTATTTCTCTTGTTTTGGTTTTGAAAAAAGTGGAATAAAGAAGTGTATAGGTATATTGCTACAAGGAAGTGTTCGCTTCCTCGTCATATTAAGAATGTCCAAGCTGCTCTAGATCATAAGTGCTCAAAGTTTCTCTTGGAACTTGAGATGGATCTGGGTTTTGAACACGAAAAAGTTATTGATGAAGAGGAGTTACTTTAGCTGCAAAAATCTAGGATGGATTGGATTCATCAAAGGGGACAAATACCAAGTTCTTTCATAACAAAACTCTTTCAAGGCATAAATTTAATAGAATCTCTACTTTAAAGATCGATGGTGCTTGGTGCTATAATGATAAAGTCCTCCAGAGGGAAATTATTAGTTTTTTCTCATCGTTGTATTCTCTGACTAACCAAAATCGGGTCAGTATTGGACCAAGCTTATTGTTTTGGTTGCCCCAACTCCAACTATCTTAAATTTTATTTTGACCTTTGTGACACAAAGTGTATATATTACTGAAAATGAAATATGTAATTGAAAGCCAAATATATTAACCCTAAACATGATTATGCATTTAATGTCTACATTAAAATTACACCTATTATGGTAATGAATTTGGTATCATCACTCGATTTTAAACACATGTATTCTCCTTTCCTTTTTAGGTCAACATTAATATATGTCCAGCGAGGACAAGTGGGGGCCATCCCTTCTTCTCTACAAGCCTCTAATATCCATATATAAGCACACACACTGTTGGGGTAACATGCAATCAAATACATAGAAACTAAGCCTTCAATTCTCCATGTCTAGAAAGAAAATAAAGCTTGCCTACATTACCAATGATTCAGCAAGGAAAACTACCTACAAGAAGAGAACCAGGGTCTGGTGAAGAAGGTGCGTGAACTCACTACCCTTTTTGGGATTGAAGCTTTTGCTATTGTCTACTCTCCTGATTTCGGCTCTCGACCGGAGGTATGGCCGTCCCTCGAGGGTGCCCGACGCTTGCTGTCCGAGTTCAAGAAGCTGCCCCTATCGAAACAAAAGAATAAGATGTTTAACCAACAGAGTTTCCTTAAGCAAAGCATAGCCAAAGATGATAGTTTTAGAAACTGCGCGAGGAGAATTGCCGAAAGGAGTTGAACAAAGTCATGCTCGAAAGCCTGAGTGGAAAAGGGATACTGCAGAGTTTGAATTCGATGGAATTGAATGAGCTGGGTCGATTGGTTAAGCAAAACTTGACGGATATTGATGATAGGACTCGTGTGCTTACTCAAGCGTCTCGTTATTAAGGATGTTATTGACAGTGCTCTCTGGTTCTACTGCCTATTTTGTCTTGGGATATATAGCTGTATTAGTTTCAATGTTTGCTTGTGTCATGTTGACCAAATATTTACAATCAGTTACCCTTTGAATTCGAATATTTTATGTGGCTATCTTCTTTGTAATAATCGAAATATATCATTTCCCCCATTTCAGATTTCTGTGGAGTGATTGTTGATGCAGACTTATTTGCAGAAAAATAACTTTTTTTTTTGAACTAGAAAGAAAAAAACATATTAATGTTTTGTTTTATGAGTTCAGATTAGTACTGAACTATTTGGTTTTCTGATACAAAGAGACTGTTTTTACGCATACTTTCTTTCCGCCTGGACTTTAACTTAGTGTGAGATATAATTTAAATAAATATTATAATTAATATGAATTCAAGTTAGTACATATCATATTAAAAAATAATATATACATATTTAATTTCATATAATATATCAATCGTTATATATAAGTAAATTACAAATGTATAATAATTATTACACAATTATGATATTATAATGTAACCTAAATTTTAAACATGTAATCAATTTTATGGTAAATTGTAATATATACAATTAACATTATTTAATTTTAATTGAGTTAAGGCTTAATTAACATAATTGAAGAAATTTAAAAAATGATTTTGTTAATATATTGATAAAAAAACAAGATAGACGGTTACATAAAAATTCAACCTAATAATTAAAAGATTAGATAAAGATAATATCAATGCATTTGAATGTTTCTGTTACGGTTTCGATTTATGGATCGATTCACTGAACAATTTATTGAAAAATCTATTAAGATTGAGGGGTTTTTTTCCTTTTATGATTCTTGTTGCTAGAATAATCTATAATAAATGAGCAAAAGTCGTCAAGTGAAATATCTTACCTTAAATTTAATAAGAGTGAGTTTGAAATTAAATTAAATTAAATTATTATTTTATTTTATTATGGCAATCAACCTCTTGATAGATTGAATACAAATCAAATAGAAATTAACAATAACATATCTTCTTATGCATCTTGTAGTTTTGGAGGTAATCTACTTGAGTGGATTGACCATGTTGTTAGAGAATGCATGGTTGCAAAGGAGATTTGGCTTTCTTCTCGTCAAACTTCTATGATTGGCTTCAAAATAATCGTAAGTCTAACAGCATGTTGAACTCTAGGTTGCCATGAGGGTTCTATTTTTTATTATTATTATTTTTTTGTAATAAAGTATTCGTTGTTGATAATAGTGATTAATCCACTCATTGTATATGGTCTCTGAAAAAGTAAACAATTGATTGTGAAATGTGATTTGTTCTCATAAATGGTTCTATTCTATTTTCTTCCTTATTATGGGGTTTGTGAAAGTATAGAACTAAAAAGATTTTACGTGGCTCCATTATGTCAGCAGCACATGTGCTGTTCATGTTAAAAAATTTGTACTCAATATTTGTAAGGCCTTGTATAGTGTGGTCAACCAAATAGTCAGAGGGCCAAGGTTGGTCAGTTGGTCTAAGTCAAACACTGAAACTTAAGGATGTGAATTTGGATTGTGGGTTGGATTTTTGACTTGAATATGGATTCAGATGTTGCAAATTCAGATATTATAAGGTTATTTTGGATGCAAAAATTACTATTCGTTTCAAATTTGGAGCAGATGCATATAAACTCCCTCATCAATCCATTATAGGAATCCACATTCCTATACTTGTAGATTTAGATTCAGATATCCACGAATATTTGATTTGAACCTACTAGTTACAAAATAAATGCTTCCAACAAAGTTTGAACACAAAAGTCATGTTTTAACTATCAATATTTACCTTAAACATTGGTTATACTTTACACAAATTAATAAATATAAATTATATTTTTTAAAATTAAATATAAAAATATTATAAAAAATCTCTTCTTTAACATATTATTCTCTAAAATCAAATTTAGTTTATCTTGCACTATATTCTTTTGCGTCACTAAATCTAACCAAATAATGAGATGGAATCATAAAAATCCCTATATTTTTGTTTATCCCCTTTATTTTTTGATCAATTCAATTAGTTAAATTACTTTAAACAAAAATAATAATAATTAATATTTATATAATTTAATAAATATTTTAATTAATATGAATTTACTTTATAGTGTGAGATATAATTATCGTTAATATACATACACACTTAACTTTATATAATATATCAATAGTTATATATAAGTAAATTACGAATAGTGAGTGGTTTTGTTTATTCCTAAACGCAACTTTGTTTCATCTTCCCCGATTGAAATCGAACCATCGACCCATTTTTATTTCTTCACATTCGACAAGACAAATTCGACACAACAGTCTTTTTGGTTCTTGGCTTCTTGAGTGCAACACTTTTCTTTTCCCAACTTATTTGATATAGCTTGAAAACGGGTTTAGTCTATTTTGAAAAAGTGGAATAAGGAAGTGTATGGGCATATTGCTACAAGGAAGCATTCACTCTCATAACCACCATGTATAAGAGCTAACGAAATACCATTTGTAGACAATACATTGAGATTCAATGGATCAACAAAGCACATAGGTTTGATAGTCTGGAAGCTTGAGGGTAACCCACGAGTCTTGATGCCCTTGTGGAGGCTACTTTTACCTAATAGCTTGTATCTCTTTGTAAATATTATTATTATTCTCTAAAATTCATATATAGAATTTGCGTTGTTTTTCAAATCCTCAGTATAAATTTGGTTTTTGGGTTCAGTATTGGGCTAAGCTTACTGATTTGGTTGCTCCAAACTTAGCTGTCTTAAATTTTATTTCGACCTTTATGACACAAATGGTATATATCATTAAAATATGAAATATATAACTGAAAACCAGAAATATTAACCCTAAACATACTTATGCATTTAATGTCTACATTAAAATTACACCTATTAAGGTAATGAATTTGGTATCATAACTGGAATTTGAACACCTATCTTCTCCTTTCCTTTTTAGGTCAACATTAATATGTGTTCAGCGAGGACAAGTGGGGCATCCCCTCTTCTCCACAAGCCTGTAATATCCATATATAAGCACACACAATGTGTGGGTAACATGCAATCAAATACATAGAAACTAAGCCTTCAATTCTCTATGTCTAGAAAGAAAATAAAGCTTGCCTACATTACCAATGATTCAGCAAGGAAAACTACCTACAAGAAAAGAACCAAGGGTCTAGTGAAGAAGGTGCATGAACTCACTACCCTTTGTGGGATTGAAGCTTGTGCTATTAACTCTGCTGATTTCGACTCCCAACCGGAGGTATGGCTGTCCCACGCGGGTGCCCGATGCTTGCTGTCCGAGTTCAAGAAGCTGCCCCTGTCGAAACAAAACAATAAGATGGTTAACCAAGAGAGTTTCCTTGAGCAAAGCTTAGCCAAAGCTACTCAACATCTTAGGAAACTGCGTAAGGAGAATCGACAGAAGGAGTTGAAAAATACCATGTTCCAAAGCCTGAACGGAAAAGGGATATTGCAGAGTTTGAATTCGATGGATTTGAATGAGCTGGGTCCGTTGGTTAAGCAAAACTTGAAGGATATTGACGATAGGGTTCGTGTGCTTACTAAAGCGTCTTGTTCCTAAGGATGTTATTGACAGTGCTCTCTGGTTTTAGTGCCGTCTTTGTCTTGGGATATATAGGATTATCAACTTCAATTTTTGCTTGTATTATGTCGACCAAATATTGAACTCGGTTACCCCTTGAATTTAATATGGTTCAATAAATTACATAGAATTCGAATATTTTATGTGGCTATTGTCTTTGTAATAATCGAAATATATCATTTCCCCCATTTCAGATTTCTATGGAGTCATTTTTTATGAAGGCTTATTTGCAGAAAAATAACATTTTTTTTTTGAACTAGAAAGAAAAAAAGCATATTAATGTTTGTTTTATGAGTTTAGATTAGTACTGAACTATTTGGTTTTCTGATACAAAGAGACCCATACTTCCTTTCCACCCAGAGTTTAAATACGCTTAAATCAACCTTCTCTTATTGTTATAATAAGAAAAATTTCACTTAAGTCAAAATTGAAGAAATTTAAAAAATAGTTTTGTTAATATATTGATAAAAAAACAAGATTTTTTTCTTTCCTTATGACTGAAGATTGTGATGGCTCTCGCTTGTCGAAAGCAGATCGAAATGCCAAAAAAAGTACGTTTTAAAGAAACCGAAGGGGAGGAAGGTATCGATATGGTCGTTGACCTATCCCCTGAACCAACACTTTCTTGGAAGGACAGACTTCTAGGTAAGGGATCTCTTGAGCGTAACAATGTTTCTACTGATTCATATAGGGTGTTTAAGGAGGATTTTAACCTCTTAGATAGAGACATTACGAGATCCATGGTTAATGGAGTCCTGTCGATTGTGTTCTCTGACTGAGTTCAACAGCTTTTGGTTAAGGAGATGGCTACCAAGGTGGTTGTTAAGCTTTTGGGGAGAAATATTGGCTGCACCAACCTACACAACAAGATTTAAAATTTGTGGTGACCGTCCATGCCATTTAAACTTATGGATGTTGAACATGGTTGCATTTTAGTGAAATTCTAAAGTAACGATGACATTGATAAAGTTCTTACCAATGGCCGTGGGTCGTATTCGAACAATACTTAATTGTCCAGCCGTGGACACCGGACTTTAGTCCCTCGCAACCGTTTCCAAATGTTGTCATTACATGGATTAGACTACTTGGTTTATCGGGGTTCCTGTGTAAGAGGAAGATCTTAGAAGAGATTGGTGGTTTAATTGATCAAGTGACAAAGCCAGATTACAACATAGACAGTAGATCGAGGGGGCGATTTTCTCGAATGGCGATTTTCCTGAACCTTGACAAACCTCTGCTTCCGCATATTCTGGTAAATGGAACAATACAATGAGTTGAATATGAGGCCTTATCTTTGATTTGTTTTGGTTTCGACAGGTATGGTCACCCGAAGGCCCTGTGCCCTCACTCGGAGAGTTTGGGGGTTCAACTAATGGAGAAGGAGAAGACACCGGCCGAAAGTGCCAAGGGGAAAGAAGAGACATTCGGGCTATGGATGGTGGTTGACAGAAAATCACGGAGACTTTTCAATGATAAACGGGTTAAGAAAAAAAATTTGATTTTAATACTTTAAGTAGTGTGGGAAGTGGGTCGGCTAAGAAAGACAAGATTCCGAAACCAACAGCAGGCCCAATTGGTGGAGAACAAAATAAAGAATTGGGTAAAGCTGGAAACGCTAAACAGGGATATGGGCTGAATTGTGTTGCTGCATGCTTGGGCTTGGGCAGCCCTCTTGTGGGAGCGCCGTCTGGATTACATACATGAAATTTTGGGTCGAGTAAGATAGCCCAAGCTGAAGCTAAAAAGGGGTCACGATTTGAAGGCTGCTGCAGCCACTCCACGCTTGAGGGGTCCATCCATTGGCGTTAGTGTTGGGCCTGATTTGAGCAACGTTGTGCCTTATCTAAATAGTCTTCTAGTTAATAATATGGGATCCAAAATTCCCACTGGTTCGAATCAAAATGGGAAAATTCATTTAGTAGCCGAATCAACAGCTGTCAATTTTGATAATTCCAACAATGTTGTTCCATCCATGGAAGTTGGTAAGGTTTCGAATCACCCTTTTAGCAACATGTTAGTCACAACTTCACATATAAATCCTAATTTTGAGGGTTCGGTTAAGCTCGAGGTGCCTATTAATAATGGTTTGTTAGACCCAATTAAACACTCTGCCATCACTTTTAAAGATTATTTGGATCTGAATATTATTAATTGGGAGGGTGGTAGTAGTCTTGGAGAATCGGGAGAAGGAGATACAGGTTTTAAAATACGGGGATTGGGGTCCAAAGGAATGTCTATCAGAAGTGGAAGGAACCTCAACAGAACCATCAAGGGTCATGGTGGTCGTTTCAAAGTTGCTGGTAATTCTCGAGTCCCTCTAGAAAATGCGATGAATTCCATGGTTGAACTGATTAGTGACCAAATTGGGATGGATTGCGATACTGATGCAATGTGTGTTGTTAGGGATATCCAGAAGGAACCAGAAATCCCCAAGTAGTCGAGGTATGGTTTTCTAATCTCTTTTCATATAAATTTATGAATTTAACAGTTTTTTCATGGAATTGTCAAGGATGTGCGAATAGAAAATTTCCTTGTATTTTTCATGAATACAACCATGAGCACAAACCAGATATTGTGGGGTTATTAGAACCTAGAGTTAGTGGAAGTAAAGAAGACTTGGTCATTGCTAAGCTAGGTTTTAAGTTTTCTCATTGTGTGGAAGTTATTGGATTTTTTGGAGGCATTTGTATTGGTTGAAAAGATTCAGTAAAAGTTGAAATTGTTGGAACTTATCCCTAATTTGTCTTGGTTTGAGTCTATACTCTTCAAGTGGCCCACCCTATTTTTATCACCTTTGTCTATGGGAATCCTGACAGATAAAGGAGAAGAAATCTTTGGGATTATCTAAAGACGGTTATTCCTGATATGTCTACCCTTTCAATGGCAATCAGAGACTTTAACGCTATTCTTTTCCCTAGTAAAAAGAAAGGTGGGCAACATACTAGGAAGAAGTGTTCTTTTTGGGGGGGGGATTTTATGGATTCTAATGATTTGAATGATTTGGGTTTTCATGGTCCCTATTTCACTTGGCTTAGAGGCAAGATCCATGAACGTCTTGATAGGGCTATTGGTAATAATGTGTGGCTTATTGCATTTCCTCATTGTTTGTTGAGTCATCTCTCGTTAATCAAGTCTAACCATAGGCCTCTACTCCTTATTCTAATACTTGAGGCCAACTTACCCAAAGGTAGATCGTTTAGATTTTTTGCTAGACGGGTTGAGAACGATCTATTGCTAGACGGGTTGAACACCCAAATTTTTTGGAGTTCATTAAGGATAAATGGAGCTTTAATGGAAACATGACTACTTCCTTTGATCAATTTACCTCCAATATTAATTATTGGAACAAATCAATATATGGTCATATTGGAAATCATAAGAGACATCTAGTACAAAAATCATCTTATATTTAGAGGCAAATAGAGCGATCAAATTTTGATTTGTTAAAACAATTAGAAATGGAGGTTCATGAAGACTGGAGAATGTTTTACATCACGAAAAGCTCCTTTAGAGACAGAAAACAAGGTTTGATTGGCTCTTTTTTTGGGGACCAAAATACAAATTTCTTCTACAAGCGTACGCTCCAGAGGAGAAAACATAACAAGATCACTGCTCTAAAAAATGATAACAGAGAGTGGAATTTGGATGATGAGTCCCTTTAGTCTAAGGCTACTTCATTTTTTCAAAAACTTTATAGTAAGATATCGAGTACTATGGGGAGAATTTCTTCTAGTTCTTTTCCTATTTTGGGGTTTGATAATGTTCAACTTTTGCAAAAATAGGTCACTGATGAGGAGATTAAAAAAAACCCTCTTTGGTATAGCTCATTTAAGGGCACCTGATAGTGATGGGTTTCATGCCTTATTCTTCCAGAATCAATGGGACCAAATTGGTAGTGCGATTTGTAACTGGGTTAATATGGTTTTTGCTGGGAAAGCTATTGATCCGAATTTGAACGATACTTTAATTGTTCTCATACCAAAGGTTCATAATCCTGAAAATTTTTCCCAGTTCAAGCCCATAAGTTTATGCATTGTTCTTTATAAACTGGTGATGAAAGTTATTGCCAACCGGTTTAAAGTTGTCTTTCCAAGGATAATTTCACAAGAGCAAGCTGGTTTTGTAGCAAGTAGGAATGTCACAAATAATGTTCTTATAGCTCAAGAGGTAATACATTCCATGAAAAGCAAGCAAAAGAACATGAACTAAATGGCCATAAAGAAAGATCTCTAGAAGGCATATGATTGATCGCCTCTAGACGTACCAACGTCCAGAGTAAATATCCTACATAAAAGATATGGGAAAGATCAAAAAGAGAAGACTTTAATAAACTATCCTAAAAACATAAAACGAAATTAAACAAATGAAAGGTTAGAAATCAAATAAGGAAATATATATATCAAATATGGGCATGGGTGATTAGCTCGCTTTGGTAATTCTAATTATCTGTCGTCTCGAGCTTTTCTTATTCAATCAACTAGTCAATATCTCAGCAAGATCTTCCGATATGTCCACTGAAATGCTGACTTATCTTCCAACCTCACAGTCCAAACCGATTCATAATTAAGGTGTTCACATATAGGTCATACCAATTTTGGATTAATTCACATCTTGAAGACTTCCTAGGGTCGTCAAGCCTAGGGTTTAGGTTCTTCCTCTCCTGAATAACTAATTCATTACGAAATCCCTACAAAACAGTTAATTATTTATACCTCCATTCACTAATCCCCCCACAAGAGGATTAGTTCCTCATGGATCTAATAAACAATATTAACTTGAATAAAAGAATAAACATAAAGAACAATTTCAAGAATAGAGTTTAGAAGAAGCCTGATTGTATTAAATTAAAGTGTAGAATCCTCACAGAGTTTGAGAATAGTTTCAGAATCTGATTTCTTCCTGAAAATAAATAATAGGAATGGAAATAAAGTCTAAACCCTAGATGAAAAGAAAAACTAAAATGTAATACTAAAGAGAAAATTATACAAAGGGAATGTGTCCATAACATGTGTTAGTTGAGCCTATTTATAGACTTAGGATGGTCGTCGTCCTTACCCCTAGGTCAGCTGACCTTCTCGAGCTTAAAGTTGAATTGTGCGGGCTAAAACTCTCCTGGCTCGTATTAATTTCCTGTACAGAGGCGATGTCGCGACACACCAGGTCCTCTGTCATGACATCGAGGACAGTATGCTCAACTTCAGGGTGTCTTCAGGGGTATGTCGCGACATCCTTAGGCTAGATCTAATAACCTAATTTTACTAACCCAATCTTCGGGATGTGAGAATTCTCCTCCTCTAAAATCAATTTCATTCTCATAAGTTACTTGAACCAAACAGCTAGGGATATTGACGTTTCATCACATCCTCGAATTCCCAAGTAGCCTCCTCTGTTTTGTGGTTACGCCACAAAACTTTAACTATAACAGCCCATTTTTTAATAGTACCCGAAACGGTGATTTTGGAATTTTTTATTTCAATGATTGAGTCAGTAAATATTATTTAATAATTTTAAATAATATTTACTAGTTATTATAGTGTTTTTTTGAATTTTGATCAGATAATTTTTGTTAATTGGTCCGTTAGTCAAGGTACAAGTGGTGCGTATCAAAAATCAGTTGTTTTGGAAAATGAGGTATTGGGACATCGTTTTCATAAATCGGGCTCAGAAATATTTGTGTTGAATGTCTACAAAGCTATTATATAAGTGGATTAAAATTTGGTTTAGTACCTTTAACGTTTGGATGGTTAATTAAGGAAAAATAACTAAATTGTAAAAGATGTAAAACTTGATCACTATTGAATTTTATTAATTAAATGGATTATTTAGTACATATGAGAGGACTTATATAGTAATTAGACCATAAAGGATTGACATGGACAGTTAATGATTTATTTTTACTTTAATTATATGATAACATTATAATAAATTAAAATTAAAAGTTAATAAAACATGAAAATAAGGAAAAGCCCACCATCATATTTATTCTCTTTCACTTTCAAACCGAAAACTCCATAGACGAAAGCTTGGAGCATACGGTTAATTTGGATGCTTGCATGTAAGTCCTCAGACTATCCATTTTTCGTAAATTTTATGTTTTTGAAATCGTTGCAACTAGGTCCAACTAACATGTATCTTTGTTTTCAACACTGTTAAAAATTTTTAAATTTACCATTGATGATTTTTGCATGTTCTTTGTAACGACATGTTTTCAGTTATGTCGGGAGTAAAGGTTCCGAGACCATAATTCCAACTAATAAGTCAATATTTATTAATTAATTAGTATTTATATAGTATTATATATGTCGTATAAAAGTTTGGTGGTAAAATTTTAAGGTTTAAGTAGCTAATTAAGTAAAAAGGGCTAAAGTGTAAAAGATACAAAAGTTGAGGTTTATTAGTAAATGAATTAATAATTATAAAAAGAAAGTTCAATGGACTTGGGGGATAATAAAACCAATTTCCAAGATAGTGGAGGTCTATGAGTGGTTTTGTTGTAAATTTAGTAATTTTAAATTGGTAAAATAGTAATTAATTAAACTAAAAGAAAGAAAATAAAAATAAAATAAAGGATTATCATTCTTTTCTTTTGTTCCTTCACCGTGAGAAAGAAGAGAGACACTATTGTAGAAAGATTAAAGCTTTGGGGTTGGTATTTGTGCATGCATGTAAGTGAATTAGGCCCTGTTGTTTATAAATTTGGTATTTTTGTAATTATTGAAGCCTAACCGACTTAATCTAGAGATTTATTTGTTAAATCATGGAAGGTTAGGGACTATTTTTTTAATGTAATAGCCTTTGAACTGGAGGGGGATGAGTTCACAAGTTTTATGGTTTAAATTAGTTATTTTGTATGAGAATTCTTGCTAGTTCTAAATTTTAGGATTTGAATGTTATAAAGTGGAAATATGTAAGGGTTAAATTGCAAATTTTAGTTGTTTTGGAGTTATATAAAGGTCCTGAAGTGTTTGGCTGGTAGAATTAAAAATTTATAGTATATAATTTGATAGTTTTGATAATGAGGATTAAATTGTACTCAAGATAAAAGTTTTCGGGTAATTATGTAATTATTGTTGAAGAGATGAATATATGATTTTAAAGGTTAAAATATTTAAATGGGAATGATTGAATTAAATTGTTGAATTCAGATCAAGAAAAGAACCAATCGGGAACTAACCGAGGAAAAACCAAAGTAATGGAGTATTCATTGGTCTCGTGTGGAATTGGTTTTATCAAGGTAAGTTCATAGTCCTTGAACTCGAACTCTATTTTATTTAGTCTAACTAATTTAATTGTTACAGTGTTATTTAATTATAATCTTATATGTAATTTGATTTTTCCAATTGAATTGGGAATTATGGAATTGTACATGTATGATCATGGAATACAATCAAATATTTATTTATAGTTATTTGTTGCAAATGATTGAATTATGAAATGAGGAATTGTGCATTTTGTAATTATGTATGTGATTGTCAGTTTATCCGACTAACGCTGGGCGCAAATCTTTGTCAATTTTTTCGATTACTGCAGGGCACATCTACTATCGGTTTATCCGACTAGCGCTAGGTGCAAATCTTTGTCGGTTTATTCGACTAGTGTTGGGCACACATTTAACATTGTTGGTTTATTCGACTAGCGCTGGGCACAAAACATTTTTGGTTTATCCGGCTAGTGCAGGGCACACCTATCGTCGGTTTATCCAACTAGCGCTGGGCGCAAAACTTGATTACGGTTTATCCCTCAAGCACCGGGTGCCAATAACAAGTTGGTCGATATTGATGAAATTAAACCGGTCCCTTGAAGATGGTTGGTAAATGAGAGATAGCTTGAATTGTATATGAAATGTTCATGATGAACTTATGGTACACTATATGGTATAACTATTACATGTTAGATATTTTGAATTGATGGATTATTAAACACATATGTAGTTCTTTGAATTAATGAAATTATTCATTATTTGATTTTCCTTTTGTGTGCAGGTTAGATATCTATATTTTTTACTGTCGACTCAACATCCAATGACAATCCCGAACTCAATGTTGGTGGCATATTTCTTTTTGTTTCTTGGCATGTACCTAGGATGATAATGTTTTGAGTTATATTTTTTTGGTTTATAGATTAATTTAGTGAAGGTTACATATATGGAAAGTGTCATGTAAACTTTGAATGATGTTTATTTTAAGGTAAATTCTTGTATATAAGTGCTTTGCGGTGCATATGTAATTATTATCTATAATAGTGATCCTAATGAAATGGTTGACTTTGTATGCATGTTTTTGAAATGTTTAAGTTGAAATCTTAATGCTAGGTTTAGATTATGATGTGTGTAGTGCTAACTTGATATGATTCAATATGAGTTTCTTGAGCTTAAATAAAAAACATTTGGTATATGCTTGTGACATGAGAACATAGCCTTGGTTTAGATTGATTTGGTGTTCGAATTGACGTGCCATTCGAGGCACATTGGTTAGATATTTGGATGTTTGCCTAGGTGAAATTATAACCTATTTCTTCATGGATGAACTTAGCATGAAATGAATTTGTTAAGGATGAGTTTTACAACTTTTGAAATAAAGTATCGAGATTTGGCATTTGCTATCGATACTTAATCATATGAACAATTTTTAAAACAAACAGAATGTCAAAATGGTATCAGTTTTTATTTAAGTATCGATGTTGTATTAAAAATATCGATACTCATGAAATAAATATCAATACCCTTGTTTTACCAAGATAACATAATTGAATTTTGGTATCGATTTTCAATAAGGTATCAATACCAACTATAGATTCAAAAATAAATATTTAAACTCTAAAATTTTTCACTTCAACACTTTTCTATGAATAAATCTCCCAAACAAGTACTTGTAGATTTTAATTTTTCATTATGTTTTGATTTGATGATTGATGATTGAGATCTTATTTAGTAAAGTGTAATTATATTTATATAATTATTATGGAGTTTCTCGTAGCACGTTATTACTCAGGTCCGGCGATCGGGCTGGGTAAGGGGTGTTACATTTTTTATATCAAATTTATGATTTTGAAGCTTGGAAATGTTTTAGGACTATTTTGTTAAGTGAACTTTGTTAATTTTGAGTGTAGGGACTAAAATGTGAATATGTTAAAATTGATATGAAATTTCTATAATGAATGTAGAGGGCTGTAAATGAATGAAGATAAATTCGAATAACATGTTTTGGGCTAAATTGTGATAAATGTATAAGTTTCGGTTTTAGGGACTTAATTAAATAAAATATAAAAGTTTAAGATAATAATGTAAAATTTTATTAAATGGTCAAATGCATGTACTTAGATATTTTAAGGTATTTGAAATGGTTAATTGAGTTAATTATTATATAGATCAAGAAACGGATCAACCGGTCGATAAACGTGGAAAAAAGAAATTTTGCCTAAAATTCCATGGTGTCGTATTCGTTGCCGATTTTGATTAGGTAAGCTTCTATGAGACTTAAATTGTTAATGACTATTTATTGTTTTATTATTTAATTGTTTGATAGTTAATTGTTGTATAATATAATAATTGCTAGCATCGAAAGAACTATTGTGCAAAATACGATATACATGGCTAATACAAATAGTTATATGATATGAAATGGTTATGAAATATTAATTGGTTAAAGTTACAAATATATGGTTAATTGATATATGTACGAAAATGTCCAAAAAATGGAAAAATTAAATACGTGATACAGGGCTCTTGTGAATTTAGTGAATAGCTAGGATACAAAATGCATGTTATTAGGGTCTTTAATAGTAGGTAATATGTACCGGTGGTGGATATCTTACTGATGGATAAGATCATGCATATATTGCGGATTTTGCACAGCTAGTGTGAGCAACATCGTTATCGATTAATGTCCCGATTTACTAGATACCTTATCGATGGCTAAGATCCTGCATATATTGTGGATTCTTCATAGCTCGTGTAAGTAGCATTGTGTAACAGTTAATGTCTCGATTTATTGGATATCTTGCCAATGGATAAGATTCTGTATGTGTTGCAGATTCTTCACAGCTTGTGTAAATAGCATCGTGTAACGATTAACGTCTCGATTTACTGGATACCTTAAATGTTCGGGTAATGGCTTTAATTCCAACTCAGGGGGTTTGATGATGGATGGTTCCTTTTTTACCGAATTTAGTGTAATTTGCTCCGGTTGTTCCTTACTTTGTCTCCACCAATCTAGTTGGGTTACCATATAATTATTCTCTTGTTTTGCATTATCCCTTTCTTCCTCTGTTTCGTAGCCTATTGATTCTTGCATGCTGGACTCTAATTGGTTACATTCTTATATTTTACTTCCTACAGCTTCCAATTCTAGGTTTTCTATTTCATGAATTTCCTTCTAGACAAATTATTAATGTTGGATTTTTCCAAGATTTCCATTACCTCCTCTTGAGTTTCCGTCCAAATACTTCCCCCAGTCATAATATCAAATTTTCGTTTATTTTGACTATCCAAGCCTTAATAGAAATGTTGAATCTGAACCGCAAAGTGTATGCCTCCGCCTAGTATAGATTTAAGGATTGTTTTGAATCTATCCCATGCTTGCCTCAAGGTTTCAGTAATACCTTGCTGAAAATGAAATAAATGTATATAGCTACTTAATAACTTAGTCATCAATAATGCTCGACGAAGAAATAGTTGCACAAAATCAGCCCAGGTAGTAATAGTGTCTGAAGTTAGTGTTTCTAACCATATTTTTGTCTTTCCCTCTAGCACAAACTGAACCAGCAACAATTTTATAGTCTCTGATGGAATTCTTGCATAGCTAACAGTGCTGCATATATGGTCAAATTTCCTCAAGAATGTTATGGGATCTTCATTAGTGTAATCAACAAATTTGACATTCCTAGTAATTCAGGTTAATAAAGTTGGGTTTAGTTCACAATGTGTACTGTGAATAATAGGTCGAGATATGCTAGGTTGCAACCAAGTTGTATCGAATAAAGTCCCTAGGGCCTACATATTGTTAATGTGATATCTTATTAGAACAAACCGTATCTACAACGTAACAATTTCCTAATTACTCTTTAAAATGCAAAAATTAAAATCAATCTAGTGACCTTGCCTCCCTGGCAATGATGCCAACAACTTGACCACCTTCGGACGTACCAATGTCCAGAGTGTAAATACTGCAATAAAATAAAAAAATACGAAATGGTATCCGTAAGTATACGAGTCGAGTTGTAATATAGATTTTACAACAAAGTAAGTGAATATTCCGAGAATTGTACCCAAGGGAGGCGAGTACCAAATCAATCTTAACCTAAACACTTAAAGACCTAATTAATACTTTAAATCAGTTATAGTGTGATAGTAAAATAAAATAACATAAAAAAATTAAAATTGCAAGAGATATAGAGAAATAAAGTGAATCAAACCTGAAGATGGGTGATTAGCCCACTTCAGCAATCTCAATCAACTATCGTCTCGAGTTCTTCATAAATCAACTAGCCGCTACCCTAGCAGGATCTTCTGATCTTCTACTAACATAACGAGTCAGCAAGAACTACTCATCTTCTGACCTCACAGTTCAGACTGGCTTGGGGTAAAGGTGTTCACGAATAGGCAATACCAATTTTGGGTTAATTCCCACCTTGATGAATTCCCAGGGTTGTCACGCTTAGGGTTTGTTTCATGCTCTTCTTTTCTGAAATAATTGATCCATTGAATAACCCTACAAAATAGTTAAAAGATCATGCTTCCACTCGCTAATCCCCCATAGAAGGATTCGTTCCTCATGGCTTTCATAAACAACATGGAATAAATGGTAAAATTAATCATAGAGAATGGACTGAAAAAGAGAGTTTAAGAAAAGCCTGATTGATATTAATTATAAGCACGAATCCATAAGAGTTGATCTCTTTTATAAATCAGAACTGTTGAAAAAAACAAAGAGAAAATAAACTAAAACTATGAAAACCTAAAGAAATCAAGAAAACAAAACTTAAACCTAAAGAGAGAATATAAGCTAATAGGATGATCCCCATAATGTGTGTCAATGGGGTCTATTTATAGCCTTCAGGTAGTTGCGTCCCTAACCCTAGGTTAGCTGACGTTCCCAAACTTTAAGTTCGATTGTGCAGACCAAAACACCCTTACTTCCTATTTTATTCTCGTCACAGAGTTGATGTCGCGACACACCAGGACCTGTGTCACGACATAGCAACCAGTCCTCCTCTATAGTTGTCTTTAGGGGTATGTCGCGACATCCTCAGCCTATGTCACGACATTGAAGGCAATTTCTTACTTTCTCCATTATGTTCTCTATGTTGTGACATCGTATCTCCCATGTTACGACATAGCATCCAGTATAGGTCTAAAATGCCTTCTAATGGTCTCCTGTACACTCACAAAGTACGTTAGCTCTCCTTTAGGCCTCATTCTGCCCTTAAGATCAATAAAAAAACTCAATGTGCATATTTTACTGGATGTAAGTAAAACAAAAGAAACTTACTTAAAACATAACGAAAATGCTTGTATCCAATATCCTTAAATGTGAAAACTAGTTTAATCCGTTACACCGAATTACGGTAAATCAGTTTTTCTCGAAGTAAGTATGATAGTTGTGTTTACCTACAATGTCTTGATGATGATTTTTTTATATATATATTTTGTGTTTTATGTTGATGATATGTTGATTGCGACTAAGAATCCATCTAAAATTCATTGTCTTAAAACCATGCTTAACTCTAAGTTTTTGGGATGCAAATTTTGAGAGATAGACATTCTGGGAAATTGTTATCGCAACAAAGGTACATCATGAAAATACTTGAGCAATTTGGGATGTAAGATCCAAAGCTGGTAAGTACTCCTTTATCTACACATATTAAACTCTCAATTTCATATTCTCCACAGAATGAAGAATATGAAAGGTACATGTCAAAAGTACCTTACTCAAGAACAGTCAAAAGTTTGATGTATCCAATGGTATGCACTCTTCCCAATATTTTACATATTGCTAGTGTTGTTAGTCGATACATGACCAATCCTGGTAAGTTACACTGGCATGCAGTTAAGTGGATTTTCAAATATATACGAGTTACTTCTAACATGTGATTAGAGTTCAGAAGAAGCCCAAAGGGCTTAGTCAGATATATTCATTCAAATTATGTAGGAGACTTAGATCTAAGAATGTCTCTCATAGGTTACCTATTTGCTTTTGGGAACTGTGTCATTAGTGGGAAAGCTACACTTCAGGCTATAGTGGTTTTGCCGACTACTGAAGCAAAATACATGGCAATTACTGAAGCGGTAAAAGAAGCAATTTGGTTAAAGGCCTTGTTTAGTGAACTGGTACGTGAAAAAGGAGCAACTGTCGTATATTGTGATAATCAAAGTGTCATACGTCTCACCAAAGATCAAATGCATCATGAAAAAATGAAGCATATAAACATTTGTTATCACTTTGTTCGAGAGGCGATCATTCAAGAGGACATTTAGATTCTCAAAATTGGCACAGAACACAATTCGACCTACATGTTGACAAAAAGCCTTCTAGTTTCAAAGTTCGAACATTGCTTGGACTTGGTAAGTATCAGATGGAGATCAAATTATGCCCATAATAGGGCTTGGCAAGGAAGTTAAGCCAAATATGAGTCAAGATGGAGATTTGTGGAGTTATGCATCGTATTTTCGACTAAATTGTGTGTGTCGTCGTAACGAGGAAGTGTTTTTCATCATGATGAGTAGACGATGTCATGATGAGAAGAAAGCCCTCATCTCGACGACATTATCCTCTTTCATCCAGACGATGCAATGCCACATCACGACGTGGCGACGTGCATTTCAAGTTTTTTCAGCTTTTCTTCTTCTAGTTAAACTTTATTTTTAGTTTCCCACTTAAACTCTGATTATCCTACAAATTTTAGCCTATAAATAGGCCTTAGTTACTCTAGGTTTTACACAACATAAATATTTAGATTGAGAGAATTCTATTCTTTATTTTGAAGGGTTTTGTTTTTAAGGCTTTGGGTTTTTTCTTTAAATATCTTCATATTTTGTACTCCCATTTGTTATAATGAAATCTCCTTTTGCCCATGGTTTTTTTATCCTCTTTTGAGGAGTTTTTTCATGTAAAATTTGCGTGTTCGATTTTTAGTTTTTTTACTGGTTTGTTGATAACACAAGTTAATTCCCTACAACCTGTAGAGCATCCTTTAATGAGGCACGGTAATAGTTTTTGTAACAACCTATTTTTTCAATGGTTTCAGGACCAAAAATTCGATGAGTGGGTTTGTAAATATTATTATTTAATATTACGATTCAAATATAATATTATATTAAATTTTAATCTGATATTTTTTACTAATTAAACGAATAATAAAGTTCAAGTGGATTGTCCCTAAAGTCAAGTGATTTTAGAAAGTGAGGTATCAGGACCTCGTTTTAGTAAAATGAGCCCATAAATATTTTTACGAAATAGGTGTATTGAATTTTGGTCTCGAAATTGTAACCTTTAGATAGTTAATTTAGTAAAAAAGACTAAATCGTAAAATCTGTAAAAGTTAATCGCTATTAGTTTATTTATGCTAAATGGTTATAAAATCATTATGAAAGGGTTTTAAAATGTAATTTGACCATTATATATAGGTGGACGGTTTATGTATTTAATTAAATAATTATATGTTAAATTTTATAATGTAAAATGTTAATTAATAAAGTAATAATAGATAAAATTAAAGGTAATTAGTCATCATCTCCTCCATTTTTTTTCTTCAATGGAAACTCCATAGCTTGATAAACCAAAAAATCAGCCAAGCTTTAATCTCCCTGCATGGTATGAAATTCAAGCCCGTTTTTAGTAAGTTTATTAGATCAACGTAGCTTAATCTAGTTGACCCAGGGACTAATTCGTAAAATTTTTAAATGTTTTGATTTATGCCATTAATGAACTTGTGATTTTTTTTAAAGTTTGATGATAGATTATTAAGCTTGATAGTTATATAGGACTATTTTGTAAAGTGATTTTAGTTAGTTTTAAGTATAAGGACTAAATTGGTAAAATAGTAAAATTACATGAAATTTTTGTAAAATTTTGATAATTATGGGCTATATAGGGATTGTATAAAATTTTTTCTAGCATTGATATGGTTAAATTGTGATGTATTTGAAAGTGTAGGGACTAAATTGAATAAAAGGTAAAATTTTAGGATAAAATGTAAAATGTTGATTAATGGGTCATATTACATGAATTTTAGTATTTAAAATTATTCAAATTGGATAACTAAATTAAATTATTATATTTAGATCAAGAAACGAATCAATCGGACAATAATCGCGGGAAAGGAAAGTTAGTAGAGTAATCGTCGATGTTGTGTTTGTTGTCAGTTTTGGATTAGGTAAGTTCGTATTAGATGTTCTCATGTTTATTAATGTTGAAATCATAGTTGTATATAATTTTTGTGTATATGTGTTTAATAAACATGGTTGATAAAGGTAAGTTGTAAATGTGATCAAATACTTGAATGGAAAATTACAGCTTTCTATTTGTTCAATTTGAAACATGTTATGCCATGGAAAGTTGGTATCAAATTAATCTTGGTAAATGGTTAATATCATGAAAGGATCAAAGTATACAGGATAAGCTCGTGTGAACTTAGTGAATAGCTAGGATACAAATGACATGTCATTAGGGCGTAGCAAGCACTCTGTGCCAGTGTTTATTTTAGCATGCAATATTTACCAGAGACCTCAATAGTAGGTACTTTGTACCGGTGTTGTATTAGCAAGCACTCTGTGTCGATGTTATATTTAGCAAGTACTATGTATCGGTGATAGATATCGTCCCGATGGTTTGAGATCCTGCATGTGTTGCCAATTCTTTGAAGCTTGCGTGAGTAGCATCGTGTATCGGTTAATGTCCTTATGTTAGCTCGTATGAACATTACCTTCAAGTGTATCCAAAGTTGATTTTACTATTGTTCTCTGGGAAAAATAGTTAACTATTGAAATGGAAACGAAATAAGATGATATGTTGAATTATATTTGGTTGATTATATCTTGGTATGTGAATCTTAACATGTTATGTATTGATGATGTGAACAATTTAGGTTTAATCATTTCATTTAGTTGGAATGATGAAACAAGGAAAAGGTTGGTTAGTTCTATGCTATAAATATGATTTGTAAATTAAATTGACAAGTATATGATGTTTTTTGTTTTACGAACTTACTAAGCTTTACGTAAGCTTACTCTATTTGGTTTTCTTCCTTGTAGATTGTTGGACTCGTGCTGTCAGTTGGAACTTTGTTGGAGACCACATTATCTGCCAACTCTTTTGGTAGCTATACATTTATTTTGGTTGGTTATAAGTGGCAAGTAAATAGGAGTTTGGTATACGCATGTTGGTGATCATCCAGTCATGTTTTGTGCCATTTGAATTATGAAATATGTGTATTGATGTAAATCCTTAATGGTATTTTGGTTAGATTGGTATTTGATGGCATAGGTGTGCTTGAAACTTAATGCATTGTTGGTTTTTTCAATTGGTACATACATGATAGGTTAATTGGTGAAAATCAATTAGTGATAATTTGGCATTAGAAGGCTTGGTATAAATGGTTGATTATAGCATATGTTAGTTGGAAATTATTGGATGTTTGAATAAGTTTAATATCTTGATTATGTCTTGTTTTGGATGGTTGTTTTTTATGTTGAAATGTTGTATCAATGAGGTCACATTGGTTAGGCACATAGGTTGATTGAAAATTGATATGTTTTGGCATAATTTGAATAAGTTTGAATGTTGGTTAATGTAGAGCTTGAAGCCAAGTTTTGGTATGTGAAATAGCTTGTGTTTGAAGATATTTTTAGGCACACATAGCCTGTGACACGATCTATCACACAGCTGTGTGCCCCACACGGTTGTATAATACGATCATGTGCCCCACACGATTGTATAACACGGTCGTGTGGTTCTTTTGTTTTTGGTGCAAGTTTGTCCACACTGTTACAATGAGTTACACAGCCTAGGGACACGACCATGTAACCCAAGTTTACAAGGTCATAGAGAGTTAAACGGTTTGGCCACACGACCATGTTTAGGAGCTACAAGGGCTGAGCCCTGTCACACGATCGTGTGACCCCTGTTTACACTTTTTACTCAAAATTTTGCAGAAGTTTCATTTTAATCCAGAAGTGATCCTGGTCTATTTTAAATTTTCCGTAAGCTCGATTGAAGTCCTGTTTGATCAAATAACATGGAAAATTATTTTAATTAAATTATTAAATGATTTATTTGGTTATTTATGAATGGTTAGTGAATACTATTAACATTTTAAGGTCATAATACCTTATAGCTCAGTTCGAACATCCAAACCAGGTATATGGTGTTACAACTTCATGCTCTTCCTCCAAGTGAAAGTATTACTTTAATCTTTTTTCTAGGCATTTGATACTGAAGCTTAAACTAGTGCATCCATTGGTACAAGGATCACAATGACCGGCAAGGTTGATCATTGGAGTCTAACCATTGCTGAATGTCGAAAGGAATGCTATGTTCACAAAGTCGCAGTTGCTTGTTCCACATGTCCTAGCCAATGTGCCCTCGTTTCCATTCTAACCCCAGAAGATTGCGATGCACTGGCATCAATACCCGAAAGTAACATCATCAAAAGCACTGAGCCAATGAGTGCAAGTGATATAGCAGACTTAATAGCCATGTTTTTTCTTTGGATGATCTCTAAAGTGCTTGATCAATTGTTTTTGGTGCATAAAGTGTTCATAGAACCATATCTTTTTGTTAGAGTTGTGTAACCCGAATCCCATCACTTGTTAAAGAAATAAAATAGAGAAGCAAAATAAGGGGATCTATGAGGGCAAAGGACCGATGGCCCAATCCGTATAGGACTATACTTCTTCTATTTGACATTAACTATAACAAGGTTGTTTAACCCTTAAATAGATGTAGTCGAACTCCTCTTGTATTGTTTGTTTTTTCAACATAGTGAATTTCTCCTCTTCTACCCGTAGGTTTTCCTGATAAATGTTTTTCACGTAAAATCTATGTATTTTTAGTTTTCTTTTTTATTGCTTTGCGATAATTCCTACTGCCATTATCTATGTTGATTATAACATCTTTTATACCTGATAATGTACATAGACGGATGCCTATTTCCAATAATGTATGGATAAATTTGATGGCTGTAGATTAACGTGATAAATTTGATGGCTATAGATTAACGCAGATGATAATTCATCAGAAGTTAAATGAAGGTTCAAAATATTTGAATGACTGTTGAAATATGCATAACATGATTTGGTTTTTAGGTATTATTTTGCTATTTTGGTAGTTTATGATTGTTTGTTTCCATGAAATGGTTGTTTGCGATGAGTGATGGATTCATTGAATTAATCTCCAGTATATGGCTGCTGTTTTGGTGAGTTTATAGAAGGAAAGGTTCATATATATCATTATCAGTATATGATTGAACACTTTCAGACATGACAAAAGATAGAAACATTATAAAGTGTAAGAAGATGAAGCTAACATAGTTCATTAACTCATCATTTCTTGCATTGGAGCATATAATTGTTTTGCCTTTTTATTGCCAACCTGTTTATGAATGTAAGTTATGTAAATGACAGAAACCTGTCTGTAACCTAAAATTAGTTGGGGAAAGAATAGGGCAAAATACAATTAAAAGTTTTTTTTTTCAATATTTACCGAAATGGGCCCGATAAATAATTATTTACCAGAATGGGCCCTTTTCCCCGAAAATGTGTCCACGTCAGCACGATGTCAGGGTACGTGATAGGAAAACACGTCCTCAAGGGCGCGTTTTGTCCACGGGGACAGAAAGCGCGCTGACGTGGACACGTTTTGTTACCACGTCAGCGCGTCTCAGGGGACGCGTTTTCCCTGCGCATGAACAGTGCCAACGGTCATTTTTTTGACCGTTGGCCCCCCCCAACGGTAAAAAAAACTATAAAAACCCTCCGCCCCTTCATTTTTTCACAAATTAATCCTTTCTCAATTTCCTCTCAATTTCCTCTCAAATTGCTCTCAATTTCCTTCCAAATTTCTCTCAAATCCATATTTAATCTCAACTTGCTCTCAATTTTCTCTTAAATTTCTCTTAAATCCCTATTTTTAATTATTTTTATAAAAATTTTAATTTTTTTAAATTTTTTTTAAATCGTAAATATTTGTACGAATTTAGCAATGGCCGGAGAATTGATTCGTCTTGATAAGAAGCACATATCCGTCGAACAAATGAGTGTTAAATTTATTTTTTAAAAATTATTTAAGATTTTTTTATTTATGCATTTTTAAATAATTATTAATTTATTATTTGTTATAAAAGTTTGTAGATCGGATATTGGAATGCTATATCCGGAATATGCATGGTCCTCCATCACCGTTGGTAGAGAATTACCTGCTGGAAGCAGGTTTTTGGCACGTGGCGACGGTAAGCCAGGGATGCAAGTTGGACCCGAAACTTATCAGTGCGTTGGTTGAAAGGTGGAGACCCGAGACGCACACATTTCATCTTCCACGTGGAGAGTGCACTATCACTTTGGAAGATGTCAATCTGCCATCGGGATTGCCGGTGGACGGGTACCCAGTCACCAGGTCTGTTCAATCTGGCGATTGGGGAGCGATGTGTTACGACCTTTTGGGCGCTATTCCGGAGAAAATTAATGGAGGTCGGATCAAGATGGGCTGGTTATGAGACACATTCCCGGATCTAGATGATGATTCAACCAAAGTAGAAAGAATCTGATATGCTCGGGCATACATTCTTCAGATAATTGGAGGTTATCTGATGCCGGACTTGTCATGGAACCTCGTACATCTAAGATGGCTACTGAAACTCGTTGATTTTAGAGCAGTTGGTGAATTTAGTTGGGGGTCTCCCGTGTTGGCAACATTATATCGGGAGATGTGCGGGGCGACACGACCGAGTAAAGCGAAAATCGGAGGTTGCCTGCCACTACTGCAGTCATGGGCACGGTTTCGCTTTCTATTTTTATGTCATCGAGTGGACCACCCATATACATTCCCACTCATAACGAGGTAACTTTTATATTAGATTTTGCAATTATTACGTAGATTTTTAAAAATAATAGTATGCTAAAATTTTATTTAATTAGGTGGAACCATCCGGCAAGTTATGCTCGATTACCTACCTCTCTTGAAGATATACGACTTCTACTAGACCAACAGTCGGAAGCACATGTAAGTATTAAATAAAATTGATATTTCCATCATGAGCTAGTCGATTGGTATTTAGTATTTAGTATTTAGTATTTAGTATTATGTATATAACTAATATTTCCATCATGTTCATATAGTTTCAATGGACATCATACGAGGATCCGGCAATTCGGGCACTAATTCCGTATGAGTACCTCCAAAATCCAAACGCTTGACACGTGAAAGTTGCATTGATCAACTATGCGACCGTAGAGATGCACCAGTCAGACAGAGTGTTACGGCAATTTGGATGTAGACAACCGATTCCCGTGGCACCTGAAATGTTTGATGATCAGTACAAAATCGACCTACGACAATTGCATACGGATTGGCCGAGATTCTAGTCTTACTACATCCAAATGTGGGAAGATTGGTATGATTATATACCTACTCGGGAACCGATCATCATTCTGGAGTTAGCGTGCGTGCCAGAATACATGCCATAGTTTAGGATCCATGGCAAGCCGTATTCACTGTCGATAGAAGAAAGGCAGCGGTAATTACGTGTCCAAAGGGAACAACGTGGGCTTTTAAATCCAAGACGAAGGGACGACGATGCAAGCCCATCAATGAGGCCCAAACATTCACCCGACCCATCATCAGCGGCCATTCAATACCAGCCCAGCGAGAGCACTGACACAGTCACCCGACCCAGCTGTTCAACCAACGACACAGCCTTTTCAGATGATGTTAGGTGCGTATCCTAGCCCTTTTATGTATTGTAACTCTTATATGTTTCCTTTTCCCAGTCTTGTGGCAGGTTGGAGTGCATGACCCGGTTTATCTCCATTTTCCGTTGCGCCGAGTGGACCACCGATGTATTGGCCAGCATCGCATGAGGGATCGCAAGAGGGGCCGTTGGGGAGCTCTTCTTTTTACCAATCCCCATCACCGTATTGGTTTCAAACAGCTTCACCGTTGGTGATACAAACACCTCCACAGTCACTATTCTATCAAAGTGGCTCATCGTCCCAACACCGACAACCAGATACCCTACCGGAGGAACCAGAATCCCCGCTGAAGCAACCACAACCCCGCCGAAAGCTGGACAAAGGAGGAATCCAGCGCGTAACCACTGACAGCCGCCATGTAACACTGAATCCGGCGGGCACGAAGATTGATTTTTATTTTAATATATTTGTACACACATTTTGAATATTTTGATATTATTTGATGTAATAAAATAGAGATTTATTTGAGTTATTACTTAAAAACCCTAAACTAATTTATTATAAATTTATAAATTTATAATTTATAATTAAATTTATAATTTATAATTAAATTTATAATTTAATTGACAAACCCTAACAAAAACCCTAACCCTAACCCTAAACCCTAACTTAAAAACACCAAAACCCTAACAAAAATCCTAGCCCTAACCCTAACCTTAACTTAAAACCCTAACCTCAACCCTTAACTTAAAAACCCTTAACTTAAAAATACTAAAACCCTAACAAAAACCCTAGCCCTAACCCTAATTCTTAACTTAAAAACCCTAACCCTAACCCTAGCCCTTAACTTAAAAACCCTAACCCTAACCCTTAACTTAAAAACCCTTAACTTAAAAATACCAAAATCCTAACAAAAACCCTAGCCCTAACCCTAACCCTTAACTTAAAAACCCTAACCCTTAACTTAAAAACCCTTAACTTAAAAATATCAAAATCCTAATGCTAACAAAAACCCTAACCCTAACCCTAACCCTAATCTGATATAATTTGATAAATTTACTAACAATTAATACAATTAACAATTAATAATTTGATTAACAAAATGTTAGATTTTACAAAATGTTTTGACTGGTACTAACAATTAATAATTTGATATAATTTGATAATTTTACTAATAATTAATACAATTAACAATTAATAATTTTACTAACAAAATGTTAGATTTTACAAAATGTTTTGATTGGTACAAAAAAAATATAATTTGATATAATTTTAATAACAATTAGTTTTAATTTTAATAAAAATATAATTTTAATAACCAAGGCTCGGGCCTGGACAAAACCTCAGGCCCATATTCCCACCCGGGCCAGGCCCGGGACTAGGAAGCGGGCTGAAAACTTTTTTGCGCCCGTCCTGAACCCGGCCTAGCCCATGGACACCTCTATGGCCTAAACGCTAATTTAATTTATTTTTTCTTAAAAAATAATTAACACGAAAACTAATCTAATTTTCAAAAATTTTATAATTAATTTAATTGACAAACCCTAAACTTAGAGGTGTTCATGGGGCGAGCGGCTTGGCACGGCCCGCCCGAAATATGGGAGGATTCGGGTAATAATATAGGCCCGAATTATGGGTTTGGGTAAAAAAGCCAAGCCCGTTTAGAAAATGGGCCGGGCCTCGAGCACCACTTTTTTAGCCCAATATTTAATAAATAAATACATATTCTTTATTTTTTAATTTTAAAATATTTTAAAAATACTTTTTTTTATTTTTTTTATTTTAAAAATAATTTTTCCGGTGTTTATTAAAAAATGGGTCAGGCCGGGCTCGGGCTTATCAATTTTTTCCCGGGCCGAGCCTGGACAAAATTTTAGGACCATATTTCAGGCCGGCCCTAGGAATCGGGCCAAACATTTTTCCCTCGGCCCGGCCCAAACTCGACCTGGCCCATGAACACCTTTAAACCCTAAACTATAACCCCTTATACTTTAATTCTTAACCCTAAAACCCTAAACCCTAAAAATGTAGGCAAAACACGTCCTTGAGGGAGCGTTTTGCTTACGTGTACATAAAACGCGTCCTTAAGGGCGCGCTTTATGTCCACGTAGGCAAAACGCTTCCTCAGGGATGCGTTTTCTTGTCACGTACCCTGACATCGCGCTGACGTGGACGCATTTTCGGGGGAAAGGGCTCATTCCGGTAAATAATTATTTACCGGGCCTATTTCGGTAAATATTGAAAAAAAGGGTTTTTATGTGTAATTTGCCCGAAAGAATACTTGAGTGAGTTCAAACTAGAAATCAGCTGAACAACTTTAATATCATGACTTATATATAAGATTTTTTTATTTTTATTTTTTTTGGAAAATAAATCTATTTACAGGTTACATTGGGTCGGTTCAATTGTTTTTACCTAATCTGATTTTTTTTATTTGACTCGAGTTTCAAAAGTAACTTGTAATTTAGAATATAAATGATAATATTTTTATTTTATTTATTAAAATATAATTTATAATTCAAATTATAATTTTTTTATTTTTTCATTTATTGAAAATTGATATTATGCTTTGTGAATATTGTTGGAAAAAGAAACTTGTATTAATGTAAATATTGTTATGCAAAAATAAAAACAATTTGTGAAATTTCCAAGAAAAAGGCCAAAGGCCCAAAATAAATTCCATGAAACTGGGCTAAAACCTAAAAGAAAGGTTTTTTTTTATTTTAATTGCCTTTAATAGATATAGCTGAAAATTTCTGGAATTCTTCTACGAGCAACTCATATAGCCACGTGTCAGTAACCCATTTCTTCTAAAAAAACCCTAAACCCTGAGCCTCCCTACAAAACCCAGGGTCAAAATCTCACAACATCAATTTTCCATTTTCATCTATCGAAAGCCTCCAAATTTTGCATCAATGGCAACAACAGCAGCTGCTGTTAGAAGAAATCTGCTGAAAAACAGCAAGTCCTTACCCCAGATCCTACGTGGCCAAATCAATGGTCGGTCCAATGTTACTGCAAATCTCAACAACGTAGCCAAAGATCATCAGGTTGTTGGATCATTGTTAGTTTCTAACCAAAAGGTACATGCCCAAATGCCCATTTTTAATTTCCCTGAAATGGGTTCTGTTTTCGAGTCTTCGAGAGGGCAGAGCCTGGTGGGGAAAAGTGTTAGTCATGGGATGGATGGTCTCGTTTTCGACGTCCGTGGGAAGGGCGTGGTGCAGGACGATGATGATATGGATAACGAGTTTGATGATGATGATGAGTTTGATGATGATTTTGAAGGCGAGTTTGTAGATGATGAGGATGACGAGGATGACGACGACGACGACGACGACGATGATGGTGGCAAGTACAAGGACAAGTTTTAAGGATTTTGATTATGGCGATAAAACTTCATAAGAAAAAAAGAAAAAAAAAATGCTATGTATTTTTAGTACTAGTATTTTACTAAGTTATTTCTTCATTTTTGTTCTGGTTAAAACTTAAGGCTTAAACCGTGTCTATTATTTTCCTTGTGCTGGTAATGGTAAGAGATGCTAATCCAAATTCTACAAAAGGTCACAGTTTTAGAAGTGGTTGGATCCGATTTTTCATTTTCATGCCACTCTGTTCTGCTTTAGTTTGTGTTTTGATCTTAAACATACTTAAACTGTTCATTAACGGCTTAAAAGATTGGGTGTTCTGTTTTTCGGTACATCCTTTCTTGAAACTAAAGGTGCTCATGGGTCGGGCCGGGCTGGGTTTGGGCCGGATTCAAAAAAAATCTTGTCCGGGCCTAACGGTCCGGCCCAAAATATGAGTATGAAATTTTGTTCAGGCTCGGTCCGGAAAAAAAATCATAAGCCCGAGCTCGGCCCCGTCCGGCCTATTTTTTTAATAAACACCAAAAATTTATTTTAAAAATAAAAAAATAAAAAAAAAGTATTTTAAAAATATTTTAAAATTAAAAAATAAAAAAAAGTATTTTAAAAAATTTTAAAATTAAAAAATAAAAAAAGTATTTTAAAAATGTTTTAAAATTTAAAAATAAAAAAATAAATTTATTTATTATATTCGGGCCGGGCCGGGCCGGGCCAGGTCAGGGCCAAAAAAATGGTGCCCGAGGCCCGACCCGTTTTCTAAACAGGCCTCGTTTTTTTCCCAAGCCCATATTTCAAGTGGGCCGTCGGACCAGGCCGGGCTGCCCGGCCCATGAGCACCTCTACTTGAAACACAGCTTGTAGTTTAGTTTAAGTTCCAAGACCTTTTTTTTGGGGGGGGGTTTATGAATCTTGAAAATGCCTACTTTTTTAAAAAAATATTGAATTAGACCGATTTTTAGAAAAATTATGTTATTAAACCGAAAATACTTTCAATTGGAAGCGTTTTAAGTGGGTTTACAGGAAAACATTTCCAGTTGAAAATGTTTTCCTTTTGGTCCAGTTTTAAGGCTATAGTTTGGGTTTTTGTTAAAGCATGGTTAGGGTTAGAGTTTTGTAGGTTTTAGTGATTTAGGGTTTTTTTATATTTTTTAAGTTTTTTATATATTCTTTAATTTTTTTTATAATTTTTTGAGATGTAAAGTTAATAATTATTTAATTCAATATTTACAACAACCGTATATTCAAATTGTAAAATTTAATTCGATTCAAAATTGAAACTCGAATTACTCAATTCTATTAACTCTTAGTTTTTTTTTTTATTTTCAAATGCAACTGAGTTTTCATCATATTTTTTTAGGGGAGGTCGAGGTCGATCAGATTTTTCAATGCAATTTTTTTCGAACTTTCAGTGCAGTTTTTTTATGGGAGGTTGAGGTCGATCAAATTTCTTCAGAAAATATTATCCTGGAAATCTTGGGATATCTGTTTGGTGAGTGAGAAATTGTAGGAGTTGAAAGTGGTTGAGGAAAAACGTTCCACGTAAGATGTGTTTTTAGTGCATTTTTCAGAAAATGCATTGAAAACGCGTCCTATGTGGAGCGTTTTTTCCTCTAACAAATTCAACGCATGAAAACTTCTCATTCACCCGAGAAAATTTTTTTGAATCAATTGTCACTCACCCTAGCTCTATAAAAGGATGGCCTTCAACATTGAGTGGCATAAGGCAATTTCAAGCAAACAAAATCGCAAGAAGAATCAGAAGAAGAGGAAGTTCATAAGGCATAATTTGGAGCAACCACGCAATTGCATCAAGTAATGATCGATTTTTGTTGTTCATATATAATTACAACACTATTTTTCTGCATAATGTTTTTGTTTCGAACATGTGGAACAGGTTATTTCGTTGAAAATAAGTGGACAGATTAATGCTATTATTTATTAAAATAGTGAAGTCCGTGACACCGAGAATGAAGTCATTTTTCTATAGGAGAACACAGCGCGGTTGGCTTTTAACTTGAACATACAGTTGTCAGAGTTGCGTGGAAGAATTAGGCGAAAAATCGTCAAATCCAACTAGATGAGAGTATCGTCATTGAAATATCGATTTTGTGCTTCGGTCAACCTCGTCAAATATGACGATTTCGATATCGAATGAGCAAGGGAGATGGAGGCGATGTTGCAGACATATATTGTTAGTGGATCACTAATACTCGAGTTATATATAGAGTTTATAAACACAAATGAATGCGCTCGGAGGTCGACATATGTTCCAGTTCGAGAGGTTGGAACAGAAGAACAAACTAAGAGTCTAATAACACAATTGTGCGGTGGGTTCAAGGCTTTGTTAGAAAGTTCTCATTATGATATCTCGGAATCATCAATAGGAAGACACTATTTAGTTTCAACCGTAGATTTCAACCGCGATAGACAGAACGTCCAACAGTCGAGGTTTAGTGGTAACACAGAATACTGGACCCCGGCACGACACTCAGTTAGTGGTTTTGATTTGAACTTCGGTCAGTCGATGTTCAATGTTGGGAACACTTACAAGGGAATAACATCAAGTTCTAGTAGTTGGCAATCAACAAGTGATTTTGGTTGTTTCGACAACTATACAAGAAAGGATGATGTACTCCCTGTGACATCCATCAGAGAGGGGACATCCAACCCTAGAGATACTAGTGGGATTGAGAATGAAGAGGGCATTGAATCTGATGTCAATCCAATCTAAGAGCTCGGGGCTGCTGGTTCGAAAATTGTATTTTTTTTAACCAAAGCCAGTTCCAACAGAACTAGAAGATGGAGGTTCAGACGGTGAAGGTTAGGACGAATATGCCAAAGAAGATCTACAATTTAGGTTATACTCACCTCTGACCTACATGCATAATGTGGACCTATCAACAGAAGATTGATTGGAGTTTGCAAAACTCCCACACAAAAGACCAGGCCATGCGAGTTCTTTGTTTGATTTGAGTGATTTAGAAGTGGAGAATGATTTTCCTTTAAAGATGGTTTTGTCGCTACAGTAAAGTGATACAACATCAAGAATGTGGTAAACTTCTACGTTGTTAAATCCTGATTTGACAAGTTCGAGACGAAATGTGTAATGCGAGACAAAAATTGTGCATGGAAAATCATGGCTTCTGTTAAAAAAAATAAGGTTTTGAACCATAAAGAAATATATCGCTCCACATACGTGTGTTTTCGCGGGTATTGTATCAAGGCTGTCTTATATTTGAGGTGTTAAATTCCTAATTTTAAAGTACTTGTATTGTTGCAGGTATTTCACGAGATCATCCGAAATTGGACTCGGAGGTTGTCGTGAACATAATACTACCTATAGTGAAAGCGAGTCCCGAGATTGTTGTGTCGATTTAAATTACAAATATTTGTATCCAGTTCGATTACACATCGTTGTACCGCAAGTACTGGAGAAGTATGTTCCAGGTTGCGTAACCAATCTGGAAACAATACATGCGTACTATAACGATCGGTTGCTCCATGGATGTCGAGTTTTCCATCATTTCTTTTGAACTTTCAAGCAATGTTGATAGGCATTCCAGTATTGTAAGCCACTAGTACAAATCAACGATATCATTATGTACGAGAGATATACGCACCGATTGTTGTTGGTTATGACACAGGATGACAATTGGAAAATCCTGTCAATGACCTTTGCAATAACGTCGGGTGAGTCAGTAGGCGCTTGAGATTTCTTCTTGTCTAATTGAGGAGGCATGTTTGCCCCCAACCTGATAAATGTGTCATATCCAATAGAAGACCTGGAATACTGGCCATAATTGAACGGCAGGGAAGCCTTTGGAATCGCACACACCATTGGTATTGTTTAAAACATGTTTCTGCGAACTACCATGGACAATACGATTATGATGCTCAGCACACATAAGTGATCAACATGGTTATGTATTCACCACTTCAATTGTTTGATATTTAACTGGTCAACAGATGTTGGGCATTATGGATAAACTATACGAGCTCTTCAACTACCATTTCTATAAAATGTTGGAAAACTTATGGTTCATTAACAGTACCGAGGCGAGGTACCACTCTAACATTCCCTTCGATCAGTGGACACAATCGTATGGCAGGGGTATGATATGGGCACATGATGGCAAATTTGATGTAATAAATCAATTCCATATTGAAGGGAACGCGTCATTTGTCGATAACCTCGAGTGTCAAAGAAACATATTTCTATTTGGCTGAAGTTTTTCTGAAGCAAGCAGAAAAATATGTTGGACAGATGAAGGGTGGCCACGTTTAGAACGAATATTTTATGAAAAAAATTAGGAAGGCTATAGCATGGGCGAACTCTATGCATCCAGTGTGTCACTTGCGCGAAAACCTATTATTTCGGGTTACGGAGTTTGACAGACCCGACCAAGGTATTGTTGGGGGAGCGTACCATGTACACCCGAGACAACAGACCTGCGACTATGGAAGATTTAACGCACTTCATTTTCTATGCACTCATACAATTGCAACATGTAGCAATGTATGTTTGGATCATATGAGCTTTGTAGATGACATGTACAAACTAAAACACATGAATAACGTGTGGCAAAACATATTCCCACCAGTCCCAGATGAAAGTATGTGGCCGCCGGTATCGAGCATTCTATTCAAGTTGTTACCCAATAGATCATTGTTTCACAAACCAAAAAGTCAACCAACATCTACTCGGATACGCAACAAAATGAATATTTGACAGAAGACAAATCAACTGAGGTTATACATGTGGTGTAGGACCCAAGGCATACAATGTTGTCATGTCCACACCAAAGAGATAATATAAGGACAACACCTCATTAATCGATTTATTAATTTTTTAACTGAAATCTATTTGTTGATTTTTTTCATTCATATTCAAATTTTTTGTAATTTGTAAACACGCGTTTTTATTATACTATAGAAAATAATACAATATACAACTTTGTTCTATTTTTCTCATGCAAACTTGATTTAATAACATAAAATTACAACGACAACCAATTTTGATGCAAAAACGATATTTATTTTAAAATATTTCATATCCAATATCGGTACAACCTTATCGACTATAACTTAGCTAAACAATTAAAATTTACATGAGAAGTACAAAAAATAAAATAACTCATTCATATCCTAGATTAGAATATGTGCCACAACGGGGTGGTCGTCGGTTGCAAGCCAAATTTCTTCTTGGTTTAAGTTATATATCAGCCTTATCGTCTTCATTGTTATGTCTACACTCGGGTACAGGTTGTGGTCTCGACCTCTCATCTTCTTTGCCTTTATCCGTGGTTGATTGTGGAGTGCTCCTCGATTGCCGTAGTGTATCCTTTATTCTAGGAACAAGTGGTTGCGAAGATGATCCACCTTAGTAGAACAATGACCCTGGAGGTGTTTGCAACACCATCGATGTAGGCGTATAACTATATTGTGTCCTATAACCAATGGCAGAACAATTAGACTTTTGGTCAGTGCCTCAAATATAGACGACCTATACGTAATTGTCGAAATCGCCATCGTCTGAAATGTCGATGGCATCGATGTGTAATATATTTGGGACGGAGGTGGTGGTCCAAAAATAAAACCTAGCATCGATATAGAAACAGACAAATGTGGTGCAAGATGTAGTGCTTATGTAAAAATGACGGGGTTAGTGAAAGCATAAGAATAAGTCAAGTCATATTGATGGGGGTGGTGCAGCAATCGGTGTCAGTTCTTGCGTTGGTGTAAATGATAGACCTATCTCGGTAGCTGCTCCAAACCTTGGATGCCTAAGTGCCCGTCGTGGCCTCCTCGTATGACATTGCCTACCCCTCGCATCTTCCACTAATAGATATGACTTGTCATGGTGTCTAAATCACGGCATGTACTCCGGATAGCAGGCTAATTATGGAAAGATAATGGCCTCGTGAGTAGGTAAAAATTCATACCTATTGTTCCAAAGGTTGATATATTCCGCGTGAAATGTAGGCAAATTTTCATCTGTTCTCCCTTGCAAATCGATATGGTGCAGATCTTCGATTGATTGGGGTGTCGACAAAATTGTTTACCTAAACCCAAATTGCCGCATAATTATATCTGATTCGTGCATCTCCATCGTAGCGTACATTACCAATGGCACCTTCATGTGCTAGATGTTGGGATTCACCAAGAATTCGGACGAGATGCATTCTTTAATTCTCAGATTGGAGTATGTCATCCATTCAAACTATATTAAAATAATAAAAAATTTAGTTATATACACTATTAATTTTTAAATCAATTGCATTAATATTATATAATTCAAATTTAAAAAATACATACCTCCTATTTCAATCGTTGATTTAACAGAAGTCGTATACCTTGAAGCTCTTCTAGTAGTCCCACGTAACTCGGCCCATGGTTCCACCTATTGAAATAATATGTTAATGCAATAAATTAAATTTTAAATAATTTTATTATGGTAAATATAAGGTTAAATATAAAATTGGTACCCCGTATTTGTCCACTTCCCCTAGATTGGTACCTATGATTTTTTTGTCCCAGATTGGTACCTGAACTTTTTTTTCGTCTACTAGTTTGGTACCTGAGGCTAACACTGTTACCTTCTTTACTAACGTGGCTGCGGTAACCAGACGCATGCTGCCATGTGGAATCTTATTTTTCATTATTCTTTTCTTCTCTTATTTTTCTTTTTCTTTTTTATTTTCCCTCTTATTCTTTTTCATTATTCTTTTCTTTTCTTTTCTTATTTTTCTTTTTCTTTTTTCTGAGCGTGCCTCTTCATCTCCCATTTCTTGTCTTCTTCAACTTGGGTTTTCCCTTTAACCCCCATTTTTGTTTATAACGTTGAATTTTCAAAACTGGGGTTTTCCCTTTTAACCCCCATTTTTGTTTATTATTATTTGGGTTTGGATACTATGGGCTCTGTTTTACCTTTGTGTTCTCACAATTTTTGTGACAGACAATCACCTTTTCAAGCAGGAAAATGTTAGAGAAACTAGACAAAGTTCAGAAGAGAGAATACGATCATTGATATTATCAAAAATAATATATATACACAAGATTATAATAATGGATTTGGAGTTTCCTTTTGAATTTTTTTTAGATCTTATCACACCTTTTTTCTAATAAAGTAAATTAAAAGCTTCAAAAAGTCATGAATCAAAATTCTACTTAGCATATGAACAACATACAACATTTTTTAGACCAACAATGTTGAGGAAAGTAGAAGAGTTTTCATCAACATCTTCGTCAGCAAGCAACGCCATCACTTGCCTCAAGGAATCTGAAAGTCGTGACAACTCTTCAATCGCTTCCATTTCTTTTTGAACTAAAGATTTGTTTCCTCTTTTGGAACAATCAAAATCAAACAGAGTAATAAAGAAGACTAATCGATTAAACAGTAGATCGGAGAAAAATCAATGGTAGTGTAAATCTCTAGAGCAACAATGACATGATACGAAAAATCAACCAAAAAGAGGGTGGCAAGCTAAACCCTCTTTTTTGGTTGATTTTTAAGACGATGTTGTAGGTCGAAAAGCCCACCAGAAGAAGAAAATTGAAGAACGATGAAAGATAAGAAAAGAAATAAGAAAAGAAAAAAAAGCTGCAAATAGCAGTCCACGCGGCGGTATGCAATTAGTCAGTGATGCCACGTCAGCAAAAAAGTAACGGCATTAGTCTCAGGTGCCAAACTAGTGGAAGGAAAAAAAGTTTGGGTACTAATCTAAGACAAAAAAAAATCATAGGTACTAATCTGGGAAAAGTGGACAAGTTCGGGTACCAATTTTACATTTAACCCATAAATATATTATCTAACGAATTTTACCTTTTTACGAATGAGAATGTATAAGGGTGGTTCGCTCGAGGACGTAAAAATGGTTTTCAGTACCACGCCTATGATTGCAATAGTAGCATGCATCCATCGATTTTAATTTTTTGTGGTTCCATCGCTCGACATATCTCCCGGTGCAACGTCGCCAACACGTCTGACCCCCAACTGAGTTCACCCGCTTCTCTAAAGTCTAGGAGTTTTATCAACCACCTTAAATGAATAAGATTTCATGATTTATCGGGTATTAGGAGATCCCCGATTATCATAAGGATGTACGCCCGAGAGTGTTGTTCTCTTTGGACTTCACTCGACTCCACATAGAGCCCACTAAAATTTCTTTTCAACCAATTCATATCTATCCGAGCTCCATAAATCGTTTCCGAAACCCTCCCTAAAATTTGCTCGCATACATCTCTCCAATCAGTTGCAACAACTAAACCAGTCACTACTGGTTCATCCATTGGTAACCCAAACTATAACTACATGTCCTCGAGTGTGATAGTACACTCGCCGCATGGAAGATGAAATGTATCCGTCTAGAGCCTCCACCTTTCCACCAATGTGCTTACAAGTGTGGGGTCCAATTTACACCCCCTACCCATACGGGCCATGTGCAAAAATCTCGTATCTCTCAAGTATGGTTCAATTAAGTATGATGAAAGAGCGGGTAGATTATGAATATATGTCTCCAAAATCCTATCTTCATACTATATATATAATACAAAATATTAAATTTTATTATAACAAGAAATATTTAAATTAAATTAAATTAAATTAAATAGTATAAATTTTTTTTACTATTTACAATTGATTGATTGAAATGTGCTTGTTATCTAAATGAATTAGAGATTTTTTTGTTATTAATTTCGAAAAATACGAAATAAATTATAATAGAATAAATAATTTAGAAAAACCTTAATACAATTTTAATATAAAAAAAAGAGTTGAGAGAGGAATAAAAATTGAGTGAGAAATTAATAAGAAATTGAGAGAAATTTGAAAGAGATTTGAGAATGTGAAAGAGAGATAGTTGAGATTGAATTAAAAAAATAAAAAGGAAATTGGGGTTGATATATATATAGATATAGATATAGATATATATATATATTAGGCCATTAGTGGGGGATCAACGGCAATTTAAATAGACGTTGGGGTGAGGTAACCGTTGTAGAAAATGCTTCCAGCTGGAAGCATTTCAGCTGATGTGGTAGAAAACGCATCCAATTGGAAGCATTTTTCTATAAATCCATTAAAAACATTTTTAACTGAAAGCTTTTTCGTTATTTCGGCCTAGTTCAATAATTTTTTCAAAAATTATCCTAATCCAATAATTTAAAAAAAACGACATTTTTCAGAAATTCACCCCAAAATATTGAGGGCATTCTGTATTTATATAATCAAAATTGTAGTGAGGATGATGCACAATAAGGGATATGTTATTGTCCTTTCAAAATTCATAGATCTAAAGTCATACCTTGAAACAGCAGTAGAGGAAACAAGTGTAGTAAAGCCCTGACTCCGGACCCTAATAACTTATATTAAGAAATTATTTATTTAGAAAATACATATTTAAAATTAACGTATAAAAATTATATTTATTTTAAACACATAAATATATCACATTAAAAATATTAAAATATATAATTTTGTATTAAATTTAAAAAATAAAAAATAAAATACTATTAAATAATATAATTTATTGACTTATGTGTAAAAAACTCTCAATAAAAAATTAAAAAATCAAATTAATTTCTCAACAAAATTTAGACCTTCTGTTAATTTGGTCGAGTTTCACGTTGGATGACAGATCATTTGGATGAATATCATACTGATGTGGAAAAATTCCATCTCAACTAATATTTTTAAAAAAGATTAAAAATTCTAAAAATTTATTTTTAAAATAATTATTTAAAATCTTTTTAATATATGAAACTTTCCTTCTATAAACTCACCAAAACAGCAGTCATACACTAGAGATTAATTCAAATGGATCCATCACTCATCACAAACAACCATTTCATGGAAACAAACAATCATAAACTACCAAAATAGCAAAATAATACCTAAAAACCAAATCATGTCATGCATATTTCAGCAGTCATTCAAAGATTTTGAACCTTCATTTAATTTCTGATGAATTATCATCTGCGTTAATCTACATCCATCTAATTTATCCATGCATTGTTGGAAGTAGGCATCTGTTTATGTCAATTATCAGCTACAAAAGAGATGGTTCTATGAACACTTTATGCACCGAAAACAATTCATCAAACACTTGGAGATCATTCAAAGAAAAAAAGATGTCTATTAAATCTGCTATCTCACTGACACTGATTGGCTCAGTGCTTTTGATGATGCTACTTTCGAGTATTGATGCCGGTGGCATCGCAATCTACTGGGGTCAGAATGGAAACGAGGGCACATTGGCTGAGACTTGCGCAACAGGCAACTACGACTTTGTGAACATAGCATTCCTTCCGACATTCGGCAATGGCCAGACTCCAATGATCAACCTTGCTGGTCATTGTGATCCTTATACCAATGGATGCACTGGTTTAAGCTCCGACATCAAATCATGCCAAGCAAAAGGGATTAAAGTAATGCTTTCACTTGGAGGAGGAGCAGGAAGCTATTACCTCACCTCATCAAAGGATGCTCGACAGGTCGCGACATATTTGTGGAACAATTTCTTGGGGGGACAATCTGCGTCCCGTCCTTTTGGTGATGCGGCCTTGGACGGAATCGATTTTGATATCGAAGGTGGAACGAACCAACATTGGGGTGATCTTGCAAGGTACCTTTCAAGGTATAGCAAAAATGGTAAGAAAGTATACTTGACAGCAGCCCCTCAGTGTTCATTCCCTGATGCTTGGATTGGGGATGCCCTTAAAACTGACCTTTTTGACTATGTTTAGGTACAATTTTACAACAACCCTCAATGCCAATACACGGAAGGCGATATTAAGAACCTGGAAGATGCATGGAAGCAATGGACTACAGATGTTAATGCAACCTTAATTTTCTTAGGACTTCCTGCATCACCCGAAGCAGCTGGTAGCGGCTTTATCCCAGTGTCAGATCTTACTTCACAAGTACTTCCGGCCATCAAAGGTTCGGCAAAGTATGGCGGGGTGATGCTGTGGTCAAAGTACTATGATAATCAAAGTGGATATAGTTCTGCCATTAAGAATGATGTGTAGAAGAGGTTGTCTCTTTGATGTATTTGTGTTTATATTTTAATGTAATGGAAGCATGTAATCCATATATAAACCTTGTCATCCTTTCTGATGATCGAACTTAAAACCTGATACCAGAGTTGTGAATTGATCATTCAAAACCTATGTCTCATAAATCCAAGAAAAGTGACCTGAAATTACCAACGACTTGTATGTATGCATGTACCACGTTGGATCATGGTGTTCCAAATGGCCAAATGTTTATACAGAATGGTTATAGATATTGAGATTGAAACTCATACATATTTTTATCACCAAAATAAAAGAAGAAAGCTCGTACATATTTGATGTCTCTTTTTAATAAGGACTGCATAATCTATAGGTATAACTAGACAATGTTTCAGGCTCATAATCACGTATATTCTGTATTTTCTTGCATTGGTTGTGTGTAATAATTTAAGATTATATGTTATATGTCTAAAAAGTTGTTAAGAAAATGTAAAAATAAAACTCAATTAAGTTCCTAAAAAATTTTCACCTTAATCTATTAATTAAATTAATCAATTAAGTTCTTAGCTTCTGATTTAATCTAATATTTTTCCATAAAAATATTAAAAATAGAAAAGAAATATTAAAATTGACGTAAACTTATTAAAATTATAAAAAAATTACAAAAACATATAAATATTATAAAAATCTAATAAATTATAAAATTAATAAAACTTAATTAAAATATTTAAAATTTAAAAATTATTAGAATTCTTAAAATTATAAAAAAATATTAAAATTGGTATAAACTTATAAAAATAAGTAAAAAATCATAAAAACTTGAATTGGATTGGTTAGCCCAAAATCGACAAAGGTACCGACTCAGAGAAAGCCATTAGATTGGTTGACTTGGGAACTGGGTGGTTGAACCAATTTTTTTTTTATTTTTTAATATTTTTATCAAACCAAAATTTCATTATCCAACTATTAACATATGTCAGAATGAAATATTTGAACTGAAGTTTTCAAAACCGGATTGGTGGTCGAACTAATTAGGCCATTGGTTTGCCATCTCAACTTATCTGTCCAGTTCAATGAAATAAAATATTAAAATGAAATTGGATCAATTGTCCAGTTCCCAATTTAACCAATCTAATGGCTTTCTCCAAGCCGATACCCTTGTTGGTTTCGGTCAAATCGGTCCAACCAACTAATCCGGTCCGGTTCAAGTTTTTTTTATTTTTTTTCTAATTTTAATAAGCTTATACCAATTTTAATATTTTTTTATATTTTTATATAATTTTAATACATTTTTATAGAATTTTAAATATTTTAATTATGTTTTATTAATTTCATAATTTATTATATGTTTATAAGTTTATACCAATTTTCATATATTTTTAAATATATTTTTATATATTTTGATAATGTTTTTCTGATTTTTTATATTTTTTATGATTTTTAATATTTTATAGGAAAAGTATTATAACAATAGATGAATATATATTATATAAAAAAAGAAACATCTAACAAAATTAAAAACGAGATTGTAAGGGTAAGAAATTAAATGAAAATGAAAATTTTACTAAGTAATGAAAATAAAATAAAATAAAAAATGTAACTTATAAGATGATTCGAGAGTGTTAAATCCAAAAGAAAGCTAAATACAATTAAAGAAATTTAATACATAATAAAAAAAATAAATTATTAAAACATAATTAAATGAATAATAAATAAAACAATCATATTGACCTGAATTGTCATTATAAAAAAAGTTAATATTAATATAAATTTAAATTAGGTTTAAATTTCCATTCATCCTTCTCCAGTATACATGCAATCCAACATCTAAGTTGATAAAAATTTAAAATTTTGAATTTGATCAAATTGTTTCAATTATTGCAAAAATTATTTAATCGTTTGATTTATTTAAATTTCACACATAAATTTTCCTTTTAAATATCGACGCTACGTTTTGATTGGTTATGATGAAGTTAAAAACAAATTTCATATCCTTACTTTGTTTCTACAATTAGTTGAATGAAGAAAGTCATTTTAATATCAGAATGTAATTTAACCAATTAAAATTAGGCTTAATTCTCTACTTGGACCCTAAACAATACTTCTTCTTTTTCTTTTTTTGGTACCTAAAGTATCAATTTCCTTCATTTTTTGTCCATTTTGTAACGGCCGTTAAATAAATCTATTAGGCAACTTTAGTAAATAAAAAAAGGTCACGTGGCATGTTTTGGTTAATGAAAAAATGACACGTCGCAATTAGGTTATTTAAAAATAAAAATATTAAATTAAAATTAAAAAATAAAAAATTATAATATCAAATATTTAAGTATTAGAAAACATTTTTTACTTTGACCGACTAAATTTTTATCAATGTTGACTAATCATTGACTGGCATTAATCGAACATTAATTGGGCATGTGGCACTATTAGAATACACTATGTATCTTTTTTTTTAGTATTATATATATTATATTAATTAAAAATGAAAAAAAATCACGTATAATATATATATATTTCTCAAGATGAGATATCACTTAATTTATTAGACTAAATTCTAATGAAGGAAATAGTTTTCCAACACGTTAGTTTTTTTTGAGTATTTCTGGCAAGTTTACCAAAATATAAGAATAACTATTAAATTATGTAAAAGAATTTAGTGAGGTTTCCTCATCTCCAAAACACATAAAATAAATCATTCTTCACAATCTACTTTTTTAATTCAAAAATTCACACCTCTCCTTTCTTTTATATATATATATTATTATATCTTATAAGACACTTGTCATCATGTTAACCCTATTTAATAAATTTAAAAATAGATATAAATATAATTAATATTTTTATAAAATCTTTATTATTTACTAATACAATTATTATGTAACAAAATGAAAATCTAATATATATTTTATTATTTATTTTACACAGAAAAATATAACCTATAGTCTTTAATAGTCCTTTGTACATTCTCAACTCACTACTACAACTACGTTTGAATTTAAAATATATCTTATTATTAATTTTAATCTCATTGCTATAGCACTCAATCTCTCCACTACAATATCTAATCTTACCACTACAGTAATTAATTCACTGTCACTGCTAATCTCACCGCCCAACCAAAGTCAAATTTGATTTTTATATCAATTTGTATAAATTTGTTAAATAAATATTTTTTAACCCACATCTTGAGTGTAACATTATGTAATAATAATAAAATAGTTAATGGTAAACTAAATCATTAGTTCTCACCGCCCAACCAAAGTCAAATTTGATTTTTATATCAATTTGTATAAATTTGTTAAATAAATATTTTTTTAACCCACATCTTGAGTGTAACATTATGTAATAATAATAAAATAGTTAATGGTAAACTAAATCATTAGTTACTCTAAAATTAAGTCATTCCTATTTTGGTCACTCTATTTTTTTTTGTCATTATTTTTCTCTCTTCTCTCCTTTTCTTTATCTTCTCCCTTCTAACTTGAGAACCCTAGTTGCCACCTCCTTTAAAGTGTTGTCGTTGCTTCCATCGAACCATCTCTAGCGAGCTCAAAAATAGAAAGCCATCTTAATATCAGGCCATGTTGATAGCAGTATTAAGAGATTGGAGCACAAAATTTCTAAAGCTTTGGGAGTGACTTTTGAGAAATTGAATCCTATAGATTTGAAGAGGAGGTTTTGGGCTTCACTTTCGTGGTTTTGGATCGACAGTCTAATACTAGAGATGACATCAAACAATCAAAACAATGATGGTGAGAATCGACAACTATGAGTAAGGAGAATAAAGGATAAGGAAAATAGGGAAAAAATAGGGAGAAAGAAGAGCATCCTCAATGTCATTCATTAACAGGACAACGCTTACCGATGGTGGTTCAATGGACGAAGTGACAACATCTTTAAGAGAGATGATCATGGCTAGGTCTGTTGGATTAGAAGAGAGAAGATAAAAAAAAATAGATGAGGAGAAAAACAAAAAATTGAAGAAAAAAGAAAATTAGAGCATTTTGTTAAATTTAACCGTGAAATGATTATTTTGATTAATTTATTTAATGTTAATGATTAAATTAATAAAAAAATTTACCCAATAACTAAAGTGCACTTAAAAATTAAAATAAATTGTTTATAGGTTTTTTTTACTGGACTGAATAGAAAAAAAATTAATCCAATTGGACAATTTTTCTTTAAAACGGTTCGACATTTCTACTTTTGATGTGTGCTATAGTAAAAAAGAAATTTGCAATCGTGGCGCACTGTTGTGCTGCTAAATGCAAAAGCATCAACGCCCCAGAAGATCCCATAGGCATCTTAAAAACCAATCGTCGCCGTCCACGTTTTCCTGTCTTCTCCTTCCGCATCATCCAAAAATGTCTCCTTTATTAACTATATTCCAATCCCTCACTCTCTTTGAAATCTCCACCTTTTTCCTCCTAAAATTTTCTTCTTCCCATGGCTTCCTCCACGGTTCCGATCGGTGTTGCTGTCTCTGCCCCTTCTTCTTTTCTTACTGATCGGAAAACATCCGTTAGATTTTCGGAATTTCGTGGTCTCAAGATTAAACCCAGGTTGGCGTCGCTGGCTCAGTCGACCAGATAGGCGATTCAGGACCGGCGTCGAGTCGGACGTGTTGTTTGTGAGGCTCAGAACACCGCTGTTGATGGTGGGTTTCGTTTGTCTTCGGTATAAATTAATTTGTTTCTCTGTTTTAATTGTTTTTCTTATGCTTTTCTGTTTTTTGTTTGATTGGTTGCTTGGAAAGTGAAAGAAATTAGGTTTAAGTAAAAATCAAACCTTCGTAGTTGAAAATTTGATTGTTTTATCTAGCTATAAACTAGCTTAACAGTGAGTTCACCTATGTTTAAAACTTTACTTTGCTTACTAAATAAGTTTCATTAGAATTAATTGTTTGTATTTGTAGAAAGTTTGTAATATTCTTTAAGCGTTAGATAAGTAATTAGAGGTTAAAGTATTCGGACTTGGATGTGAATATCAAATTTAGATGTAAATTTCTTCTTCTTGCTTGTTCTCAAATGAAACAGGATAATGGTACAACAGCGTAATCATTTTGATACTTTCCATAACCTTCAAATTTGAGGAAATTTATGGCCATGCTTCTTTCCTTGGATTCTGGTTTTATATATATATATATGATTAAGCTAGTTCTTGAAATTTGCAGTGCCAGCAATTAAGGATGAAACATGGCAGTCACTAGTTCTTGATTGTGAATTGCCTGTTCTGGTTGAATTTTGGGCTCCGTGGTGCGGACCTTGCCGTATGATCCACCCCATAATCGACGAGCTGTCGAAGCAATATGCTGGGAAGCTCAAATGTTACAAAGTTAACACCGACGAGAGTCCTACCATCGCAACACGATATGGAATCCGAAGCATTCCGACTGTTATGATCTTCGAGAGTGGGGAGAAGAAAGATGCAGTGATCGGTGCCGTTCCGAAGTCGACATTGACAACTTGCATCGAGAGATTCTTGTAGGGTTGGTAAGAAAAATCTGTGTCATATTTTTTCCCCTAGAGTTAAGCTCTTTCAAGCAAATCAGTATAACTTGCAGTGGCTCATGTTATGATACTGTATCTGAAATAAACTCGTCTGCGCCCCTGTATAGTTCTGCTGAAGATGCTGTATTTTGCCTGTCTTAGTTAATGCTAATCAGTTGTATGCTGCTTGTACCTGACAATTCATATACAGGTATCATGTTCATATATTTTATAATAGTATAATTGTGTTTTAATGTATTTTTATTTAATTTTGATATGATAATACTAGGTATTATATAGGTTTTAAGATATTTGTGTATTCAACTATTCATGTCATGTTTGGTGATGCTTCCATGTACTCTTTATATATATATATATTATCTGTTTATATAATGTAACTGTGTCGTCTATAATTACAGGTGACAATCGGTGGGTAAGGGTTCAGGTCGGATTTATTTTGGGTTAGGAAAAAGTTTGGGTTTGTTTTGCATTAAATGTAAGTATATACACATAATTTAAATATTTACATCTTCATATAAATTATTAATTTACTATTAGGTTGTAATAGGATAGTTCTAATTATATACATGGTGTTATTCATGATAAAATAAAATAGAAATAATGATAAATTTAGTCCCGACAATTACTTTTTTTTTCACTTTAGTTTTTTTTTTCTTTTTTTTTTTAAAGTTTTTCGTTTTAAAAAAAACTAATTGAATTATGAAAATTTTACCAATACTTACGTGGTTGCTTACATCACCTGGGAAATTTAAAAAATAAAAAATAAAAAATAAAATTATGTTTTTTTATTTTTTATGAACTACATGTATACTGTTAGTGGGTTGCAAAATTTTAACAAATTAGTTAATTCTTTTACTTAATTAAAATTTAAAGGGTGGAGGTTTAAATGATTTAAAAAGAAAAAAATATTAAGGAGTTAAATTTGTCATTAAATCAATAAAAATGATAAAACCAAATTTACGAGTTTAATAAAATTTACTAGTAATATTGTATTATATTTTTATTAAATTAATTGTCATTTATTATAAATGTTTTTCTAATGAGAACCAAATAATTTCTCTAAACACAAATATACTTTTGACTCATACTTTTATACCTAGTAATCATATTTCCTAAAAGAATTATTATTTCAAATAAAGTATATAATTAGTTTATTAAAAATATTAGAATAAAAATAAGAATTAAAGATTTTATAAGAAAACATTTAATTCGAATTGTTAAAATTCTTTTTGAGTTCCGGGCTTTTTTGAAATTGAATTTTTATAAATTTTGAGTTAAAACTTGTTTGTGTTTTTTTATGTTTAGTTGTTTTGAGCTGAATTTTTTTTGGTAGGATCTTTTTTTGTTGTGTAAGTTAATTTGGTCACTTTTTATTTTTTTTTTATGTTAAGATATGATGTGAGTCTTCATATTTTTCATAAATTTGAAATTTAGTTTTAATATTTTTTATTTTTAAGAAATTAGTTCTTATAAGATTTTAAAATTAAAGTCTAATTCTTAATTTTATTAATTTTTTTTAAAAATTTGTTGATATGATATTTTAAAATAAAAAAATTAATAACCATGTAGTTAAAAGAATTCTAAAATTTAACAAATAAAAAAAATAAAATTAGAGTTGAACCTCAATTTTAAAACATAAAAATAAAATAATTAAATTTTAAATTTTAAATTTTAAATTTTCAAAGACTACGAGTACGTGAAGTAGTCTCGTTTTATGCTTTGGCTTTTCTCCAAATCAAACTCATCCGAGGGGATGAGTATGAAGGTGACGATACATGAGCATGTGAAGCAGCCAGTTCAGCCCATAAAGTGTCCATCAATTCATCATATAATCTCGATGTTTGTAATTAAGTCCAGCGGCGATAAAAGTTAAAAATTCCCCTTGGCGTCTCTCAGTTTACTTCCAAAAACCCATATCTAATGTCACCATCTCCACATTTCATTTCTTACTTCTATTCCTTTCTTTAAGGGAAAAAATTACATTTATAAATATTTGAAAAATATCCCCACTTTAAATCTGATAAACAAAAATACTAAACCACTAAAACTTATGGTTAAATTAGGAATAAATGCTATTTTAAAAGTTAATTGAGTGATTAAGTCGATTTGTAGCATATTTATTGGCATAGGTCAATTTTGGAGAGAAAGGGGAAAACACACCCAGCTGGACGTGTTTTCACCCAACGATAACCTTCTCCAACAATCATAAAAAGAAACGTCTAGTTTTTATTTCTATATGAACTCAAATATTTTCCTCATTTTTTCATTCAAATCCATTTCTATCAATTCTCTCAATGATTTAGTTCTAAAATTTTAATTAAAATTCACTCAAGTTCGTCTTGATTTAATTCTGTTTTTCAATTTTTATTTGTTTTAATTCAAGTTTGGAATGACAAATATTCTTATTCGTTTCGATGACAACCACATTTTCGCGATTCAACTGCAAATAGTAAGAAAATATTTCTAATATTTATACTTTTATTTAAGTTCATTAATAAGTTGTTAAAAAGATTAAAGTTTATTGTTTTATAGTTTTTTTTATATTCAGGCTAAAAATCGAATTTTGGAGACATGTATACACAATCTATCTACAAGGTCAGCGCGTGTGATTGAACCCTATTTGGAAGTTGTAGGATTCTTTCACCTGTCCCATATGCTTAGGGGTGTAAATTGGATCCCACACTTACAAGCGCGTTGGTGGAAAGATGGAGACCCAAGACACACACATTCTATCTTTCATGCGGTAAGTGTACAACCACACTTGAGAACGTTCTTGTAACACCCATATTTCGTTTCCGTTGTCGAAATAGGATACAAAATATTACCAATAAAGTTGGAACAATTTATAACGATTTACATTCAATTATCAATTTAATTTCATAACTATGTGAAATATTCAAAAATGACATAGGACTTTCAAATATGGCCCTAAATTTAGTTTCGAAACCTAAAAAAAAAATTTACGGGCATTTAGGGACCAATTCGGAACAAATCAAAATATTCAAGTAGAATTTAAAAATTTTCAAATCAGGGGTCACATGGTTGTATGCCCAAGCCATGTGACAGTGCCTAACCCGTGTGGCTCTAGACATGGCCATGTGGATATCTTACACGCCCATGTGCGACCTCTAGGGGTGTTCATTCGGTTAACCGACCCGAAATTGTTATAACCGAATTAACCGACCTCCCAAAATTTTTAACCGTTAACCGAACCGAAATTTAAAAAAAAATTAACCGAACCAAAATTTTTTCGGTTAATAAGGCCGGTTAACCGAATTAACCGAAAAATATGTGTTGTTCATTTTTGGTTAAAAATTACTCGAATTACCCGAATTACCCGAATTACTCGAAAATCTTAGTCCAAACTACTTTCCAAAACACTTTATATCAAAAAATCTTAGTCCAAACTACTTTCCAAACACTTGGTATCAATCTCAAAGTGATATATTGATATTTGCTAAGCTAAAGAGAAGTACAAATACTTTTGTGGCCTAAAAAGTAATAAACCAGGGAGCTTCAATTCCCTGTTTGACTAATTTCTAAGTTCAAACTATTTAATTTAGTTAATTAATTAAATTTTCCAAAAGACAATAATTGGGTGAACTTTCCAGGGTAGAAGACTTGGTAACCAAGCTTTTTTTCTTTTCTTACATAATTAATTTTAATTAATTAATTAATTAATAGACAACGAAAAGACCCTCACTATATTTTTTTTGTCTCCCGTATTATTATTGATCCTATATTTTGGATACTCGCCACCGACATTAGATTTGGTAACCAAACGGATTAATCACGTGTATCTTATGTATCTAAGAACACAAATAATGAGAAATAATAATAATAATAATAATTCACAGCACAATTTATGTAGATTTTTTTCTTTCTTTCTTTTGAGGGACCATAAATTAAAGTTGAAGCAACCTTTAAGGACTTCACAAACATGAGTTGTTTTAAAGTAAAAAAACAGAACATGTTTTGTTCTGTTAAAACCCAAAGGATTGCTTGTAATTTACTTTTGTTTTATTAATTAATTAATTCATTTATTCCATTAATTAGTTGTAAAGTTGAATTTGTGACAGTAAAATACATTATATTCAAAGATTTTGAGAAAGCAAACCTGGCCCTGGGTCTGGGTACTGCCGTACTAGTGTTGGTGGTCCGACACTCCAACTCGGCGACTCCGACGGAAGAGAAATAGTGGGTTTTTCATTTTCCCGATTTGACTGTCGAGTGTCGACTGAGATTAGGGGTGTTGGGGTGGGATTTAGGGCTACGGGTGTTGGGTGTTGTTAAGACTTAAGTGTGACTGTGTGTGTGAGTGAAAGTGAAAGTGAAATTCGGGGGGGGGGTGTTGTGATTGTGCACAGCTCAGCATTAGTCGGCTGCCTGCTGCTGAGAAATAAAAAATGGGCAGCATGAGCAGATTCTAAGGCTACTGGGCTAGGGGTGTTGAATTTGGGCTGTCCTATTTGGTGAGCCTAAGAAAAAATTGGGCTGGGTTTAAATTGGGAGGGAGTAGGCCTACCCTGTAAATTTCAGTTTACCCGAATTTTTTTCGGTTAACCGACCCGTTTCGAACTGATTTAACCGTTAACTGAACAAACCAAAAAAATTTAACCGACCCCCAACCGAATTTTTTCTGTTACCCAATCAATTAATCGAACTCGGTCGGTTAATCAAAAAAATTCAGTTTTAACCGAATAATGCACAGCCCTAACAACCTCATACGCCTGTGTGCATGGATTGTGTAACTCTCTAACTTGGATCACATGGCCGTGTTGTAGGCTGTGTGCCAGCCCGTGTAACATTCGAAATACCCTCACACGACCGTGTTGCTGACCGTGTGTCTACCCATGTGAAAGTTGCACCTATGTTGTCTTTAAACATGCTCTGGGCACACGCCCGTGTCCCAGGCCGTGTGTTCCCAAAAATGAGCAATTTCAAGTTCAAATTTTACACATTTGCTTAGGTACCTAAACACACTCAATTCACAATTTTAGAAGCCAAAAACCATATTCAAATATACTCAAACATGTCAAGAAGATTAGCCTAAATGCATAACCAATGTGCCTTTTTTAACACCTCAATACATTACATAACAATTCACCTCCAATTTTGCAAATACTTCTCACAATATATATATACACCAAACATTCCTATCATTGACTACCACACTTCAATATAGTGTCATTGTAATTCATTTAAATCAACCAATTCAACTTAAGCACAACATGCATACTTCTTTAAGCTAGTCATCACAACATTACAAGTTAAGGATTTATCTTACACAACTAAGTACTAATACATCATATTCAAAAGAATTCTTATTACATGCCATATAAACCAACCAAAATTAAAGTCTACCAAGATTCCCGGATATTGTGATTTTCGTGTTGATCCGACCTTCCAAGCCCACAAAAATGTAATCTACAAAATAAACCAACAACAGGTAAGCTTAAGTAAAGCTTAGTAAGTTCGTTTAAATAATCATTAAATTGAATCCTCAATAATCACTACTTCTATTAATTAAATACTATTTGTAGTATTATTTCAGTATTCATTTCCAAACATCAATACAAATGATCTCATTTAGTAAAATTAGTGGATAACACTCGCTTGAGCAATGCTCAGTATAATCAGTGAATTCTTTTGCTCAATTGAGCGACATTCAGTATATTCAATAAATTTTGCTCGATTGAGAAATGTTCAGTATATTCAGTAGATTTTGCTCGACTGAGCAGCATTCAGTATATACAGTAGATTTTGCTCGATTGAGCAACATTCAGTATATTTGGTATTTCATTTTCGTTCCAAGATTATATAAACATTCAAAATAACATTTGATAAGGTTATATTAACATAGAATATATAAGAACCATTAGTAATAAGTAAGTATACAAACTTATAGGACTGGTTTGTAAAATTTCCAAAGTTAGGGACTACTTCGTAATTTTCCCTTTTTTTGCGATCGTCCACACGTTATCGATCTAAAATAACAGTTCCATTTAATTAAATAAATCAATAGTAAAAAATTCAAACATCTATGCAATTTAGCCCTTCTTGATAATTTTACAAAATTTCGCTTAGCTTTTCACTTTTATTCAATTTAATCCTTAAGCCCTAATCATGAAAATTACCCATTTTTCCTTAAAACCAATGTTAGCCAAATGTTCTATATCTTCATATCAGCCTCTATTTGCAATAATTTCACCTTAAGTACAAGCAATTTATCATCTAATCAATTTAGTCCTTAAACGTTAAAATCATTAAAAATCACTTTACAAAATAGTCCACCCAAACAATAAAGTTTCATATTCCATCATAAACTTTAAGAAATAACTCAACTCATCAAAGCCAACATTTATAACAATTAACAGTTTCACAAATTAATCCTCAGAATAGCCAAGTTCAAAAAGATAAAAATTACAAAAAACGGGCACCAAAACACTTACTAATTAAGGCTTTAATTGAAAAACCATGAAAACCCTAGGTTTTCCTTTGTTGTGCCGTGAAGAAGATGGTGAAAATGAAAAATCTCATCTTTCTTTAGTTTAATTTAACATATATACTATGGTTATTTTGTAATTTTTTTAACTTTCTTAATTAAGCTTTAATTAATCCATGTTTAAATTTAATTAAGCCATCCAATTATACATATCATCATCTAATTCCGCTAACTAAATTCCCATGGGTTAAATTATCCATTTAGCCCATTTAACTTAACTACTCAAGTTTTTTAGTTTTTACGATTCAGTCCTTTTTACTTATTAAACTATCGAAACAATAAAATTTCTCAACCAAAATTTAATATGACCATAAAGACCTCGTAAATATATTAATTAAATAAATATTTACAAATTATTACATCAAAATTATGGTCTCAAAACCACTATTTCTGATACCATTAAAAATCAAGCTATTACAGTTCCATTATAGCTCTGTTTATGGGTGGATGGGTCAGTCGTTAGGGGATCAATGGTCATTGGCGATTGAAGCGACATTTGCGGGCAACTTTTAGGTAATGTTCTGGAAAAAATTTTCAGTGGTCAAATAGAAATGAAATGGTTGCATGAAAATTTCTAAAATCTCCATGGGAGTCCGAGTCCCCTTGAAAGAGAACAACACGTCCGAGTGTACATCCAGAGGTTAATTAGAGGTGTTCTAATGCTCGATAAATCTCAAACTCTTTGTACATTTAAGGTGGCTGCTACAACTCTTCGACTTGAAAGAAATGGGTCGACTTAGTTGGGAGTCACCGTGTTGGCGATGTTGTACCGAAAGATGTGTTGAGAAATCTACCACAAAAAATAAAAATTGGTGGTTGCGTACTCATTCTATAACCCCCTTGCCCGGCCCAGTCATCGGTCCCGAGCTATAGGATACTATAACAGTACAGGTTGCACTTTTGCTACAGCATACATGTTGACATAGCTCGCGTATTGACATAGCTCACACGTCAATACAACTTACAGATTTACACAACACACATATTATTACTTTACAGACCAGCTGACACTTACATACTTTACAGAGAGCTCGCACATACACATCATACAAATTCAGTTCACACATAACAACTTTAATGAATTAGTTCGCACACACTTAACAAAGCCAACTCGCATATACATTATAAAGTCAGTTTGCACATGATTACTTACAGATTCGGTTCACACATATGTTATAGTGATAGTTCCCACTTTAACACAATTCACTTATAAACACAGCTCGTATATAAATACAACCTGCATATAACGCAGCTCGCATACAAACACAACTCGCATATAAACATAGCTCACATATAAACACAGCTCGCATATAAGCACAACTAACATATAAACACAGCTCGTACATTGTCATAGTTCACCTCATAACTATTTATATAGAGTTCGCACATAATTATCTTACAAGTCAAATACAATGATAGTTCGAATATTCAAGTAATCAAATATACCTAATAAGACCTAAATACATTCACCAAGTATTCAAGCATAACAATGCCAATTTTGTTAAACAAAGGCTTCCACATATATTTAATGTAGTCATTCAAAGTCCAAGCCACATTCATGATCCAGAATACCATAATTTGACATCTCATAACATCATGTTTTCATACCAAACCATACCTACAAATACCATTTTGATGTCATTCAAGACATCACATTAAGCTATCACCCAACGATCACCATTCTCATAACATTACCTCAACCATTCCACTTTCAAAGTTTAGCCATCATACACACTTATATACATAGCATGTAAACATCCAAAATCAAGTATCACATAGGCTCAAGTTCGTGAACAATTAAAATGACACATATGCAATATGAATCCTATATACATGCCACATAACCAAGTCCAAAACAATTAAAAATCTACCGAATCAAAAGCTAGATAGTGTGGACTCCGAGTTGATCCAATCAACGTGTTCCTCAGAAGACAACTACAAGACAAGAAATGTAACTGAGTAAGCATTACGGATGCTTAGCAAGTTCATAGATTTTAAAATAAATAACTCACCTTAATTCACAATTAACAAAATGAAATAGCTAATTATGTAACTTTCATGTTTTCTCATATCACAGATATAAGGAGACTATATTTTACACAAGTCACATAATATCTCGATATATACAATACAATGCAATTCAGTCCGTTCAATTTGAATTATCAAACATATACATCATTTGTATTAATCCAATCATTTATATCCATTTCTATTCCAATCATTTATAGCCATTTCTATTCACCACACATACTATCATTTAATTGTACTTTCTTTTATACCGATAAGTCCAGTGAACTAAAAATAATAGATACGGATATGTGAGTAACTATTGAAACACACATGATTGCTCGTCCAAGCAATATCTCCAATACACACTTGAGCATCGAAATGCTAAGCCCATAGGCATCATATGTAATAAGACATTACATCCCTCCAAAACACACCAAGGTCTCCGTAGAGACATTACTTTGTAATCCGCAATAAATGATGGATTTTGGTATAATCAACGAACTCCCCATACATTAATATACTTTGTATCAGTTCTTTCACATATCCCGTACAACACGCAAATAACCTAATTGGCATGCCAATTATATCCTATCCTTTCTTATGTTCATTCGAGCACATGCAACACATTATATTGATTCTTTACAATTCAGTCCATTTCTCACCTTTTGAACCATTTTGTAAACATTTCAAATTATATTCATGCAATACAATTTCAGAATTCAAACACAAATATTAAAATTACATATGTAACTATACCATATGATCTTACCAAGTAAAATCAGCAATAATTGAAATATCAGGGACTAATCTATAATTTTCCCTTTTCCTTGATTATCTATTAGTTAATTCAATCTTGATATGCAAGGGTTGAACCTTGAACTTCCAAAAATGACTTCTTTCTTCTCTTTTCTTATGAACAAATGGTGGGGAAAGGAGAAATGGAAGAAAATGTCTTTATTTTTTTATGTTTTAACATATGTTACTTTATTATTAACTTTATTTAACATATATTTAATTAGAAAACAAGCAATAGCCGCCCAAATCAATTAAATAGAACATAATTTTCACATAAACTCTTGAACAATTTCTATTTAAGCCATTTAGCTAATAAAATTCAATAACGATAAACTTTTACGGTTTGTATGATTTAGTCTTTGTACCTTAATAACTAATCATTCAATAAAATTATTGGATCAAAAACCAATATAAAAGTATAATATATTCGTAAATATTAATGAATAATATTTACTGACTTGATAATCAGAAAACGGGATTTTGAAACCACTATTTTTGGCACTATTAAAAAAAGGGTTGTTACATCTTTTATAGTCATGGGCATGGTTTTGACTATCATTTTTATGTCCCCGAGACAACTACCCTTATACTTTCCCACTCATAATAAGGTAAAATTAATTCTATAATATAATTATCATAAAATTATTTAATTAGGTTGATTTTTAAAAAAATTATTATTTGAATAGTTGGAACCATGGCTCGAGTAATGTGGGACTACCGAAAGAACTCAAAGATACCCACTACTATTAGACCAACGATCGAAAATTGAGGTTGGTTTTAAAAAAAATTTAATTATATAATATTTATGTAAGCATTTCAAAATTAATATCAAGTAGATAATAAACTTTATTATTTCGTACTATAATTTGAATGGATGTCATACTCCGATCCTAGAATTTGACAATGTCGTCTGAGGGGTAGGCAACTTCGCTCGAGGATTTGAATGGATTTCAAAATTGGAGATGATATATCAGATTTCCTTATCACCTCTTATTTCTAACTTGCCACTTGCAAAATCCATTTCCAAAAAATGCAAGTTACATCTTCCCCTCTCTATCGAAGACCAAAGTATAAGACTTTATTACGACACACCTTGAAATACAGATAGAAATATCACTTTTCTCTCAACACGACGTAGTTATTATGCCCGTTCGTCATTTGTATCTTAGAAATTCCCCCTAAGAATATCTGCAAAAGCCTTCTTGTCTTGTACCAAAGAGATTTATCCACTTAAGTAGCACATTGAGAAGCAAATAACAAAGAGAGAATTAAATGCATAAACAAACTCAGTATATCTTGCAGTGTTTTTAGATTGATCTATTTATCTAATGGGCTTATATTTCCTTCTTGGTCTAGAACTACCTTGTGCAGTTACTAATATGCAAACACCATATCTATAATTCTAAATTGTTTCATTCTTCAGAAATTAAAAGCATGGGCCCCACAATTGTGAAACTCCAAAAATCTAATAACAATAAAATCTATATACACATTTTAGATACCTATTGAATGTATAAACTAAAGAGATTAGTTGACAATAGATTTAGTGAACTCAACAATAAATTTTAAACCAACAAAACAAGAAACGAAAAAGAAATATGGAAGACAGAATACCTCCGATGCTTTTAACCTAGCTTTAAATTTAGCAACTAGATCAGATGTTGTTACATGTACCTTTTGTAATAACATAACCTTGATGCCTTCTTCAGTTATAGGTCTAGCAGTTGGTGCTGAACCCGCTTTAGAAAAAGATGCACTAGCAGCTGATGTTGATCCAGCTTTAGCAGAAGATGATGTACCCTTACAGAAGATGCCAATCTTGCAAGTGGCAAGTTAGAAACAATAATGAATTTTTAAAATCTATTGCTGGAGGAGGTGAGGGGTAAGCAACGTCGCTCGAGAGGGTCATGATGATCGCATTTGGAACAGGTGCCGAGACAAATTCATTATCATCTCCAACCCAACAAGAGGCACCGGTGGCTGCACCACCTCTCGGACAGTACGACTGAACTTCTTCTGGTGCTTTCACTAATCTCGTATTTTTTTACAAAAACACCACACTATGCACCACCATATCCTGCTTCAACATCTTCTATAGGTGTGTTTTTGGCACCACCTCCGCCTCCAACATATTACACGCCAATGCTGGTGACAACACTAATGTATCTGTCGCGGACATATCTACCACCTCTAATGATTCGACCATATTATGTGCAACTAGTATATGTGGCATCATACACCTATATATCGATAGTGTCGCAAACTCCCCTAACATCATTGTTCTACCAAGGCAGCTCATCTTAACAACTATTTTTTCGTAGAACGGAGGACACATGAAGGAAACCTAAGATGACACTGCACTCAACAACGGATAGAGATAATATGAAGACGACGGTCGAGGTGAAGATGAAGACGAAGAATAGGAGGAGTCGAAACCCTAACTTGTACAAAGAAAAAATTCGTTTCGCAATCGACACCTACCGGGTTGTGGCACACATTCAGCCTGATGATGCCGATTATTATTTTTCTATCTTATCATGTAAATCATACATGTAAAATTTGACACTTTAGACCAATACTAGAAATGTAATGGTTTTAAATAAATATCATTTTGAAACAAAATTGAAAAATTTTAAGTGACAATTTGTTTGAAATAGTTGTAAGAGATAAACTTTTAAATTTATCTTTCAAGCATTTAGAAAATATTATGTACTGGACCCAAGTATCGAACCCCTGGTATGGTATCAATACCACTTTCAGCTTTGCAGTTAAAAAAATAAAAAAAAACAAATGTATCGATACACTGAACAAAGTATAGATACCTTACCTAGTGAATCGATACTAAACCTATTGTATTGATACCAATTTCAGCTTCAAGTTAAAAAAAATTGATAAAGAAAAAGAAAGTATTGGGACGCTCAACCAAGTATCAATACCTGTGTTGGTACAATTATTTCCATGCATTAGGTATTTGATATAAAAAACCATATATAGGTAATTAGGTTTCCATGAAAAATTGGAACATATTTTAATTTGTATTGTTCTATTTTGCACATGAATAATATATCAATATTTACAATTTACCAAACAATCTATATCAATGAAAAAAATTAACAAACCCTTAAACGAAAAAATAGATAAATTTGTTAACAATATCTTGTCCTTGATGTATCCTCCAAGTGTGGACGTTTTGGCCTAGTATGCCTTGAGTTCCTACAATAACTGCATAACCTCGGTTGGTATGTCCTCTCTTGAATATCTATGTTGTCGTGTATCTGAGTAGAATTCTTCCGACCTTTTGAGTTGCAATGCAACGAAATATTCGGTACCAACTGGACTGGAACGTTTGATTTAGGTGACCATATACGTTCATCTGGGACTGGTGGAAATACAAGTTTCTACACATTATACATGTATTCTAGTTTATACGTTTCGTCTACAAAGCTTATGCAATCCAGACATGCCTGCGCACATGCAACAATTGCATGTGTCAATGGATAAAGAAGTGCAACAAATCTCCCACAGTCGCAGGTCCATCGTCTCAAGTTTACACATTAGACTCTCCCAGAAATACCTTAGTCGGGTCTATCAAACTCTTAACCTGAAATGATAGGTTTGAATGTGAGTGACACACTATAGACATATAGTTCACTCATTTTGCATTGTCTCTAATTTCTTTCATCACATCTTCACACCAAATGTGACCACTCTTTATCTTTCCATCATATTTTTTTGCTCACTTTGGAAATAAAGTTGCCAAGTAGAAATATGTTTCTTTCACCACTAATGTTACTGACAACTGACGTGTCCCATTCAATACAAAATTGATGCATTCTGCTAGGTTCATTGTCATGTGTCCATATCATATACCCTTATCGTACGATTGAGCCCACTGTTCAAAGGGTACGTTAGAGAGGTACGTTGCACCAGCCCTATTAATAGCGCACATGTTCTCCAACATTTCATGAAAATGATGTTGGATGAGCTTGTACTCTGTCGCAGAAAATAAATAGTTTATCCATTAATGCAAACACTGCATATGTTAAAGCATGATAGTGGAAATAGTGGTAAATACAAAACCATGTTAATGACTTGTGTCCGCTGAGTATCCGAATGGTGTTGTCCGCATAAGTTAGCAGCTACATATCTTAGATAATACTTACAGTGTGTGCGATCCCAAAGGCTTCACTATCGTTCAATTGCCGTAAGTATTCCGGGTCCCCTGTCAGAAATGACGCATATGTCAGGTTGTGACACAACATACCTTCTCGAGTTAGATAGGAAGAAATCTCAATCATCTGCATTTTCTCAAAGCGTTATTACAAAGGCTATTGGTAGGATTTTTTGATTACCATCTTATGCAACGGCCAACAACAATCAATGCTCATATCTCTCGTACAGGAATGTGTCATCAATTTGTACCAATGGCTTACAATGCTGAAATGCTTCTATGCATTGATCGAAAGTCCAGAAGAAATGATGGAAAACTCTTTTCCCATGGACCACACGATCATAAAAGTACGCAAGATCCATTTGTAGACCGGTTACGGAACCAGGTACGTACTGATACAATCCCTGACATCATTGCCACAAATCATTATCCAATATGTCCCACTCGTTATGCATATTCTCCATGACCTTTTATTTTGTGATCTACGCATTATGGTACGATGGTGTGTAATCAAATTGACTATGGATATTGGCAATTATAATTGGCATGAGAACCCTAAGACTCACTTTCACCATAGATCATGTCGGAATCCAACTTCGAATGATCTTGTGTCATACCTGCAACAACACGAGTATTTGAAAATTATAAATTCAATATCATATATGAGGTCACTATAATATCATATTGGACAATCTTATCACACACCTGTGGCAACACAAGTATGCAGAGCATTATATTTATTGATCGTCTAGAATCCTGTCTTCTTTCTTACAGAAACCATGATTTTCTATGGACATCTATTGTCATGCATTGCACACTTGACCTTAAATTTCTCCGATCGGGATTTAACAATGTAGAAGTTTACCATGTGCTTTATGTTATATCACTTAACTGCTGTGAAAAAAAGCATCTTTTGAGGAAAACTCTGTCATCACTTGTAAATCGCCCATATCCAATGAAGAACTCACATGGTCTGGCCTTCTGTGAGGTAGTTTTGGAAACTCTAACCCACTTTCAGCTGACCTGATTTTGATTTTATCTGTTAAAAATTAGTTATTCAGAAAATTGGAACAAGGTGAATTAATAGCTAATGCTAGACGGTATAGTACGAATCTACCACAATAGTAAGGCATCCATTCAATTAGCTTATCAACATGTCTAGAACTGAGAGTTTGGATTGGATAAAGTGTTAAGGTGGTAAGTCCTAAGTTTAATCTAGTATTGGATGTACGAACCAGGGTAAGGATCCAAATTTAAAGAGAACATAAGTAGAAGACCGCCATTGGTAGAAAACAAACTTTACGTTCAAGTAGATGGATAAATAGGAGACAGCTAAGCTTGTTAAGTTATAAAGGAAAATGGGATGAGGTAAAATCAGACCATTACTAAAGAGAACCACTATCGTGAAGAACATGCTACTTTTGAGATAGAGAATAAGTCCGTCAATGGTGAGCTGCAGAAAAAGGGCAAGGCATCGACCATTCCAATGAAAACTACGGGAGACCGAGGATAAATAGGGAGTTTGAGATCTCTGCTTAAAATTTTATTTCGTGAAGACTTTGAAATATTATTGTTACCCTGTTTCACAGTATTTCACTAAGTTCATTCGAACTTATGAATTTACAGTTTATTTACAAGATAAAGGTTTGACTCGAGAATGAGTGGAGGGACCAAGCCAGACACTGCCAATTTATGGGATGGGCATGGATGTCGTTCATATGTATAGAGGGGCTCCCTTAGATACATGCCTCGGGGATTAAGTCGAATGTACAAATATTAAAGTTTAAAATTTAGAATTGTAAATACTGCTAAGATTGTAAGGAAGTAACTTTTAAATGATATATCTATTGATATAGTTAAATGTGTAAATTGAGCATTTAAAAATGTAATAAGAATAGAATCTGAAACGTCTTTAAGTTAATCGGATCTTTGTATCATCCAGTACTCAGACCTGGTGATCAAGTCGAATATAAGGTGTCATAATTTCATATTACCACCGAGTTAGTTCACAAGCTTTCATGCATACATTATTATTATCATTTTAGCTCATTATCACAAACATGCACGATTGATTTTTAATAACATAATTATCTAGAAAACAACACTATCAAGAAATTAGATAAGATTTAATAGAATCACGAGTAGAAGAAACTCACCAGAGAAGACCAAGATGAGCTTTGCCTATTCTACGGATTCTTTTCTTTTTGTACTAGGGCCTTCTCCCATTTCTTTAGCTAAATAAAACTCAACATTCATTAAACACAAAAATAATTGAATTTTAAATGTAAAAACAAGAATCGAAAACAAGCAAATATTAACCCGAAGGAAGTTTCCTTCATTCTGACTTCCAATAGAAACCTATATAAACGGTTCCTACAACTCTATCATTATCTGGTACACCTTCTTTACAAAGCAAGAACACACTAGGTTTCTATTTAAAAGAACAAGGATGAACTGAGAACTAGAAAATAAAATCTTTCTCCATTAAGCCTTTATCCTATTTATATAAGGCATAGCCTGTAATCCCACTATAACGGGTTGCCTAATCACTCTTCATGGACATACGATTCCACTAATCACACACAGTTTCACTAATCAGACACAGTTCCACTAATAAAACACCATTAACGAGGTTCTATAAGTGTCGTGCAAAATGACACATTCTTTACTAAGAGTTTAACACATCTCTAATAAGTGTCCCACCTATCCCGGTTAAACTATTGACCAATTATCTTAACTATAAAAGAACCAAACACTAGCGTGTTCACACACAGGAGAACTTGCCAATGCAGGACTTTGCCAAAACTAAAGACACAAAAGTATGCTAGATGGCAGATATCAACGAAATAATTCGCTGAACGGTTTTCCCCAAAAACAGTCTAATCTTGCTTATTAGACGGACTAACTTACAAGATTACACTACTACGTCAACCAGTCAAGATACAGATTCTGAAACTTGGGGTGAGACAATATATGTCCAATCGGTAGCTCATTAAAATAAAAAATGAATTAAATGTAGAACCAAATGAATAGAAATAAATGGAAATGATGAAGTTAAAGAAATGAGTCGCATTAAAAAATTAAGGTGTTTTCTGGCTAGGTACAAACATGACTTAAGGATTAATTTAATGTTTTTGAATTATTATTTAATTAATTGAAATTAAATAATTTATGTTCAAACATGAAATTAAATTAATTAGTCATTATTAATCTGTTGAATATGAAAATTAAATATATTTCCTCATAGATTCTTTTACGGTAAAGTTATCATGACTTTAATGAAGTTAGAATTGGTTGAGAAAAATATTTAATTGAAAAATAAATTTAGTTAATGTGATTAATTTAATCAATTAAATAATATAATATTTATTTTGGAAAAATAGAAAACAAATATTAGGTTAGATTAAATAATAAAGTATCGGAAAACACATATAATTGGACCCAATACTGGAGAGACCCAAAACCCCTCATATTACACGTGAGAGACAACAACCCTAGTGTTATTATCTAGGGTGTGTTACCCATTTCTCTCCTAGTTAGACTACAGGAGTTTTTTTATTAAATAAATATTACTTGTGTTATTCTTATTCAATCAGGATTCTCCTACCCCCTTCCTAAATATAGATGGCATTGGTAGAATTATTTACACATTAATTTTATATATTATTATTTTTCTAAAAAATAGTAGAAATTTATTTTCTAAGAAAAATTTTATTTTTTGGGAATTATAATTTCTAGGAGTTTTTATTTAAGAGAACTACTTTCCTACTGAAAGTAATTAAATCGTTTCTTGTTTTGTGTTTGGTTCGTGTTGCTTGAGCCTACATTCGACACAATTCAGGGTACGAGGATAGCGGAGAAGTTTGTTCTATTGAAAGCCAAGAAATATTTAAATTCGTCTCGCTTAAAGCACAGTAATTTTTCAGGAAAAAGGTTTGTTGCTATAAATATTACAAACCGGCTCAGTTTTTAAAACTTTTAAACTTTCGCTGTAACTGAAAACTATTTTTTTAACTTGATTTTTCCAGTAGTTTAATCACCTCTGTTATCATCTTTCCGGAAGATATGCTCCCCTACCAATGCCAGCTTTCAGTTTTTTTTTGGACTAATTGGTATTACCTCCAATTAATTGTTAAAACTTAAAAGTAACAGGGTAAAGTACACCATTAGTCAATAAATTATGGGTAAGTTTTCGTTTTGGTCACTTAACTTAAAAAAGATATAATTTTGTCAGTAAACCATTGAAAAATTTCATTTAAGTAATTGGATTGTTAAAATTGGTGCTATATGCCTTTTTCTATTCGTATTGCTTGCACCAATTGAAAGCTCTCTTTTTGCTTATCTTCTACAGTTCAATTTTTTTTCATAAAACAACTTTAGACGTCATAAATTTGCAAACCAAAATTCAGTTTTTTTCTTTGATCTCCGACATTGACTGTCAATTTGACTTGGATCTAAGGTATGCACTTCTACTCATCGATAAGTATTGATCCACTGTACCGATCATCAAATCATCACTTGGAGCTCACAGGTGAAACTTAAAAAAAAAAAACTTAATAGCCTAGTGACTTAAATAAAAACTTTTAAATAGTTTAGTGACTTAAATGAAAATTTTTAAATAGTTTAGTGGCCAAATTGTAACTTTTTTAGTTAAGTGACCAAAACAAAAACTTACTCATATTTTGATGACTAATGATATAATTTACCCATGAAATAATGAAATTATTTGTAGCAATTTTTTAAAGTTAAACTATAAATTTAGTGACGTAAAGTATGATTTAAATTATATTTTAATCATTTAATCATTGAATTTTAAAAACTCATGATATGGATATTAATGTCTCAAACTATAAATTCAGTGACTTATATTATATTTTGGTTTGAGTCGTTAATTACCGTTAATGGTATAAAGATTAGTTGACGTATCACGTTATATCATCATTTTGGAGAATAGAAAGCTATGTGTTTTGCCTTCCCAGATGAATCTTTATTATTTATAAATCTGGTCTCTCTCCAGTATAACTGAATATATATAAGATTATAATCAAATCTAATTCATTTAGTGATTAGGTGAGGTTTTATGATTAAAATTCGATATGGCGCCATCGAGCACACCCTTACCAACTTAAAACATGGAAAAAGAAAAGAATTAAACCAAATATAATTATATAATTTATATTTACAGTCAAATTCAGCAATCATAATTAGCATTTGACAAACAAAATATGTTCATCATTATAATTAAGAACAAAATAAACTTAATTGGATCTTTAGCTGCCGTAAAACTAGCAGGCCACGCTACTCTTCTTGGCTTGCAACCAATAAGAATCGAGCTTTTAAAACCCAACAGCTGCTCCAACGATTACACCAACAGTGTTTTTCTTACATTCAAATAAAACTTTAAATATAATGAAACTCTAATTAATCTAGACAATAAGTAGTTTTAGTAGAACTAAACTTTTTTATTAACTAAGAAACATAAAACTCCTAAACAACTTTAAATATTTAAAAATATCCTAAAATTGAGAATAAATTAATAATAAAATAATAAAACCTAATAGATACAATATTGAGCTCATATAGAATCAAAATTAGGCCTTAAGTCGAATCTTATATGATTTAAACTCAAATTAAAGCCCAAAACTCGTAATTTCCCATAATAATCCCATCCAAAAATTCTGCTCACATAGTATTCGGTAGAATGATCATAACTTGAGCTCTCAAACTTGAAATCGAGTGATTTAAAGTGCGTTTCGAAACTAAGAGCACGTTTGGTTCGCTGTATTGGAATAGAGGTGTAATGGAATAGAGACGTAATGGAATAGAGGCGTAATAGCAAATCAATTGTTTGGTTGAATGTAATGGAATATAGGCGTAATAGTATTCTTGTGTTTGGTTGAATGGAATGGAGGTGTAATAGCATAAGGGAAAAAACTAAAATGACTAGAATACCCTTAGCAGAAATTTGTTTAGATAAATGATTATTGTTATTGTTATTAAATTTTAATAAGATTATTAATATCAGTAATAAATAATTTAATCATATTTTAACATAATTATTATTAAATATATTTTAATTAAAATATATAATTTAATAAAATTCTTAATAATCAATATTCTTATATGAATTTACTCAAATCATAATATATGATACTATAAAATATAATTTGAAATAATTAATATTAAATATATTTTAATTAAAATATATGATTTAATAAAATTCTTAATATTAAATATTCTTATATGAATTTTCTAAAATCATAATATATAATACTATAAAATATAATTTAACATAATTATTATTAAATATAATTTAATAAAAATATATAATTTAATAAAATTCTTAATATTAAATATTCTTATATGAATTTCCTAAAATCATAATATATAATACTATAAAATATAATTTAACATAATTATTATTAAATATAATTTAATAAAATATATAATTTCAATTACTTATTTAATATAAATTCAAATTAATGACGATTAATTATATTAGATATATATGATCTTGTACTAAAATTATTTTAAATTACCATATTATTTAATAATTAGAATACAGTTAATTTCTTACCAAATTATCTAAAAATGTTAAAAATTGTGTTTGGTAAAAATTTTAAAATAGCTGGCACAATAATTATGTTTTAAAAAACTATTAAAATTTTTTTACGGTACCATTCTAAAAAATTCAAATATTGTTTTCTTAAAAAATATTAAAGTGCGAATTTATCATCATACTATAGATAAATATTAAAATTTGTCACTGTACTTTATTTTTATTTATATTTGCCGTTATTTTTAAAAAAAAATATGAGTAAATTTGTAACTTAATTTTTAAATTTTACCACTAAATTTAAATTTTATTAATTTTTGCCACTAACTCTTATTTTTTAGTTAAACTCTTATTTTAAATTTATATTGAATTTTTATTTTTTATCTTCATTTAACTTAACGAGTAAATATAATTCTTGACTTTCCTTTCTCATCATCTAAACAAAAGCACAATAAACAGATTGTCAAAAAGAAACCCAAATCCAATAGTTGGGAGATTCAAAAGCGTTCTCCAATAATGTGTTTCTTCTATAAGAAACAATGCTTATAAGCAGCTTGTCAAAGCTCAAAATCTATTTAGTCCTATGTCATACATCCAATGTCATTTGAATACAAACAGATAACTGGCTTTAAATGGCAAAAGATATAACCTTAGGTGGACTCATGACAAGACTAGCAAGAATTTGACCAGTGATGTTAGAACACAGATTCACAGATGCTAATTTGTATATATGCTCCCTCACATCAGCACCAAACCCAGTAACCTCCATGTAACCTCCCCTTTTTCCACACTCTCCATAATACCCTAGAGACAGTAAAAGAGTTTATATTCTGTGTCAGAATTCCAAACTTTGTATAAGCTCATTCACATTCCATAAATGAAATAATAGAAATAAGATAAACCAATGTTACCTTTCGAGACCGACTGAAAAGATACCAAGTGTATATCCTTCTCGCCGTAACCCATAGATCAGGCAACCTTCTTAAAAGAGTGGAATTTCTTTTCAGGAACATAAACATTCTCCTGGTAAACCTGTGAAACCAAGGTCGTTATCAAGGTCAGTGCAAACTTGTCCTTGGGAAAGCGAAGTCATTGTTAACGAATGGTAAAGCAAGAACATATGCAAATCAACCTACCTCATCTACTAGCAAAACAAGACCTTCTTCCTTGCAGAACTCCACGATTGCCTTCTGGTTTTCCTCAGCAAGAACCTGCAATCAAAATGAGAAAAATGAAATTGCAGGAACCTTTTTCATTTATAATATACTTTTCTGAAAGCATTTCATTGATACCTGTCTTGTTGGGTTGCCTGGATTTATTACAACCAAGGCCCTAACAGTGATGCCATTAGACTTGGCTTCCTGCAGTTGTTTCTTAAGCTCAGATACTTCCAAACCCCATCCTGTAGCTTCATCAAGATAGTAGGAAACCTGTAAAATCTAAAAGAAAGTTGTAATTACAACAACTGGCCGATCAAAAAATGGTTAGACGGTTAAAGGAAATCTCTATTACCAATCATTTAACAAGTTCTACCGGGAAAGACAGCTAAGAAGTAATCCTCAAGAAACATAACGCAACTTGATATAGGTCAGTTAAAGCTTGGTCAATGAAGCAAAAAGTGAGTACTTACTTCACTAACAGATAATTAAAGACAGCTTACAAATAACTAAATACTAAATAATGCTTTAAGTTATTATATGCATACCAAAGTTCCACCATGCAGCACAATTGAAGCGGAGTATAAAGGATACTGAGGGATGGGACAGAGAATTCCATCTTTCTCAGATTTTATCAGTGACTGCATCATCATATGCACATGGAAACAAGGAAGAAAAATCCAATCTGTCATGCATGCTTTCGTGAGGAACTCATGAAACATGTAACAAGAAAGTTTGAGATGGAAACTTACTGCAGGGCTGGCACCATCTGTCATGAAAATATCATTTGGATCAGCAGGAAAACCATCACGAGCCTCGATTGCAGCAGCAATAGTATCACGTAATCCCTTAATTCCCTGATGTGAATAATATGCAAGCATAAATTGATTTCCAATAATAATAACAAGTTGTCAAAATTCTAAGATATAAGCAATGATCAGAACTTGGCTGTGACTGTATGCACCAGTTGCTCTTCCTGGAATTTGATCAAGAATTTTCCTAGCCTGCTCTATGGAGTCCGCACTGCAACAACCCATGAACCAAATTACATGAGACAAAGGAATGACTGTAAAAGAAAAACTGGTAATCTGCCAAAGTATTCTAGGCTAGATGAAGAGAACATCTCTATATGTTTAAACTTTCACATGGCTCAATAGAAGCTGTTAAAGTTTTCTCAGAAGAAATCTAGAAATTTAACAGAAGAAACAGCAAAGCTAATGGATAATATTAAATCTCAATACCTGAATAAAGCCTGTGTTTCACTTTTGGCCAAAATGGCTGGATGGTCGCACAATGCAAGAACTTATAGTAGAGATATCCTATTTAGAATTGATTCATTCACAATGACACAACCTCATGGTAATCAATATCATCTAGTAACAAAACCAACCTCTCAGAAAAAGGTTATTGACTTCTGACCAAGAGACTGAGGATTTCCAATGTTGCAATACAGAATCTGCAAAAGAGAACTAGCATTTAACCCCAAATACAAAAATAAAGGTACATCAAACAATATAAAGCCTCTTCATTTTATTTCAGGATTGCACACTTCAACTCTACAAGTGTTGATTAAAAACCTGTAAAGGAAGAAAGTTATGTACCTCTTGAAAGGGATAAGCCTCTGGCTTAGCCTGTATCTCTTGTTGCAATTTCTGCGATAGGAATCCTATCTTAATTTAGGTTGAACATTCACCTTCTCCCTCTGGTTGATCGAGAAGCACGATCTAGGAAGACGGCTGTATCTTCTTTATCGGTTCTCATGAACAAACAGTAAAAACTTCACCAGTTTCGTCGGTAGAGAGGAACGGAAAATGTGAGATGGAGGGTGCTTTCTGATCGGTGTTCTAAGTCCAATTGTGACGCCAAAGAGAGGTAAAAAAGAGAAAGAGAAGATGATGATGAGAGTGGAGAAGAAAGCTAGAAGGAAGAAACAAAAGAAGTGGATTTTGGGTAAAACAAAAGCAGGAATGGGGAGGGTAAAACAGGGACCAAAACTGAAGCAGCGCCTAAACTGAGCTCAAGGAAGGGATTAGAAATCGGTGGATTTCACCGATTAGGTCAGTAATGGTTTAGCCCCGTAATAGCAATACATTGAACCAAACAACGGATTAGAGGCGTAATAAGTGGGGCCCACCGATTAGGGGTGTATTGGCATAGCCAATACACCCAACCAAACATGGTGTAAGAGATAGCTCTTCAAATGCTATATAGACATCTCAGCCCAAAAATGCTTAGATCCCATCCAAAAAACCGTCGCAAGTCAACTGATCTTTCAATTTTGAAAATTGGCAACTTTGTTGAATTAATTTTAATAAATTTCACCCTATCCCTGCATATATTAGAACCTGTCATATTGTTTCTCAACAAGAGTTTTAAACTTTTTAAATATTGTGAATAGTTCATATTTTTGTTTCATGAAATACACCCATGTCATATGAGTTAAATCATCAATAAATAAAATAAAGTGCCTATTTTGAGCATGAGATAGAGTTTTCATAAGACCACACACAACCTTTACACACACACCGAATTTTTCTTCAATTGTTGGCAATTCGTGCACCATATTCTTTTAAGCAAGCAACTTGAGACCTTTGTAGTTCAAACGCCCAAGTCTCTTGTGCCACAAAAAATAGTTATTTTCTTCTTTGGCCATAAAGCTAAAATTCTTCCGATACTAAAAAAACATGGAAAGCTTCTATTATTAGTCATTTTGATTGTAGCAATATTTTTTCTCTTTTGAATCAATGATTTTACACTTTCTATTATCAAAGGATAGATAATAATCATGCTCTAAAAGTTGTCCAATGTGTAACAAATTTTCATCTAATGCTAGATAACCTTACTACCTTGCCTCATTTGGACTCCAATGTTGCCTTTGCCTTGAAATTCAACATATTCATCATTACCCAATTTCATCTTTAAGTGAAATATGGAGTCCTTGTTGAGAAAAGCTTTTTTATTTCCTTGTCATGTAGTTGCTGCAGTTGCTATCCAAATACCAAACATTCTTTTGCTACTCAGACACTTTACGACAAGCAAAAAATAGATTTCCATCATTCTTTTCTTTTTTAGTAAATGCTAACTGTTGTTGATTGCTAAGACGACAATCTTTTTGTACATGTCTGAACTTCTTGCAATTGTAGCATTGTGGCTTGCTTCTATACCAAAAATCATTTTCTTCATGCTTATTCTTTTTACCAATTTCATACCATTCATTATATCCATCGTTATTGCATCATCCACCATTGTTGTTGCTTTTACCTCGTCCATGTAAATTTCTTCCTCTACCTTGGCCTCTTCTAAAACTACCACTTCTAGAAAGTTCGCGTTTATTTTGCATTAGAGATTTCTCACCATTATTGGAATCAATGGTAAGCTTGGATTGAAATAAACTCTCAACGGAATTTTTTAAGCAAGGTAACAATCTTTGCTTATAAGACTTTAGTGAACCATCAACCCTTGAACAATCATAGTTGACAGATCCTTAGTTTTTTCAATAATAGCCCCCATGGGATTAAATTTTTCCATCAAGCTCATTATAATTTTATCAAAAAATCTTATCACACTCGATTTTCCTTAATGTTTGGAAACTAAGAATGATTAGGGGTTAGATTGAAAGAAATTATAAGTTAGCAGCTTCTATTGCAAAATTAGAAAATTTTAGTGGCTAATTTGGACATAGTTGAGTTCCAATTAGGTATGGTTGGATGAGAACCAACTGGTTCGATAGATGGAGACAAAATAATTACCAATGGATGGTTTTCATAGAGTTGATAATTATACGTGGAGGGCTATAAATAGCTGAGAAATGAATTCCGAAGGTGAACTCTTCCCAATTCTACTTAATTTTCTTCTCTTTTTCATCTTCTTCACTACTCTGAAGAATAGATAATTACAAGAAGCTTTGCATAGAGCGGTGATTATAGGGTTTGAGTTAGAAAAATAGAGAATCTAGTGAGCTGGTAAGGTTTTAAGTCCTTTGGTGTTCGTAAATTTAAGAAATAAAGTTGAGAAATTTCATAACCTTAAGGGGTTATGTAGGTTTCTAGAAAATTGAGTTTTAAAGTGGAATGTTAATTTTAATTTATGACTTTGGTTTTCATGCTTAACTATCAGGAGAATAAAAGCTTTGGCATTCGGAAAAGCTAAATTGATAAGGCAAAGAAGTAACATGTGAGTTTTTATACTCCATTCCTAGAATGATGTATGTCTAACATGAACTGCGTTGAGTTCTATGATAATGCATGATATTTGTTGATTGTGAATGCGAAGCATGTATAAAAATTCCTAGGTATGTGAGTATTCACAACATAGTTAGGGTGGATTTGGATGGGCGATTGGGTGTGGTGCGTTTAAGTTACTTTTTGTCTCATGCTACAGTATCGCTACAGTATCTAATCTCACTGCCACTACTATTTTTACACTACCTGCATGTAAACGCACCACCCATCCAAACCCACCCTTAGATATGCATGAAATAGTTATGATATTGTGTCTAAAAGGTAGCGTATTTCATGATAATACGTTATTGAAATGAAAGTATTGTGTGATATAATGGTGGAGCATGGGGAGAGAAATACTAAAGGATTAAAAGAAGTTAGGATTATGGAAATGGGATTTTCGTTAGATTCTACAATCTAGTGTTGCTAGGTGCAAATCGTGGTGTACGAAGCTTCGAGCCTTACAGAGGGGGAACTGCGGTGTTCAAGCATCAAGGTTAGAAATGGAAAAATGAAGGAATTTACAGATAGATATGGAAATGGAGTTTCTATTAGATTCTGTAGTCCAATGATGCTGGGTGCAAACTGTGATGTGCGAAACTCCGAGCCTTGCGAAGGGGACACTGTGGTGTTCGAGCATCAAGGTTAAATATACGACAAAATGATATCAACTAGCTCGCTAGAGTGATATCGTGACAACGGTTTATAGGTTCTATAGAGCAACACCGCGATGGCAGTCAACAGGATCTATGGGACGACACCGCGACAACGGTAAGGTCTTTCAGGGCGACACCTCAAAGAGGTTTAAAAGTGTAAGACCATAGCTCGGCTATGACAACTAATATAGCCTGTCAGCATAGTAAACACAAGGTAATCTACTAAGACAGTAAACACGGGGTCGTTCGACAGGACATTAAAGGTATAAGACCACAGCTCGACTATGATAACTAGTAGAGTCTGCCATGACATTAAACATGGGTATGATGTGTAAGATCATAGCTCGGCAATGGCAGCAAATAGAGTCTGTTGGGACAATAAAAATGGGGTAGTTCGCCGGGACCATATTATAGGAAAACTAAGTAAGGAAAATTACAAGTGCTGATAAGCGATAGTTAGCCAATAGGTTTGAAGAATTCGTTGAAAAAGGCAAAAACATTAGAAATAGGAAAAGCTTGCCAAAACAGTAAGCAAGGAAGTCGGTACCACATATGGTGGTAAACTAGTTAGAATCAATTATAGGAATGTCGTACCAATAATGCCTTGTATATAGGCAAACAAAACAGGATTTATCCATGGATCAGAGGAAAAGTTCCACCATTAAGAACCATTAGAAAGTGCCCAAAGAAATTCGACATGTTAGAAGAAATTCTTGGAAGGATAACGAGATATTTACTCCTAGTATAAGGCTTCGATTAAACCGTAGTTTATACAAATAGACACAAACGTATATACTCTAGATAGTCTAATTAGTAAAGAAAGGTTAGTTGGAATTTAAAGATAAAAATAAGGTTTTAATAGGGATCATCCAATTGATAGATATGTATGTCAAGACTATTCCTCTTTAAGGGGAATCCATTGCGAGTATATCCGTCATAGAGTTAGTTTCGTAGGAAACCATCATGAAAGAGAAACTGTAAACTCGAATGGTCGCTCAGATAACAATCTGTCGAATGCTAAAAACCAAAATGGTCCACTATAGACGGACATGTTACAACTTAAAAGCAAGGTATCACAAATAGGACGAATTACGAGGAACTAATTCCACATTTTCAACTCAAGTGTAGGGTAGAATGAAATTTAGTCCGTAAAAGTGGCGTGAGTCCTCCTTAGTTGAACTAATTGACGGGACATTAGCACGTCCTTCGGGTCTATCATAAGAAAAAGGATTCCGCCAAAGACTAGTCAAATTTGGAATGTACGCCAAGGAAGTCATAACCAAAAGGGTTCTTAGGATGGGAGTTTAGGAGGACAACCTAATAAGTATATGGCGAAAGAAAGAATGTAGGTAAAGAAAGGATAGAGTTTATAGTTATTGCCAAACATCTGAAAAATCACCAAAACCAGTCAAATTGTTATAGGATCGACTAAGGGAAGATCGTTTATCGATCTACCTAGCAAGAGACGAGCCTAGAAAATGAATTGGAGTCCACCATTCCAGATTAAGAGAAATGTTCCTAATACAATTAGGCAGTTAATCACATTTAATTTTTTTTCATTTAATACCCTTGCAAGATAGGGTCTATTTATGAGTAATGCAGTAAAGAAAATCATTAAGTTCTTTTGAACTTTCAGGATTTGTCGGATGAGTAAGGATCTTGCGGAGGGACCAAGCCAGACCGTGTTAGATCGAGGATCATCGCCAATAAGGTGTCATGCACATAGGAAGGGTACCTTCAGAAGCTTCACCCCGGTGTTAGATGTTTTGTAATTAAGTGGTTTTCTTAGAATTTAAAAGTGCAAGGTAGTCAAATTGAGTTTAGGTTCAAACTAAGTTTAGGTTAAGGTTCCTATTTTAAGAAACATTCGAAATAAAATAATAAAGTAGTTTGTCAAATTATATGATTAAAAGTTCTAGATCAAACCAGTTCAATTGTGATACTCTCTACCCGGATTCGATGATCAGGTAGGGTAAGGGTGTTACAACTCTATGATTATCTATTGTTTCTCAATGTGTCTTCATTTGATTCACCAACTCGGATAATCTATTATGATACTCATTTATGCTTTCATGCCCTTTCATTTTTTTTTCATTCTAAAAATCTCTTTCGAGAGATTGGAGTTTAACAATTCTCACCTTTGTGTCTCCTACAAATTCTTGTTGTAGAATGTCTCAAGCTTCTTTGTATATTCTTTTCTCTCATGATTCTAAAAAATATGACATTCGAGACTCCTTTTTGGATCATCCTAAGAACTTTGACATTTGTGATCTTCTTATTCTTTAATTCTTCAAGTTGTTCTTCTGTAGCACCTTCTAGACTTCATAACCCTTTTTGACAAACTCTAGGACATGCAAGTAAGTGAATAGTGTCTCCATTTTGACGTCCCCAAAATCATAATTTTCACCTTTGAAAATAAGAACTTGGACATTGCTATAGATTGTGCTTGTGAAAGTCATAACCGATTTTATTTTCATACACTCTCTCACGTTGTAAAGATCTCTAGATCTGATACAACTTTGTTGGGGAGAATTTTAAAGATGATGAAGGGAAGAGACACTCAATATGAAATGAATTTTTATTTTATTTTGGTTCATTCCGACACATTCTCTCTTTCTTACAATGGTTTCATCACTTATAACCCTTATATAATTGTTGCAAGTTACTATTAATTTTCTATACATGTATTAATGCATCTAAATTTCTTTAGACTTTGATTGGATCCGGTAGTGATGGCATCACATTACTTAACAGTTTTAATGTTAAAAAAAAAGGGAAAAGAAAAGGAAGTCTTAACTTAATCTCAATCTTGTATTTATTTTTATCCAATGGTTAAAAAAAGTGTGAAACTAAGGGTTCCTTTGGATACTTGATTAATGCTAGTGCAATGCGATTGATATTGAAATTTGTGCAATCACAGCACGAAATTGCATTTGGATGATAAAACTGTGGTGCAGTGGAAGGGTGAAGTCGTGCCGTTCTCACTAATCTGTATTGATCCAGTTGAAATGTGAAAGTTGCATTTGCAGCTTATGTATCTCTTTTTGTACTTCTTTAATGAATGGAATAAAACAATCTAATGATGACTAAAATATAAAAAGTTCATATATAAAATTTATAATATAACAGTAAATAATTAAAAATAGATAAATATAAACATAAGATAATAAAATATATAACTATATATTTAAAGTAATAATAATTGAACAATTATAGTTAAATATATAATTAATTTTAAAATATTAAATAAAATTTTGAATTTTTCTCAAGTTTTAATTACTTATTAATAAAATTATTATTAGACATGAATATAAATGTGTCGAAACCATTTTAAAAAAAAACAAAAATTTTAGGTTGTCGACTTTAAAAAAAATAAAATAAATGGGAGTCGCCACCAATCTTTTATTGAAGTGTGATTGGATCACCTAAAAAACGGCTTTGGTCTACGAGTTTTAGAAAAACGGATCCGGGAGTCAGTTGCGTACGAGGAAGGATTAGCACCCTCGTAACGCCCAAAATTAGTACATAGTTAATTAATTAGTGTCTTAAGGTCGAGAATTTGGAAAAAACGTAATCCTTAGCAAAACTTAAAAGGCTACGTATTAAGACTCTTATTATTTCAGAGAAAGAAGATACCACACCCAATGCGTTAGGGCACAGCATTCTAATTTTCCCCAAAATGAATCGGGCCAAAATACTTGTACAATAAAACTTTAAAAGAACATCCACTTATCCAAGATTTAAGAAATCACACCCAATACGTTAGGGCACGATTCCTTTAGAATCCCAAACTTGGAATATTTCCTTTACTTTAAAAGAACATCCACTTATCCAAGATTTAAGAAATCACACCCAATACGTTAGGGCACAATTCCTTTAAAATCCCAAACTCGGAATATTTCCTTTATTATTTTTAAAAAATCTCCATTTCGAGAAATCAATGCGTCACATCCAATACGTTAGGACACAACGTGTTGAATTCCCAATAATGAGTTTTTATTTTTTGATTAAAGAGAAATGCTCGATCGTTAGATTTAACGAAGAAAATCGGAACCCAATACGTTAGGGCTCAATTTCCTTGAAAATCCTAAATACGAGCATTATCTCAATTTTGAAAATTTTCTATTTTTAAATTTGAGTAAAAGATGATGTAACGTTATATTGTACGTACAAATGCTATAATAATAAATACAACAATAATAAATACATCAATGACATATCATTAATATAAATAAATCAATAAGCGAAATTAATATACATAATAAAAATAATCACATGCAAAATATCAAACAAATAAAAAACATTCTTTTTTAACATATAAACGAAAACATGAATTAATAATCAAAATTAACAAAATATAAAGAATAAAAGGCACATAATATATACATTAATATGAATATAAAAAAAATACACTTATGAACATAAGAAAAATATAAAAATATATGTAAGTCACAAAAGATGTACTAAAATTACAAATATATATATGTACATATATATTTACAAAAAAAATATTTTGAAACTAAATATAAAAGTATATATATGTATATAAAAGTTAGAAAATAAAATAAAAAACAAAAACATATGTATAAAATATATATAAGCATCCATATATAAAATAATATATTACATAAAAAACGATGCATGCGCATGAATATAAAAATAATAATAATGATAATAAATAATAATTTTCTTAAAAAAATTAAATGAATTGCAAAGAAAACGTAATTAAAACAAAATGGAGGGCCGAATTGCGATGCGCGCATTATATGAGGGTCCTAAATGGAAATAATCCATTTCCCCTAAACGGTGTGCAGCAATGTGGGCTAAAATGCCCTAACGGTAAAATTTCTAGGCCCAATTTTAAAAGAAGAGAGAAACTTAATTAAACAATATAGCAAGAAGGGAGGACCAAATGCGCAAATTACCCCTTTAGGGCAGGAACGCGCGGATCCTACCTGCGGGTCGGGTCAACGCGCGGATCCTGCCTTAACGATACGGCGCCGTTTCGGTGTTTTTATTTAAACTGAAATTTTTTTTTAAAAAATGAAAAGATCATTTGTAACCAGAAAAAAAATCTCTTTGCTTTCTTTGCTAGGGTTTCGGCCCTAGCTTCTGTGCCTTTGCGCCGTCGTTGCAAAACCACCGCGAATGGTGGTTGGAGCCGCACCCCAAAGAGGCTTGTTGGCTTTCTTCGCGCAGATCTAGAGGCGTCGCAAGGTAAACCTCTTTTTTACCCTCGTTCTTTCCGTTTTTCTCTCTTATATTATTTGTTTGTAAAAAATAAAAATAAAAGCTGTAAATCTCAACCGTTTGATCAGTTTTACTCTCTATTTTGAATATTCGACTTTGCTGTGAAAATAATAGTCCTCTTTTTTATTGATTTTTCATCCCTGATTACAGTATTTCAATGGCTATTTTATAGCCGAAATAATAAAAATAAAAAAGAAATAAATCTGCTGGATCTGTTTGATTTGATTTCGAAATCCTTGATTTTCTTTCCTATCTTTGCTGATTATTTCTTTCCTTGTTGTTTTGTTTCCTTGCAGGTGAAGATCACGGAGATCCGGAGGCATGGTTGCGGCGTGAGACTTATCCCATAAACCCTAGGGTTTCTGATTTCATGTTGGGCCCTTGCTTTTGGGCCTCTGTTCATTTTTGGTTTTGGGCCACATAAGCCCATTGTAATTTGGACTGTAAAAATGCTGGACATTATTTTTTATTATTTAAAAGGCCGGGCAAAATTTAGGTATTACAAAATGTATTAATCTTTAATCATTTATTAATTTTGTAAATGTTAAATATTATAAAACTTTTATTAGATATAAGTTCAAGTAGATGTCTTTAATGGTAATTTTATCTTATGTCTTTAATGGTAATTTTATCTTTTTTTTATATATTATAATTCATCTTATTATCATCGTTGTGATTGAATCTGTTGAGAGGGGTCGATTTATTCAGAAAAAATCCTTAAAATGTCGTTCACTGGGTAGTTGATTAAGCCCTCAACAATCAAAGGTATCGTCCGTGGCCCTAGATGATTCGAGTTTTGTCGAATCCACATCATGCACGACTTCATTGATTAATTATTTACGTGTTCTTCAGGTACATATATATTCTCTCCACCAACCAAGGCACTCACACTCCGTGAATCCTTAAAGCTCTTCGCAGAGTTGGGAGATAAAACTTGGACCCCAGGACAATGCCTACAATTATTGTGGGCTTTGTCGATTGCTCGGAGGATAATACTTTGAAGACTTTTCTCGAAGAAGTTGACTCTCCTCAGCAGAATCCAAACACATATTTCACCACTATTTTTAATCTCACCACTACCCATCTCACTGCAAAAATAATTAACCTGATCGTCACCATTACTTTCTATATCTCCCAAATTAATCCAATTAGTTTTAATTGACGTAAATGAATCCCTCCGGGACAAGAAGGCAAGAAGGCTACAAGAAGGCAAGGCAGGCTGGGATAGTGTGTTTTATTGCTAGTGTTTAGATTGGTTATGCAGGAAAAACAAGTATATCCCTACTCATGCAATCCATGATCCCGGATTACAAGAAAGCAAAACCAAACTAATACACTCAGCATTTTTCTCGCTTTTCTTTGCCCCACTTCTTCTTCTATCCACACCCATTTTAGGCCCTATAAAACTACTTATATCCCTTCGTTTATTGGATCATTGAAAGATTTAAAAAGAAAAAAAAAGATGGCGTCTGTAATAAAATCTGCAATCTTAATTCTGTCGGTGTTTTTATCTGTAAGCTTCAGTTCGGGTGTTAGGTTGCTCCAGGAACAGCCCAATGATGACCTCAAAAACATGGAAGCTATTCCTCCCATTGATGCACTCAACCCTACCGAGTTCAATGGACCCGGTGTTGGCATTCACGAAGATCATGTTGTCCCAAAAGGTTCCGAAATTGGTACTCTTGGTTTTGGTTTTGAAGGTGGTCCTGAAAAATGTTGTTCTTCTGGATGTTCCGGTAATTGTAATCCTGGTGGTTTCGTTCTACCATTTCCTCAAATTCCAGAAATCCCAAGAATTCCACAGATCCCCCAGATCCCACAAATCCCACAAATTCCACTAATCCCACAGATCCCACAAGTCCCACAAATCCCACTAATGCCAGGACAGTCGGGATGTGAGAGTGGGGAGTGTTGCCGTCAGGGTTGCGGTGGGACTTGTGCTGAGTGTGGTCAGCCCAGGTGCGCATCAGGATGTTGCCAGGCTGAAACTGTAAAGAGCAAAGGGATAGAAGAGGTTATGGACAGTGAACCCAGTCCACCAAAGTAGGGAGATGATACCATATTAAGATGAAATAATGAGGAAGAGTTGGTTGTCGTCGTATTAATTATACAAAATAAGAAGTAATGATGTTGCAGAAGGGCTTGCTATAAAATCCTGTTGGATAAAAAGAGTAATTATGAAGAATAAATAGCTCAAAACAATATTTGATTTACAATATCCTAAAGTTCCTTGAATCTTGTTTTGTAGCCATATGTAATTAATGCATGTACATGCTAATATATATGATTTTCTTTGTTATATAAATTTCTGCTAAAACCTTCAACATGCTACGATCTGGTAAAATCCATCGAATTCCTATTAAAATAATAAGAAAAAAACATGAAATTATTTTCAAGGTAAATTTATCTTATCCTACTCAATTTTATTACAAGGTTTGATGTGAAAACAATTATTTTAGATTAAATATTAAGAAAATTTTTTATTTTACTTAATGCTTTATCTTTTTGTAGAATATTTGAAATAATTTTAATTAACAATCTATAAAATATAATAAAAATAGGATATACGGGACAATGTAGCCTGCACGGTAATTGTTGCCTGTTCTTTATTTTGGGTTGATTATTTTATTTTATATTATTTATTTTTACATATTCCTGTATTTTTATGTAAATTATTATAATAATCTGATTTAATATGGTTAAAATTCTTGTCAGACATTCACATCCGTTTGACATGAGTTCAAATCGTGTGACTTTAGCATGATGTTATTTAATTTTGTTGCAATTAAATTTTTAAAAAAAACTTAAAAACTAATATTAACTATTATTTTTAAACTATCAAAATATTATTCTATTCACATTTTGTTATTAAATTTGATTGTGAGAGGTGTTTGGTGCTTTTACATGTTAACATTTTAATGAAATATGATTCTTTGAAATGTGATGGATGGGATGTCATTACTAAAAAAGTTACTTTACAATGTTTGGTATATACCGAAAAATATTTATTAAAATTCTAAGAAAATTGCATTAATATGTTTGGTATACTCAACACTTTCCTGTAAGATTACGGTACAAAATTATCTTTTATTAAAAAAAATAATATTAATTTATTTTAACATTTCTCAATAATGTGTATTATTACCAAATATTTGAATCAAAGATTTAATAATAAATTTCATTAATCTTTATTATTAACAAATACTTGAATTAATTCACAAGGTATGATTTTCTCATATTTTTAGAGCAGGGGTGAGTTTGATAAATCATTGAAAATTTTTAACATTTAGTATTTTAAATGTGTTTGATAATCATTTTAATTTTTATTTAATATAACATTTTCAATAAAAAAAGGTTGAATAAGATACGTAGGTAGCTAACTACTTATCATGTTGAAAATATTAAGTTAATTTTATTTTTTTAAAATTTAAAAAATTATTTTTTAATAAAAATGAGATATTTAAATTATCATATTTATCTTTTATCTAAAATAATATAAAATATTATACTAATAAGATTAAAACTTTAAAAAAATCAATAATCTTTTAAAAATAAATAATTACTTTTTATCAAATAGCATTATATTCAGTACTTATATTTACTAATTTATCAAACAATTTTCTAATATAAATTTAACACTTATAAAATTTAACAGTAAAAATTTAGCAGTTTATTTTTTAACACTTAAATTTTCAGTTTACCAAATACACTCTAAGGCTCATATATATATATATATATATATATTAATATAGAGATTTTCATGTAAGCTTTGTTAGGACATATCATATATCTTTCTTAACACGAAAATTGAACACTAAGCTAATTTAAAATTTGAATAAGAGTAGGTGTTGGTAATGTTATTGCTGGAGTAATGAGATATCATTTATTTTGCAGAGAATACTTAAATTTATAGGTTGTCTTAAGTTTTCTGTACTAGGAACAAAATTTACTTATAACAAAATAAATATAGATATTTATCTAAGTAATTTTTTTAAAATAAATTATTTTAAAATAATAATCAAAATTGTAGACAAAACAAGCAACACCTATGTTTTTCTTTATGTTGAATAAATTAATTAATACCCTAAATAAAAATAAAAGAAAATGATTAATTTTGTCTTAACAATTTTTTTTTTTACTTTCCATTTATATGGAAAGAAATGCCAAGCAAATGTAAAATATTTTTTCTTCCCAAATATTGGAATCGCAATTCAACCAATTAAATTTTTTAGAAGTGATAATTTTCTATTATTTCAAATATCCTCTAAATACCAAGTTCTATAATCGAAACCTATTAATCAATAAAATTTATGAAAATTAAAACAAGTTAGAGAAAAATCTAATAAAACAATGTTGTTCTTTGCTTTTGGCTAAGGGTTTATTGAAGAAAATTTCTGATTTTGAAGTTTTAATTTGATATTTTAAGAGAAATTTGATTATGAGGTTTTGAATGGTTTGGTGATAAAGTAGAAATGTATGGCCTAAAAGATGGTGGCGAAATAAATTTCATGAAAAAAAACCTAAACTAAAAACTAGTATATATATCCTTTCCAATTTTTATGTTTTGTTTAGCCCTCTATACAGAAGAACTAGGGATTTCAACATTTTTTTTATTCTTTAGTTGAATTTTTATTTAAATTAAGATGATAAAGATATACTTTTTTTTTAATTTAATTCTTTAGCTTAATTTTACTAAAATTAGAAGGGTAAAGTTAAACAAAATTACATTTAGATTTTTAGGTTTTTATAATTTTTTTTATTTTTATATATTTTAAAATTTTTTTTATAATCTTTCAAATGGTGATATCATTGTAAAATCATCATTGACACATGACATAATTTTATAGTGCCACGTGTTCAAATTTAACGATGTTACAAGAATACTAAAGTACTTATCGAAAAACGTTCAAATGATAATTTGGGACAAAAAAAAATCCTTATAAGTACCAAACTATAAAAACCTGCTAAGTTCAAAGGTTGAATATATATGTTTAAGTTTAATATATATATAAATATATAAAAGTGAAAATATTTATTATTAGAAGTATGAAATCATATTTTATTATTTTTATTTTTTATTTACATATATACAATATTATTTATTTCATTATATAAATACCTTCAAAGACAAATATGAAAACATTATTGTTTTGAACCAGAACATAAAGCATGTAATATAAAAAAAATCTAAATATTATAATATTAGTAAGGGTAAACTATAAAAATAGTTACTTTTGTTTGATTTAGATTATATTTTAATCACTTATGTTTTAAATGTAACGTTTTAGTCACTTATATTATTGTTTTGTTACGAAGTGGTCAGCATACTGTTAAACTCTGTTACCTCCCTAACGGCAGTCTTATGTGGTAGTTCAAATGAGTTTTAAATGCTAACTTAGATGTCTAATTGCTGGGATGAAAATATGTTTTTAATTAAATAAATTTAATTTGGACTGTCATGCGGCATTTAAAACCCATTTGGACTACCACGTAGGACCGCGATTAGGGAGGTAACAAAGCTTAATGGTAGAGTGACCACTTCGTAACAAAACGATAATATAAGTGACTAAAACATAACATTTCAAACATAAGTGACTAAAATGTAATTTAAAGCAAATAAAAGTGAGTATTTTTAAACTTTACCCTATTAGTAATATTTGGAAAAAAGCAATTAAGGGTCAGTTCTTCATTACTTTTGAAAAGTGTTTTTGAAAAATGTTGTAGAAAAGTGCTTTGAGAAGTGCTTTTGAAAAGTTTAGTTTAAAATTTGAATGTTTAGCATTGCTGTCAAAAAGTGCTTTTGAGAAATAAGATGTCCATTTTAGACATGTTATTATCAAGTAATAAATATGCATTTAAATAATATTTAAATTAATTAATATTATTATATTTTAGTAAGAATATAAAAAAATTATTATAACTTGTTGTTAATATTTTAATATATGAAATATAAATTTTAAATATTTTTAAGCAATAAATATTAATTATTTATAAAATTTAATTAGAATATATAAACTATATTTTAAATATTTAAATATAACTATTAAATATTTATAATTAGTATTTTAAAAAATATTTTTTTAATTAATTATTTTAACACAATTGTAATTATGCACTAAGAAAAAAAAGAAAAAAACTATGTATTGGAAGAGTAAAAAAAGTAATTAAGTACTAAAAGTACTTTTGGTAGAAGAAAAACTAAAATTTTTAACTTTTTCTTCTCAAAAAAATTAAAAATTTCAGCCGAAAATAATTGGTTACTTACAACATTTTTTTTTAAATTACTTTTAAATTCAGAAATATTTTTTTAAACGCCTAAATATATATTCCCAAAGGAAAAGAATCCGACATGTCATGGGAAGGGATCTAATATATAGTCGGTTACGCAGGTATTACAGCGGAAGACAAAAGTAAAGAGGCGAACGGAGAGCAGATCTCAAAACCATTTCATTCATGTCTTAACATCCCAAATAATATGGATCGATTACTGAAAGCTGCAAGAGCTTCCGGTTCTCTCAACTTATCCAATCGATCTCTCAGGTCCCTTTATTTCTTTCCTTTCTTCATTTCCAATTCACTGCTACATTTCAATTCATTGTTTCTTTTATCTCATTTTTTTACAGAGATGTTCCGGAAGAGATCTACAGAAGCTTGGATGCTGTTGGGGAGGGTGAAAAATGGTGGGAGGTAATTTAATTTAAATTTATCGTTACGTTTTCCATTTAATTTAATTTCAAACTTCCTTTTTTTAAGCTTAATTTGAGTTCCTTTTATTATTATTATTATTATTATTACTATAAGGCTGTGGAGCTACAAAAGCTAATTTTGGCACATAACAATATCGAGTCATTGAAGGAAGAAGTGAGGAACTTACCTTTATTGACTGTGTTGAATGTTAGTCACAATAAGCTTACAGATCTTCCGGCTGCAATCGGACAGTGAGTTCTTTGTTACTCTCTTTATGGATTTTTCTAGTTATGCTTCAAAATTTTCATCTTATGATCTTATTCTTTCTGCTATCTTTATAGGCTTTCTATGCTGAAGTTGTTGGATGTGTCTTTTAACTCTATAGTGACAATACCAGAGGAGATTGGCTTGGCAACTTCTTTGGTCAAGTAAGCTCCTCTGCACCTCTCCCACATCTTTCAAATAAATAAAAGCTCGCTTACTTTCTTTGTCGTTGTGGTGCTATTAATTTTGTGATGCTAATGGCATTTTTGCATTTGTATAGTTGTGTTATTGCATTCATTATATTTTGATGATCATATGCATATTTTCAACATAGAAAATGGAATGATTCTCTTGCTTAATATCTATGGTCATTTTATATGCTGTTTCCTTATGCTTGAGGATCAGATTGTGGTTTCTTTTTTAATTGAAGAAAAGAATCAGAACCTTAGTTTACCGTCTTATTGGATTACCCTTGTGTGACTTCCAGGTTTGATTGTTCAAGCAATCGTATTAAGGAACTTCCATCCTCACTTGGAAAATGCTCAGATTTATCAGATCTAAAGGTTTTGTATTTTCTCTTTATCTATCACCGTCGTTATTATTATTTATCTTTTTAATGCCCTTCAAGAATATGCTTTCCGGATTTGACTTCTGCCACTTTTTGCTTCACCTATAGAAACATCTTGATCTTTGAACACAGTTACTGCCCCCAACAATAATGTTTAAGTTCTGTTACAAAGCCACAAGTAGTTTTGGTGTATGTCCTCTGCATTTCCTTGGATATAATATCTTTTTGTGAAATTTATCATTGTTGGTTAGTTTCAATCTCAAACGTGCGCATCATTTGTATTTTAAAGCCATATCCCCAACTTCTGTTATGAATGGATGCTAGAGTTATTTTCAAAGAAGGTTTTCTTGCTCTTTTAAGTTGTCTTTTCCAACCATTTTCATGTTGTAAAGTGTAAATATATTTACCTTTGCTTATTTGGTTGTCATTTGACAATTAGGTTCTAGAGGTCAGCTAACCTGATAACTAAGAAATCCAGTTTATGATGTGCTAAAATCTTCTTGTCATAAAACTACGAGTTTCATCATATTTTATTTAATATTATATATGATCCATAAAAGGCTTCTTTTTTTTTTTTCTTTCTCGTTCTGGCAGGTATCGAATAATTTGATAACAAGCTTGCCTGAAGATCTTACAAACTGTTCGAAATTGACAAAACTAGATGTGGAGGTATTTAAAGACAATTATTTTGTACAATGTGACTGCTTTGGAGAGTCTTGTTGGAAGTTGCTGTTGTAATTTTTTTTTCTTTTTTTGATTATGGGGTTGCTGTTGTAATTAATTATCATTAATGTTGTATTTCAGAGCCTAATTTATGCGTTATGTTCTAATTGTGTCAGGGGAACAAGTTAACAGCTTTATCTGAGAACTTGTTTGCATCATGTACAATGCTTACGGAACTCAATGCATGTAATATTTTATTGTGATATGACTTTTCTAGTTTATATCAGTTATGTTTAAATCTCCAATTGTAAAAGAAATTTTTGACATCCCTGCAGCAAAGAACTTGCTGAGTGGTATACCAGAGAACATTGGATGCCTTATGCGTCTCATCCGTCTTGATCTTCACCAGAACAGTGAGTGAAATACAGAGTTATGCTAGAAATCATCCTTTTGTACTGCATGATAAGTCATACCGTTACTGTATGATGCAGGAATTTCATCAATCCCACCATCAATATCGGGTTGCTCTTCTCTAGCGGAATTCTATATGGGGTCATATTCTTGTCCACCGGTTACAAAAGATGTTTAATTAGTTACCTGAAAGTTTTGTACTTTTTCGTATTCATCTGGTATTTGCCACCTCAAATTTTCAGGAATAATGCACTGTCAATTTTAACCGAGGAATTAGGTGCCCTTTCTCGTTTAGGGACATTGGATCTTCACTCAAACCAGGTACCTATTTCAATCTCTTTTGCCAAATCATTGTATTTGAGCTCACCATAGGTTATACTGCTGGATTAGTGACCTGATTCTGTGACAGTTATGGTTTAATAGGAAAACTGTAATGAGTTGAATGTACATGAAAATGGTCTATTTTTAGCAAAACTTGATTTATTTTCAGTATATGGCTTTACATAGTTGACTCTAGTTCGCACCATCTATTACAAGTAGTACACATGAAAGGTTATTCAGATATTGCAAAATGAATTCAATTAAATTCCATCCTACTGTTGTGCATGATTAGATGTCCACCACAATGTTAATCCTTGCCAAAACTAAATATTATACCAACAATTTAGCATCACACGGATGTCATGGCTGTCTTTTGTTTTAAACATCTTTACATCTGCTTTTTAGTTGACCAACCATCAAGCCAGTATCTGGTTTATGCTTCATTCTGATTTCTTAGCTGTGTTGAATGCATTTTTAGGATGTTTACATCAGATGTAACCGTAATAAGGCTAGTAGTTTCTTTGAGCCATGAGTATTTTTAGGTCTTGTGGCACATTTGTTAGTGTAATATATTTTCTGAGAAAATGTAATGTGTGCATGTGGTCATTTGATTTATACAGTTACTTCATCTTGTTTTTTTCCATGTTCGTGTTTATCTTCTTTGGTCCTGGAAATAGTCTGAATCTTACTAAAATGGAACTGCATACTGAATACTTCAAATGCATGCAGTTGAAGGAATATCCGGTAGGAGCATGCAAGTTATCTCTATCAGTTCTGGATCTTTCTAATAATTCGTTGACTGGATTGCCCGCTGAGCTTGGTAAGCTTTGCAAACTTCGGATCATTAGTTATTCACTTCTGATGCATCTTTAATTGGAATGTGTAGCAGCACATGATACTCTTAGGATGCAGCAAAAGCATCAGTTTTGGCTGACTATATATATATATATATTCCTTTCCTGCTCACATTCGGTGGAAAAAACAATATAAACATGTTTTGACTCTTCGATATTCATGATGAACATATTTTACTCGGATCTAATATGTTGTTCTGTCTAGGCAAGATGACTACGTTACGAAAACTTTTGCTCAGTGGCAACCCTTTGCGAACTCTAAGAAGGTCTGAGGCATTGAGGGATTTATTTGTTCATAAAGTTCAGTGCTCTTCTTAGTCATGTTTTATCAGCTGATATCTTTTTTTTGTCCGTGCAGTTCTCTGGTTTCAGGACCTACACCAGCTTTATTGAGATATCTTAGAAGCCGACTTTCCGAGGCTGAAGGTACATTCATTTCAACATGCATTCTACATTGTACCATTTTAGTCTATAGCTGTTATCTGATATCTCACATACTTCCTCCTTGCTTCCGGTGGAGGCTTTTGACCAAATTTCAAATTCCAATGATTTTTGGTTCTGTACCATTTCTTATTCTTAGGAATCATAATGAAGCTTTTCTTGTAGATTCAGGAGCTAAAACCCCTGCCAAAGAGGAAGTAGTTACTATGGCAGCTCGATTGTCCCTCACTTCAAAGGTATCTCCTTTACCATATCAACTTAAAGATTCATTTCGAGATTTCAGTCTGATCTTCTATTGGAGTATATCCTGTATTTTGTGTTTGATCCTATTATTCTGGATGGTGAGTCTAATAGGTTAGTTCAACTAATTGTTACTTCTGCCCCTCTTTTGAGGACATTGGCTCATACTTTTCATTGGAACATGGTTTGCATTACAAGATGTATGAATCCAGAAAAATAGACCATCATATAAATTGTCAATTTGAATTACTGCTTAATCGAAGTTTGTTTTTCGAAATATCAAATTCATATAAGCTCTAACTTTATATAAGTTTCATGTATTGTCCGAGTTATTTTCAACAATAATATCCTGATTCACTCTTGAACTTCTTGGTATGCGATTTTGCAACTAACATTTCTTGTTCATCTGCTTTCAGGAACTTTCGCTGGAAGGCATGGGCTTAAGCGTTGTCCCATCTGAGGCATGGGAATCAGGTGAAATCATAAAACTCAATCTTTCCAAAAATTCTATCCAAGAACTGCCAGTTGAACTCTCCTCATGTTCATCCCTTCAGGTATTTGCTCTGTAGTTATATTTTCTTCTAGAAGTATAGACATTGATCATGATAAAGTAAAATGATATGTGTATCAATGTTTCCGAATTGGGATAAAAGACATATATTGTTGCTTGAATTTTCCGTTGGTTTGCTTAGAGATCAATTCTATAGGCATGACGATTATAGCTCATTGTTGATGTATTATGGATGATCTTTTGCTGGAGTTTTAAACCAATGACAGATTGGCTTGGGTGTGAAGCAGATTGGTCCTACTTAAATTGTTATTAACTGGTGTTTAAATGTGCAGACTTTGGTTTTATCTAGGAACAATATTAAGGACTGGCCGGTTGCAATTTTGAAGTCACTTCCCAATCTTTCTTGTTTGAAGTTGGATGGTAATCCACTAAGACAGGTGACCAGGATATATTTTTTTCCACCATTTTAGTTCTTAACTGTTGAAAGAGCAATGCATGCTTGTACCTACACGGAATAGTTGAAATCATGATTGCCTCCTAGATATATAGCAAGTAAAATATGCCTTGTTCGTGCTGGATACTATGTTTTGTCAGAAATGTCTCGTCAATGTAAAGATGGCTTATGCAACAGATGATTGGATTGGTAGTCTTTGGAATTTCTCTCCAAGAACGTCTAAATAAGCACTTAAATCCAAGATTGATCATGCAGCAAGATATTTAAACAACAGCAATAGGTTGCATATTTCAATTCCTTTATGCTAGGCTAGATTTGTTTTATGATATATTTTCAGTGCAATAGGACATACTATGCTGATGTCAACAGTTGTTTCTTTATCATAGCACATGCATGTTTCTCTTTTAACCTGTTTGAGCTGAACTATTTCTTATCTACTTGGTCATAGATTCCATCTGATGGATTCCAAGCAATCTCTATGATCCAAATACTAGATATAAGTGGTAATGCCACTTCATTACCTGAGAATCCAGCATTTTCCAACTTACCACACTTGAAGGAGCTTTATTTGAGGTTAGTTCGCTGAAACTAATGAGATATGTCTGCATGCAAAAGTACAAACATATGCACAATTATCTGTGTTTATGTTCTTTTATGCAACATTTGCTGTTTATCTTACTTCTATGTTGACTTGACAGACGAATGCAGCTACGAGAAGTCCCATCAGAAATAATGAGCTTACGGCAGCTGCAAATCCTAGGCTTGAGTCAAAATTCCCTTCAATCAATCCCGGATGTAAAATGTTCTCTTACTATAGCTGGCATCTATTGCAAGTCATTAATATTTGGCGTAAACCGACTTAGTAACACTTTATGAACATCCACTAAATAGTTGTTATAGCCACTTGTTTTCTCCATTGATCACATGCGAGTGTTCTTATAGTAATGTGAAGTTGAAATTTTTCGGAAACTTGATTTACTGTACCTTCATCCCTAGTGTGTAGTGTCTTGTTGTATAAATCCTAAGGTTTTTGCTACGGTTCTCATATAATCACGGTTTTTAAATATCGACCTGTGTTTCAATATTGGATTTACCTAACATGTGAGGTGTTGAACTAAGACATGTGAGGTGTTGAGCTAAGACACGTACCATATGTTTGTGTTCTTGGTTCTTATTATTGGCCTGCATCATATATTCTTTTCCCTCGGCTCTTTGACAGCTTGACTATCCTTTAGTCTTTATCCCTTTTGTTGCTTCTTGTGCAGGGATTTAAGAACCTTACTTCTCTCACTGAGCTAGACTTGTCTGATAATAACATTTCCACACTTCCTCCAGAACTGGTCCGTAAGACTAATCCCTTTACCCAATTTTTTTTTTTAATTTTGTTTGGTTTTTTTGGTTTTCTTTTATTGCAGCCCTTATTCAGATTATATAATTACGTCGTTTTTAATAATTGGTTTTTTGGGCAGGGTCTGCTTGAACCAAGCCTCCAGGTTTTGAGACTTGATGGTAATCCATTGAGAAGGTATACTGCATTTAAGCTATGGTTGATTCCAAAACTTAAAAATCTGTGAATGAAAAAATTATTAAAGTTTTATAAACCCGAACTTACTTCGGGGTCATTTTTTTTCAAAACATGTTTTCTGTTTTGGTTCTAGCCATTATCTGTTCCTTTTCTTCTTTTTTTCAGCATAAGGAGGCCAATTTTAGACAGGGGAACCAAAGCTGTTTTGAAATATTTGAAAGACAAACTTCCGGAGCAATAAGGACCGCATGCAACTCTGTCGTTTATGTTTGTTTGAAAGCTTGATCTCAAGTGGTGAAGCTGTTGAGTTTCTTGATTTAAGCTGAGACAGGGAGAATGTAATATAAGTACAAAAATAGCGGTCGTAAGCTCCTTTTCTGTCGTATTTAATTCATCATGGCTGTGGATGTAATGGATACTATTACAGTCAAATGCAGTACACATTGGTAGCAGTGAGAGCCGAAACCCGTAAAACACGAACGTACTGGAGCCTCATGCTTTGTATGTTTTAACCCTATCCCCTTTTATTGGCTTGGAGAGTGTTAGGGTTGAGTGTTTAATTGTTTGAAACATACATTATACAGGAGATTGTTCTCATTTGCTTGGTTTGCAGTAACCCCACCTTTCTTGGTGTTCGTATGTTTGGCGTATTTCCGTTTTTGCTACCATTTTTACTGCTGCTTCTCTAGCAAAGTCCGATGATTTCTTTGGAAAGCATTCTTGCTGCCGAAGCAATCTTTCTGTAACTCGATATTTGGATTAAGAGGGTATAATATTTTCCCTATTATTACTTTTCAAACAAGAGAATGCTAACACTATTGCTTATTGGATATAAGGAATATTTCTGTAACTCTTTATTCTACAATATGTGATCACATCACACCATTACCGAAAGAAGTTATATTCTACTAGTATTGAGATATAAATGTAAGCAACTATGTAAGACATGTAAAGTATTAATTTCACTATTATTTTTTCTACATATTTTAGTTATTGGTTAGTTATAAATTAATCACAAATGGTAACTTTTAATCATTTATTTCATTTGTTTGTATAAAAAAGAGAACTTTTTTCCGTTTATTTTGAAGATGTCCTGTTTTTTTACTTGAGTTTTTAATTGCATGTTTAAATTTGCACTAACTATTTTTGATTTTATGTCTAACTATTTTAAAACATGTGCTAAATATGTTATTTTTGCTCGTATTATTACACTAGTAACCAAAGGTATCACAACTAGCACAAATGATATAAATTAACAAATGAAAAATAATATTGAGATTGTTATTTTACGGTTTTTTTTATTAATATTGATCATAATAATCGTTTTAATTGCGTTCATGAATTAAGAAGTCATTATGTTTTTAGTTTCTATATTAGGCCTAAATGGTATATTTAATTCTTGTAATTTAATTTGATTTATTTTAGTCTCTATTTTTATAGTTTTGAAATTTCAATAATATAATAGTTAGATTTGTTAAGTCTAATTTTGCTATTAGTACTGTACTATATGAAAGTTGTGGAACTAACCCTTTAAGACGAAACTAATGGGGACTGGCAGGGGCCTTGGCCAAATGGAAAAATATCATTAGTAGTCCCTCTCAGTCTTAACTATTCATTTTAAGTCCTTTAATCATTCAAATAAATGACAATTTTGACCCCTCCTAGAAATTAATCATATAATCTAAGTCCTTTTCAAAATAAAATTTTTAGCTTCGACCCCTCAAATGTTTAGAAATTTATCTTTACCCCAAAAATAAAATTTTTGGATGTCCCTATTAGTCTTTCTTCAATTTGATCATTTTTAGTCTTTATAGTTTTCAAATTTTAAAATTTCAATCTTAGTTCAAATGATAGCAGTTAAATTCATGGACTAAAATACCAAGCTTTTTTGTGAATATTATATGAAAATAGTAGAGATGATATGGTTTTACACATGATAATATATTTGTTGCAAAAGATCTTGAAAATATCAAAATTTAACTCAATGAATTGATCGGTTCGGTCACAATTGAAATTTTAAAATTTGAAAAGTAAAATAAATAAAAATATAACAAAATCCGACAAAATCTACAACTTAATAGCAGAATTTGACGACAATTTAAATTCATGCAAAGCGTATCATTTTCTACTTGAATGATGAAAACTCCAAAAATGGCTTAAAATTTTGGCAACTTATTACTTTTGCATTGCACAAATTCCATATTGACTAAGGCCAATCACCTGCATTCTACAAAAGAAGAAATTTTAACAACAGCAAGCACACCATCCAAATCCAAGCTCTACACTCAATCAATTAGATCAGACCCTGCGCAATATATAAGCAAAGATTCAAGTGGCAACCATCTCATCTCATGCCTCCAAATTTTTAGGCCAACCCCACAAGTTTCTCACTGAGCTCCCATATTTTGCGTGCTTTCTCCTCATCACTGGCTTCAGGAGACAACTGGTTCTCGAATGAAGCCGAATTCTGGTTCCAGCTCCAGTATACACCCGATTTTGTCAAGCTCGGATCGCTCACAACCTTCGTAGAAGCAATGGTAGTGTTAATGGACAAGACATAAAACAGAACTCAATACACAAGTTTTATACCTGAGCTAGTCTTTTTCCAGCTTCGTCTTCGGAGACAAAGCCCTTGATGATGTACTTCTGGAATGGAGGGAAGAGGAGTCGGAACAACGGAATGTGCTCCCGGAACAAGCCTGTCGTAGCTATGCAACCCGGGTAAAGGGAAGCGAATGTGATGCCGCTTTCCTCATGGAACCGCCTGTGGAACTCTTGCATCGTGAGCATATTGCAGACTTTGCTATCCTTGTATGCCTTGGCACCATCAAATTCCCCACCATCAATCATGGTTGAGCTATTAAGCCCATTTAGTCCCCTGCAAGTCCCCTTAGATCCCCAAGGTTGGCCTTGGGAGGTACGTTTCCGGCCAAGGTATTCGTGTTTCCTTGATACAACTCCAAGTTAGTACATCAATATCACAATCTTCTATAATTTGATCATTTTAAATGCAATGGTAGTGATGTACCTGTAATCGAACCAACGATAATGAGACGCTTTGAAGGATAATCAGACTGCTTCAGGTCATCAAGCAACAACCGGGAAAGAAGAAAGTGACCAAGATGGTTAGTTCCCACACTAAGCTCAAATCCTTCAGCTGTGAAAGAGGGTTCCTTGGCAGTTGGCTGGTAAACAGCAGCATTGCAAACAAGCACATCAAGAGGCCTCCCCGATCGCTTGTAACGGTCGACGAATTGGCGGACGCTGTCCAATGAGGCGAGATCTAAGTGCATGATGGTGTAGTTTTGTTTAGACATGCCAGCAGACTTTGCAGCTCTTTCAGCCTTGAGAAAGTCCCTGCAAGCCATGATAATATGCCATTTCCCAGTTTCAGCCAGGGCTTTAGCAGTGGCTAAACCCAATCCGGAGGAGGCACCGGTGATGATAACACTACCCTTTCTTAGAGTTTTCTTGCCATCCACCGCAGATCTGCTGATTGCTGGAGTTGCAGTAGCTGTTGTTTCGGCTCTCACAGCTCCATTTCTTGGGTTGAATTCCCTCTACAATGGAAAAAAAACAGTAGAAACAACCATGCTTGTCCTAGTTAAACAACAAGAAGAGCAAATACAAACCTTGTTAAATCATATTTTCGTTTTAATATGACTCAAACATGTAACTTCAATGTTTTGTTCTTACACGATTGAACAACATGAAAAATAACTAGCTATAAATGAAACCTTGCATCTTAATGCAGAAGAGCTGAAATCAGCTTTGGCATGTTCAGAAAGTGAGACCCCAAAGAAAGTTGAATCCTTGAAAGATGGACTTGATTTTCCCTGCAAAAAAAAAAACCCACCATTAAAAACAGAAAAAAGAAACCCAGAACCATTTCATCAGTAAAAAGCTAAAAAGAAAACCTCTTTAGGTAGGGTGAAAGTAGCTGGAACCAAAGCAGCAGTCTGCAAAGCCATTACCAACTTTGAAATGGGTTATTTAAGACACTTAAATGAGCTGTGGCTATGGTGGGCTTAGAAAAACAGCTTTCCAGTGTTGCATATATAAGGTGGGAGGGAAAGGACCCTTTAAAAAATAAAAAGAGAAGTCAATGGAAGGATAAGATAAATTAGAAGGCAATGTATCTGCCATATCAATTCGCCAATGAGACTTTGAGTTTTGGATTTCCTACATTTGGTTTTCCCTAGTATGGGGGATATTTTGGTCCTGTTCCCCTATGGGTGAGGATTGAAAGAGACAGGGAGTGGTCTCTCGAGTGGGGGTACACTGGTGATGTGGAATTTCTTTTTTAATTTATTCCTATTATTTTTTTGACAGAATAGGTTTGATTTGAATTGGAATTTTGCTCAATCCTTGGTTCTTGTCTTATCAACCAAACTAACGCTTTCCTGAACCAAATTTCATGGGTGTATTTGTTTCCAAACTATATTTATAATTTTTTTTATAAATTCACTTATCATTTTAAAAAGAATAAATTATTCTTACAGAGTAATTTTACTTTCTTTATGTAAAACTTACATTTAATCAAATATAATATTATTATATTAATACTTATTTTTATTTTTATTTTTTAAAATTATTAAAAATTTAATATTATTAAATATTATAATGCTCAACATACCTATTTAATTATTTATATTAAGTAATATAATAAATCATTAAGATAATTTATTATTAAATAAATTATGTAATATTGAAATTTTATTTTATATGAATATTTTAACAATAAACATATATTGTAATTTATAAATATTTAATAATTAATTGTTTATAGTATAAAATATGAATATTCTAATTATACAAATATGGAAGTATAAATTATGCTTAGTTTCATTTCTCTTTCAACTCTAATGTGTTACCATTCACTTACATATACGTTTAAACTAATTTTTAATTAGACACTTTTTTTATTAAGTTTATTTATAATATTTAATTATTTCAAAAAAATTATTTTATTATAAAATAAATTACGATTGTTAAAAAAATACTACTACAATATTTTAAAGAAACATACTTATATTATATTTATTTCACTAAAACCAACTTTTAGAAAATGATTGTAAAAATAATTGTAAAACAACAACAACAAAAAAAAAAAACATTTTACACAAAATCATTCAAACAATCCAAAGTTTTAACTCATCAACCGCGGCCTAAATATCGTCCAATTCTTGTTTCATTAGTCTTAGGAAATACGAAAATAAGAAGAAGAGCTTAAATCTCTCTAAACCACCAAAGGGTTGTTCAGGAACATTGGATTTGACTAATGAAGATTATGTAGTAAAAGAATTTCATTTTCAATTCAATAGGCTTTCCACCTCTAATCTTAAAACTCTACAATTTCCGACACCGGAAACACATCGGAATCTAAATTCAGGGTGTAGTTCTCTTTTTCTTTTCTTTTCTTTTTTCGAACGAATCTATATTTTCCTCGATGCTCAAATGCAGTGGCTTTCCAATTCCCCTACATTCAGGAGCATAGGCACAAACAAAGAAATGAAACTGGCTAAATATTACAAACCTCAACCAATATCTCACTGTACACAAAGGTGGGGAGAAATGGATTGCATTGACATATTATCAACTCATTTCCCTTCACCCTTGAGGTGTTCCCTCCCTACCCAATTAAATTCGAAATGGCAATCCAAAATTTTGGAAAGTTCTAATCTCACCACGCAGGCCGGCGGTTACAATCACCATATCGCGGGCCGTGTCTTGGTTTACCCCAGACAAGTCCACACTTCTCTTGGGGCTGCTCCAGGTCCGTGTTACCTGAACAAGTTTTTCCTCCGGCCATGTAGCTGAGATTCTGTCAAAGAAGTATCTATTGGTTGCGCTAGAAATGGTTCCGTGGAGGGGGCTGTTGGTGTACCCAGATGCCGATAATGAACCCTCATTTCCGCTATACTCTTCAACAGGTGTAGGAGGATGATTGGCAGTTGAAACTTCATCGATATTGTCATCCAATTGAATATCTCTTAGTCCCCATGTGCCTGGCCAAGGGATGGCAACTGATACATCTTTACAGTGAAAATGTTCATAAGATTGTGTCACGGTGACTCCTTTATTTCTGCTAGGCCTTGATCCAGCTTCGTGTTTCCACACATAAACATAAGAGTCCTCACTAGCACAGACAACATATTTTCCATTTGCCGTAACAGAAGCTGAGATTTGACTGTTTGTGTTCCGAAATCCTGTCCAATAGTCAACAACTTCAGTGGAATCAAGCATAATTCCTGAGTCACATGCAGATATTTATACCATATGAAGAACTACCTTTAAACTTGTGAATTAGATCAGAACTATCAACAACACGAATTCGTGAATCTGCAGAGGTGACAAGTACTTCCGATGAACTTCCGGGTGCAAACTGTTTGAGAAAGTAACCAATAGGGGGAAGTATAAAGTGAAAACATGGTGGCAAGAAATATGGCAAAACAGACAGAATTTCAAGTAGCAAGAGCACAGGATTACCTGGAAACCTGTAATTTTCTTTTGATGAGACTTCTTCCTTTTATTCTGCAAATTGATTTGACTTTTCGGTTGTAACTTGTTCTCTGAAAAATATGCATAAATGCAAGTGTTTAAGAAACTTCTATCACAAGTCAACTATAAAATAAAGAACAAGTATGCAGACCAGAGAAGGAATTCATAAACGTGTACCAGAAGTATTGTATAAATGGCAGCTTCCTTTGTATGAGCCAACCAGTGCACCCTTCAAAACATTGAAAAGCTTCATAAGCTATAAAGACTTACTCATAAATCATATAGAATGAAGTTGTAATTGACCATTCCCAACCTGGCCATCAGGCGTATAACAAGCAGCAGTGACCATTTCGTGCAGATCATTCCAATCAACAACTTTACGGTCAGGAATGCTCCATATGCGAACTTTAGCATCTAAGGATCCACTAATGAAGTATTTATCATCAACTGGATTAAACTGGATGCAAGTTACTGTGTCAAGGCAGATCCACAAGAATAAAGCGTGATTAGTAATATATAAGCCAATTTCAAGTGATGAGAAAAAAATTAACAATACATTTCTTCTATGTTGGATCTTTGAATTACCATTTCCATCAAATGTACACCAAGCAGACCTAACTTCAGTGAACTATATGCACATTCTAAGCCACAAAATTACATTCAAGTTTTAGCTACTCAAGAATCTTTTACGTTTTTCTAAGTTGGTACAAAGCTTGGTATTAAAACTATGGAGAACATAAGTAAATCTCAAATTATTCACTTAGAAGTACTGTAACTATTTATTTTTAAAAAAACGACAATTTAGTGATGTTCTTAAACAGGGCCATTATGAAGTTAAACTCCTAAGCAAAAAAGGACATGAAACTCACAATTTACTTACCATAATCACTGTGTGAAAATATGCTCAAACATGTCTTGCTAGTCAAGTCCCAAAGCCTAACTGTTTTGTCCATTGAAGATGAGAGCAATTGCTGAAAAGAGAAAAGAGAAAAATCTTACCAGAATATCCTGCAGCGATAAATTGGTTCATGATTCTAAAAGAGGCTATGCAGTGATCCAGGGAAAAGAATTCATTGAAAAGGTCAAACAATGACCTCTTGAAAAGCTTGCTACAAACATAAAGGAATACATAGAGGCATGACCAATTGTTTACATGACTCCTGAATTGTTAAAGATTTGAAGGGCTTTCAGGCATTCAATTACAGTTACATCCCATTAACATTCAGGACTGGTTTATAAAAACTTGTGGTCGTAAAACCAAAACCATTTCTAATCATTTAACTCTCTGTTAATTATTAACGACATGTAAACTCAAAAGTGGTCCTAAAATTATCTCAGAACTTCCACAAGGTATACAGTATCACCAGGAACCTTAACCAGAAGCGATGACAAGGAAAAAAGGCATCACAGAAACATCAAAGACAATAACCAAGACCAAGACACGGGTTAAAACAATCTCCACTAAAAAGATCAAGCCTCTTGCAAGATAAGTCACTATCTGACCAAACAGATAGCCGATCTAAGCTAACCATGTGAAAGTAAAGTTTTCATTACTATTCATGTTGTCTGTGGCAACTTAAACACATATTGAACTTGTTAGATCATTTACTTCGTGTGCCAAAATATAGCTTGCTAAAATTACGTTTTACTTGATAGTCTAACACTTTGCAAAAAAGTTGCTCTACTTCATTTCTGTCCTGTGACATAATAATGCATGCAGTTTATTTAGCAGCACAGAATATACCATAAATGCTCAGTACATCAGACTAAATAGACAACTACAACCACCATGGCGAATTTATTAGAAGACTTCTAAAGTCTAAACAAAGAAACACTAAATAAACTTCTTCCCATTAACATTACTAACTGAAAACCTGAAAAGCAAACCAATCACACTACATTCATGCATATGTTTCTACAAACCTGAGACTTGGACCATGAGAGGTCGAGAACATCATCCAAATGTCCTTGAAAAGAACAAACAGGTTTATCTGAAAGTGCAAAAACAGTCTCTGGCACCATAATGTTGTCCAGGCTCAACGATTTCCGGCTTATTGATGACCTTCCTCTTCTCCTCTTATCAGGAGGGTAATCAGTACTCGGCGATGACAGAATCGGTTCGGGAGATCCATTAGCCACGAGCAAAAGGTTGAAATTCCCGTCTTCAGGCTTTTCCATTAACAACTCCCCTTTCCTATCCGATCCAACTACCTTCCATATATGAATTACACAATCCTCACCTGCACTAGCAAGGTATTTGCCATCTAAACTGAATTTTATACTCCAAATAGACCCTGTATGCGCTTGTATCTCTTGACTCTTGTAAAGAGCAGTGAGCTCCTTACATGATTTCCCATACTGTTTTACCCTCACTCTCTCCGGCCCATGAAACGAAACATCCTGGCTATCATCAGTGGCGGAACTCGATCTCCTCCCACCCTTCTCCGATGATGTATCCCTCTCGTCACTGCTTCGCCTTTCCTTATTACCCTTCACGCTATTTGCAACGCTCTTTATACTCTTGAACCAACTCCCTTTCTTCTTCGACTTTGAAACACCAACACCCCCACCACTGACAATCAAATCAGCATTATCTTTATTACCCTCTTCTACATTCTGCCTTCTCATTAACTCTTGAACGATCGGAGAATGGCCAACGCAAACCTCGAACTCCTCCATTGTCAACTGTCTCCCTGTCCCAACTTCCTTCAACTTGTTCCACATCCCATCTTCTCTAATCTCATTCACCACAAACTCTTCCCCATTATCAAGGTTCTTAATGGTACACACTTGTTCACTGCAATCCATCTCATCGTCCACCACAACAGCCTCCCCATCACCAAATGATTTAAAGCTAAGTTCCCCATTCAAACACTTGCTAATACGCCCCTTGGGTGGCTTAGATCCATTACTTCCGCAGCGTCTCAAGTTAGCAGCCGCCGCATTACTTTGATCACATTCACTGATGTTATTACTATTTACGGTACATAAACCCACAGAAAGAATGGAAGAAGATGAATTGGAACGAAGAGATAAAGGCGAAGAAGGAACAGCAGCAGCACTACAATCACCATCCGATTTCGATCGTACAATTCCAGAAGAACTGGATTCCTTTTCTCCTCCACGATCTTGATCTTCCAACTCTTCTTTTACCAACCTATTCGACGAAACTGATCTTCTTCCCAACTCACCTCCACCACCACCACCACTACCCATTTCCCGTCCGTCGCCGACCTCCGTTTCTGACCCGGGTCTTATCCGGCAAAGACCCGGGTGGCGGCTCAGCCCCATTTCGCGGAACAGACGGGTTCGTCTTTCCGAGACGGAGGAGGGTTCAGAGATCCAGATGTCGAACTGGGAAACAACCTTAGGGAATTTAGGGACGGGAAATGGGGCATTATTAGAAGGGGCAATTGGGTCAGAATCCGAGTCAGAAGAAGGAGAAGCAGAGTTGGAACAGGAACAAGAATTAGAAGAAGCAATGCGGTCAAGGGAATCGTAGAAGTACTCTTCCTCTGCTTCTTGGTTTACTTCAACTACTTGAGTCCAATCGTGGTCGTTTAACTTGCCGCTGTTGCTACGAATTGGGTTCTTGCTCATGCTTTCTTTATGAGCATTCCCATTTCAATTTCAAACATACAATCATTAGAAAAAAACAACTCTGGGTTTTGGTTGGATCAAAGGAATGCAAGGGAAAACAGTTTTTGGAGGGAAAGAAAAAGAGAGAGAAAATCAGATCCAAAGGCAAAGGAAGGAGGGAAAAAGGAGAGATGGGTTTGGGGAAAAAGAGGGAAGCAAAGCAAAGGTTGGGTTTGTGTGGGAGAATAGAAATGAAGGGGAGATTGATTCGAGTTTTTGTTGGTTTTGTGGTAATTGAAAGGTGAAAGGTGGAGGATCTAAGCCCCCCATTGCTTTCCAATTAAATTATTCTTCATTAACCAATAATTACCATTTTTAATTTTAATTTAGTTTTCTATCTTTTTAGCAATTTCTTTTTTTTCGATTAATTCCATATTTTTATAATTTTACTCAAATAGAATATAAAATAAAATAATATTTATAATTAGAAAAGCATTTATGAGTGAAATTTAAAAATTATATAGATAAAATTATTTTTAGTTTAACTTTTTTCCTTGAAAACGTTTTATCAAAATATATTTTTTCCATCCTCGTGGTAGAATATAATGAATTTGGATAAATTCATTGCATTCTATTTTGAATTTTTTTTTTATCAATAATGAAAATTTTAATTACATTTTAGTAACCGTCATTAAATTTAAATAAACCAATAACCTTCCACTATAATTTATTTTTGAAACTCCAAAAGTTATTTTGGATCATTTATTTATTTTTATGTCTTACAATTACAAAGTGATAAATATCTCTAATTTATCAATAAATGTGAGTAATGTATATTGCACTCGACATTATAAAGAAAACAGTGTAAATAAATATCAATGACAAACAGAAGCCGGCTTTCTATACCAAAGCATCCTATTTTGAGCACAATTTAAAATGAAATAATAAGGAAAAAATTCATTATAGAGAAAAATAAGAGTAATTAATATCCGTTGGGTTTTGAAATATTGAATTAAATTTAGGAATTAAAAATTTTAAACAACCTACTAATTACCTAATTATATTAATTTATTTTGGGTTAATAGCTTCAATCATCCTTCAACCATGTTCGATGTTCTAATTCAAGTTGCTTAGAAATCAATAAATGTGTTTTAAAATAAAGAGTTGAATTGATATATTTAATGTCTAAATGGAAAGACTCAACTCTTTGAGGACTCAATTAAAGCCTATATGGTTTGGGTTCGTTTTAAAGTTGATTTTATGGCTTTTGGACCTTGTCTTTCATAAATAATTTTAAGAAAGTAAGAATTAATAAATAAATGGGCTTAGAGTTGAGGCATTGAAAGCCCAAACATATAGCTTTAATCCTCACACATGTTTTCCAGCCCACTACTGTTCAGTGAATGTGACATCCTACGACTTATAATTCTTGTATTTATTTACTTTACCTCGCTATCTCTTTTAATTCCCCTACCATTTCATCTATTTAAAATATTTCAAGATTTTATATTTTTTTCCTATACAATGACATATTTTGATTATTCTATAGTCTAATCATATTATATCTAATCATTTTTTTTAAAAAAAATTCTTCTCTTTTATGGTATGCTGAGATGAAGAAATTAGGTGGAAGTTTATGATAGATTGATGTGGTATGAAATGTCATTATCCATGCATGTTGTGATAACCCTTTTTTCTTTTAAACATTATTTTCAAGAGATATATATTTCATTGTATTTTATTTTAGATATGTACGATCAACAAATATTAGGTGTAGTAGCAAGGAGGAGAATAAAGTTTAAATTTCAGAGACGATATTATTAAAAGGAACGGTCACAAACCCTGAACATAAATCATATAACGAATATGAAAAGGTAAAAAATATACATTTAGACATTCATCCCATTAATTCAAACTTCAAATTCATTAAATCTCGTGTTTTAAAAACAATCAATAAAACACCAGAACTAAAATTATAATAAATTGATTTGTATATAACTTCACATTTCTTGAACTTTTTAGGTTTTAATAGCAATAATCAATTTAAGTTGATGTTTTAATTCTTAATTTCATCAAAGAGCAAATATATATATATAAATAGTCAAAACACATTAAAATTTCAACTTGAATCCGCAAATCATGCATTCCAATTGTTTTCCATCACTCTTTCTTCTTTCTTTAAATGAAATTGACTTTTTGAAACCTAATTAATTCAACAATACAAGGTTATCAATACTCTACGAATTCTAACTCTGATTATCTAAAATAAAATAATAAAAATACTCTATGAATTTTATCCTTCTATATATTTTTTTAAATTCAAACAAATTTTAACCTTTAATTTCTATTAAATAAGTTCTAAACATTTAATTTGAATCGAGATCAATTTTCATATTTAATTTACAAATTTATATTTAGGGTTAGTATTTAGTATATAAAATACCTTTATAAACACTTGTCAACTCCTACCTCTACCTCTGATTGTCCATTAGTACAGTGTATCAAATAATTTTCCTCCTATTTAAAATGGTGAATTAATATTTTAAAAGAACTCTTATTTGGTGGAACTAAATATTACTCCCTAAGCTCTTATCATAAATCAATATTTCATAGAATTTATTATTTTTATTTGGTGGAACTAAATTATTTTCCACATCCAATTCATAAAAAAGGATTCTCTTTGGGTCCGTGACGGTTTCTTTCAACAATATATTTTTCTCTTCAACGGATTTATTTAATACAAATTAAACGAAAAATTAATTAAGTAAGATAGAAGTATGAAGAGTTTAAATGTGGGAGGATTATCCAATAAATTTTAAAAGAATAAATTTGATTTCAGGTTACCTAAATCACATTTATTTAACCTGGGGGGAAATTGAAAAGAGTGTTTTTGATTTTCCAAAGTATCCAGCCAAAAAAGGTATAATTACAACTCATTCTTGCACATGAATTATGACGACTTGTGCATCATTTTTATATTAATTTACCAAAAAGTAGAAAGAAGGGAAGAATCACAGAAGCTATAAGAGAGAAATAAATAAAACAAAATAGGTGGATTCAGCCTAAATCCACCTCATATTTTGAGACAAATATCAAGCTAATAATTATTTGTGGGGAAAAAATGTATTGAAATTAATGACAAAGGAAAACCATGCATGGGCTGGTTTTCTTTCTGTTCATTTAGTGAAGAATGATTTAATTGCATATGCAAAGTGAATTTCAACCATAAGCACAGATTTTTACCTAAATCCATTGAGACATTAATATGGGGTAGCATTACATATTTATAAATGAATGGAAAATTGTGTTAAGAATCAATACATGCTCTTTCCCACCATTATCAATCAATTAAATGATTAATAAGTTATAAAAAAAAATATTGTAGCAGATGCAGACATAGCATGTGTCTTGATTCTCAACAGCCTGTTTAAGCTTTAAAATGGATTCCATTTTCATCTCTTAAATAAACATTAAAATTATTATTTTTTTCAATATATAACATGCTTTAGCATCTAATTAGAATTATTAAAATCCCATACTCAATATTTGGTGCCTTTCCATAATAATGTAGCAATCAGCATGTCAAATAATTTTAGATTTGATACCAAACTTTCTATATCTTATGTTCTTATTTTACCATGGTTGAAAATGGAAAATAACTTGAAGGCTCATTCTTGGAACCCCCACATCATTAAAACTGTGCTTCCAAATATAGTTGCAAGGATCAGATTCCAAAAGCTGGGAAAATGAATAGTCTTATATTTCAAATCAATAACAGGGACGAATTGCTTTCGATTTAAATCTTTTTATCTTTTAATATATCATGGGCGAAATTAGAACTTGAAATTAAATTATATACTTTTATGATAGTAAAATGTATTATTTTTATTTTAATAGCTTATATCTTTATAATTTTAAGGATTAAATCAAATTTTTATCATTTTTGAGGGTCAAAGTGCATTTATAAAAGCTTAAATAAAAAAAAATTCATTTTAGGAGAGACCAAGGCCTTGCCAGCCCATAGTATGAATCGTAGCTTTTTAAATTGAAAATCAATACATTTTCAAAGTAGCAGTTTAAGAATAAAGAAGAATGGTAGATATTAAGTTCGAATCTCTAATTTATTGAATGTCACATTTTAAGAGTTTGGTGCATGAGTAATATAATTTAAACTCTGGTTTAGAGTTTTATGCAAATTGATGTATGGTAATTAAAAGATCATCAGTTTAGAGTTGTTTTGACTTTTTGACATTATTTATGTCTGTTTTATAATTTATATTTAAGGTTTGTGATTGCCCTAGCAAAAAGTATCCAGATTTAAATTTTCTTTATATAGTAATGTGTCTTGTAGTAAAATGACAAACAATTGGTGGACAGTTATGGCATCCCTTGAAGATACTAGCTAGGATGCCAGAATTCATTGGTTGGAGAGTGAAAAAAGAAAGACCTAAATTTCATCGACGATGATGTCTCTGACTAAATGGTCTTTCGAATACAGGCTTTTGCTATCTGCCTAAAACCATGAAGCTTTCTTGGTAGTTGTATAATGGCTGATGTTGTTCCAATAGGGTCGGAAGCGTGTAAATTATTGTACTAAAAAATCACACAAAGTTCAATTCCCAGGGAAGAGAGGTGGATCACATGGATCTCTTAAATACCAAGTCTTTCCTTAGACAGAATATCCCTTCTATAGTAATTTAATAGCACAATTAAATACTACTATTATACCCTCAAATATTGAAAGAAAAATAAGACAAGAAAGAACACGAGATTTAACGAGGTTCGGTAAATTATACCTACGTCCTCGGGCACTAACACCAGATGATAACTTTACTATCTCCAAAGTATTACAAACAAATAGAATTCCTTAAGAATTCTCAAATGGGAGAAGAGAGAAAACTAAGAGAGAAAGATTGGTTGGGATGGTTGAAATGAGAAATGGTTAGGCCTATTTATAGTTGAGTTCAGGGACTAACTTGCAAATGGCCTAAACAATTAGGGACCAAATTGCAATTATCCATTCAACTTTAAACAACTGCTATCACTTTTTTCTTTCGTGCCATTGCACCTCCATTTTTTGACTTTTCAACAATCTCCACCTTGAAGATTTGATTAGGATAATCACATCTTCACACACTTCCTTCAACTCCCCAAATTCGATAAAGCTATCTTTTGTAGTGCCTCCAAATGCGCTCTCGAGCGCCATACACCTAAAGGTGCTCAAATTCTCAGGATGTTAATCAAGTTCAAACAATGATTAAACTTGATTGTTGTTACCACCTTGGTCATCATATCTGCGGGATTATCTGCTGTCGGAATCTTCTGAAGTAGAATTTTTCCTTTTTTCAAAGACTTCCCGCACAAAGTGATATCTTACGTCGATATGCTTGGTTCTTGAATGATAGACTTGATTTTTCGCTAAATGAATAGCACTCTGACTGTCACAATATAGACTAATGTGACTTTGAAACAACTCCCAAGTCTTTCAATAATCCATTAAGCCAAATAGCCTCCCTTAACAGCTTCTGTAACTGCCATATATTCTGCCTCTGTAGTAGACACAGCTACTGTAGACTGTAAGGTAGACTTCCAACTCACTGGGGCTTTCGCAGAGTAAACAGATACCCGTAGTTGAACGACGTTTATCTAAATCACCAGCAAAGTCGGAATCAACATATCAACTACAAATTGACCAAGTGCTTCATCCTGTTCAAAATTAAACCAACATCTACGGTTTTTCGAAGATACCGTAGAATCCATTTCATAGCTTGCCAATGTCCTTTTCCAGGATCATGCATATACCTGCTCACAACTCCAACAGCTATGAAATGTCAGGCCTCGTACATACCATCGCATACATCAAACTCCCAACTGCATTAGCATATGGGACTTTCGCCATATATTCTCTTTCATTTCAGTCTTCGGAGATAATTGAGCACTAAGTTTCAAATGAGAAGCAAGTGGGTACTTACATGTTTTTGTTTTCATTTACACCAAAACATTGTAATACCTTTTTCAGATATTGCTTCTGATTTAACAGAGCTTGCCTCTCGGTCTATCTCTACTTATCTCCATGCCGAGAATCTTCTTGGCCTCACCTAGATCTTCATCTCGACTCTTGATTCAACTGAGCCTTCAGCTTATCTATCTCATTTTGGCTCTTTAAAGCGATTAGCATATCATCAACATACAAGAGTAAATAAATGAAGATCCGTCATGCAGCTTCTGCAAATATACACAATTGTCATATTTGCTTCTTGTGTACTTCTGCCTTCTCATAAAGCTATCAAATCGCTTTGTACCACTGCCTCGGGGATTGCTTCAATCCATATAGCGATTTGTTCAGCTTACAAACCCAATTTCTACCACCAGCATCTGTGTATCCTTCGGCTGAGTCATATAGATCTCCTCTTCTAACTCACCATGCAAGAAGCGTCTTAACATCAAGTTGAGCTGCTCCAAATTCAACTGTGCTACAGGCCAACAAATTCTAATGGAGGAATGCTTCACAACAGGGGAAATAATTTTGTAGTCATTCCCTCCTTCTGAGCGTGCCTTTAGCTACCATCTTGCCTTGTAGCGATATCCTTCTTGCTAGGATCCATCTTTCTTTGCGAATACCCACTTGTATCCGATTGCCCTTTTACCTTTCGGTAATTGCGCCAACTCCCAAGTATTGTTCTTCCGGAGAGACTGCATTTCTTCATCCATGGCGCTTTTCCATTTATCACTTTCTAAGCTTGCATTGCTTCTTGATAAGTGATAGGAATATCATCAACAACGGGAAGGGCGTAGGCCACCATATCAGTAAATCGAGCAGGTTTACGAATTTCTCTCCGTGGCCTTGCAACTGCAACTGGTTCTGGTGTACTTAGTGGTTCTTGGGTCAGAACCTCTTCAACCTCTAATTCCTCCATTGTGGCTGGAGAATTAGACTTATTAACTGGGCAAATCCCCATCTGCTCAAACTCCACCTGTTTTGGAGTACACTCCACCTGCTGTAGAGTATTGCTCGTCTGAATATCTTTATCTGCTACTTTTTCAATGTGGCAGATTCATCAAAGGTAACATCTCTGCTACAGATCATTTTCTTTGTGCTTAAGCACCAAAGACGAAATCCCTTCACTCCAGAAGTGATTCCCATAAAGAGAGCTTTCTTTGCCCTCGGATCTAACTTTGACTCCTTCACATGGTAATATGCAGTGGATCCAAACACATGTAAGGATCATAATCTGTAGCCGGTTTTCCAGACCATACCTCCATAGGAGTTTTTCTTTCTAATGCAGATGATGGCAACGATTAACAAGATGGCCAGCGTATGTCACAGCCTCAGCCAAAATTGCTTGCCCAACCCAGCATTGGACAACATACATCGACTTTCTCCAGCAATGTTCGATTCATACGCTCTGCCAATCCATTCTGCTGTGGTGTATCCCTAATGTGAAGTGTCGAACAATACCATACTCTTGGCACACATCGAAGAACGGATCACTTTTATATTCCCCTCCATGTCCGTCCTAAGTCGCTTGATTTTCTTGCCAGTCTGGTTTTTTGATCATAGTTTTCCATTTAGAAAAACTCTAAGCACTTCATCCTTAGTTCTCATGGTATACACCCAAACTCTTCTGGAAAAGTCATCAACAAAAGTAACAAAGTAGTGTTTTCCTCCAATGAAGGTGTCTGGAAGGCCCCACACATCTGATGAACATATTCCAAATACCTTTTGTATTATGGATAGCAGTACCGAATTTCACTCTCTTTTGCTTTCCCAGAACACAATGCTCGCAAAATTTTAATTTGTAAGCCTTTGCACCTTTCAACATCCTCGCTTTGCAGAATTTGCAAGGATTTTTCGCTGGCATGTCCAACTTCATATGCCACAACTGATTGAGTCCATCTTTGTTACCGGAGCTGTAGCGACTGCTCCATAACTGTACTACCTTGGTAGTATACAGTTATTTTTCCTAATGCCTTCATATCACAAGTGCGCCAGATGTCACTTTCAATCCCCATCTCTCATAGTAAAATTGAACCATTGGATTCCAAGGCTCCCATGAGATGAGATTTTTCTTCAAACTGGGCACGTACCGAACATCAGTCAGAACTCGGTTGATCCTCTTGATTCTTTTATTGGATTGACCTTAACAGTTTTACAGGCATGTCATTGCCCATAAAACAACTCCTCCATTTAGTTTACTAAATCAGAGAACCACTCCCGGTTAGGGGACATATGATAGGTACACCGATCCATATCCACTCATCTGAATGGACAACGATGATGATGCAACTAGTGATAGTTCAGAGTCATAGTATCATGCTTAGCAACACAAGCATCTACAGCAGCTTTTTTCCCGGTTTTCTTCCAGAGCTTTCGGCCAATCTTTGGTCTATGAGATCCTTATTCTCATTATGACAAAAAAGGATCTTGATTGAGTTTTTCTGTTTGTCCTTCTTTCTCTGTTTATAACTGTATAAGGCCGCATAGACTTCGCTCAGAGATATATCACTCCTGCCATGAAGTAGAGTAGTTTCTAGGAACTCAAACTCCTCAGGAAGTGACCCCAACAGCATCAAAGCCAAATCTTCATCTTTGAATGTCTCATCCATATTCAGCAAATCAGTGACTAACTGATTAAATTTGGTGATGTGATCATTCATTGTGGTACTTGGGACGTATGTGAAGCGAAACAGTCTTTTCTTCAAGTGGAGCTTTTTTGACTGTTTTTCTTCAAAAATTTTTCTTCAAGTGCCACCCACAACTTATTTGCAGAAGTCTCATTTGAAAAAGCATACCTCTGCTCTCGAGAAAGGCATGATCGAATTGTGCCACATGCCAACCGATTGATCGCCTTCCAATCTTTCTCCTGTACATCATCTGGTTTCTCTTCATCAATGGCAATGTCTAGACCCTGCTGAAAAGGGTATCTAGAACCTCACTTTGCCACATACCAAAATGGCCCGTGCCATCAAAGATCTCCACGGCCAATCTTGCATTTGCAATTGTCGGTCTTGTCCACATGGACGATGTT